>NW_028258467.1:9597273-9915231 GCF_053883595.1 Heterocephalus glaber | reverse complement strand
ACTGTTTGATATAATTTTTCAGTTAAAATGTTTATGAGCCTGCTGTTATCATATAGGTAGGTTTTTCAAGCTAGGAATATACTTTCTTTAATAGGTGCTATTCAAATTTTATATTTCCTCCAGAGTTAGTTTCATTGATTTGTCTTCTAAGTTACTTCTTAGAAGTTGTCAAATTTATTTCAAAAAAGATTTTTGTAATATGCTTTCTATATCCTTTTCAATTCTGTAAAATCTGTGGTAATGTCTCCTAGATCTTAATATTGTAATTTAAAAAATGTATAACTGATATTGTGTAACAGGAAGAAAAGGTCTAAAAGAGCAGGGGAATTGGGAGGGGTAGGGGAAGGGAAAAAAGGGAAAGGAAAAAATATGAGAAGAGGAAAAAAATGGAAACAAGGTCTTTGCAAATAGGGAAGGGTGGAGGGGGTGAAGGGAGGACAAGGGAAGGGGAAAAAAAATAAGAACCAAGAGACTCACGTAATGGTACAAGATCCCAATGATGAATGTAACTGTATTTTATACCTAAAATGTACCAATAAAGTTAATGGGGAAAAAATTTAAAAAAAAAGAGATGCAAATGAAAACAACACTGAGATTCCACCTCACCCCAGAAAGATTGAGTGCCATCATGAAATCAACCAATAATAAATGCTGGTGGGGCTGTGGGGAAAGAGGAACCCTGCTCCACTGCTGGTGGGAGTGTAGCCTGATGCAACCACTGTGGAAATCAGTATGCAGATACCTCAAAGAACTAGGACTGGAAGTCCTATTTGCCCCAGCTATTCCCCTCCTGGGCATCTTCCCCAAAGAATTAAAAGAATCGTACCACAGTGATATATGTGCACCCATGTTCACAGCAGCACAGTTTGTAATAGCTAAAACTTGGAAACAGCCCAAATGCCCATCAACTGGAGACTGGATAAAGAAAATGTGTTTTTGTTTAAAAATAAAATGGAGTACTACTCAGCCATAAAAAATGAGAAATTAGAGACATTTATAGCTAAATGAATGCACATTGAGGTGATACTCTTAATTGAAATAAATAGGACACACATGTAAATACCAAATAGTTTCTCTAGTATGAGAAACTGAAAGTGTAAATAAGGACTAACAGATATAATAGATAATGTGAAATAGGAAGAAAAGAGGCAAAGGGGAAGAGGAAGTGGTAGGGGCAGGGGAAAGGAAAGAAGGGAATGGAATTAATATGAGAAAATATAAAAATGGAAACAAAGTCTTTGTAAATAGGGAGGGATGGGGGGGTTGAAGGGAGGGCAGGGGAACGGGGGGGGGGGAAGAACCAAGAGCGATTATGTAAAGGAGCAAATTCCCAATGATAAATGTCATTATATTGTATACCTGAAATTTATCAATAAAATTAAATTCAAAAATATTAATTTAAAAGGCAATTAGCATGCAAACTGGCAAAATGTGGGAATTGTTTATCTCCATATGTGTGAGCTCACAGGTGTAAAATAGACAGAATTTTTATTTTTATTGTGCATACATTCATACCTTACCATGATCTTTCCAGGTGAGCAGTCAATGCTGCGTTCCTTACCTGCAGGTTTGGCCATGTGACTTGTAGTTGCCAAAGGAATGTGGAAAAAGTGACATATGCCAGTTCTAACTTTAACTCCTAAAAGTTGACTTTCATCTCTCTTTGTTTCATCTCTCTTGTACCTTGCCATGAGAAGCATTATCTTTAGGTTGCTGCTCCACCTTGGACATCATATGAATGAATATATATGGAGTAGAATGAATAGTCATGACCTTCTATTCCTTTCTCTTCCTGTTCCCCTTCCTCTCTTTCACTCCCCTCTCCCACTTCCCCTTTCTCATTACTTGTTCTGGGGAAAACCAGCCACCATATTGTGATGATACTCAGGTATCCTATGCAGAGGCCCATTGAATAGGAGAGGAACTGAGGTCTCTCACAAGCAGCTAAGGAGGACCTGAGTCCTGTCAATGGCCATATGAGTCATTTTGGAAGCAGATCCTCCTCTAGTTGAGCCAGATGATCACAGTCTCAAATAATAGCTTGGCTGCACTCTCATGTGAGGCAATGAGCCAGAAACTACTCAGTTAAGAAGCTCCCAGATTCCTGACCCACAGAAATTGTGAGATAATAAATATTTGTTGTTCCAAGCTGCTGAGTTTGAGGGTAATTTGTTAGTCAGGAATGGGATGACTAACATACCCACTCAGTAACTTCTGCTTATTTCTCATTGGCTAGACTCTGTCACATGGTTGATCCATTATCAAAGGAGGCTGGGAAATGTAGTTTCAAACAAAGAAGATGGCCAATCTGAACAAAGCTAGGGCTCCTGTGAGTGTGGAAGAAAGGGAGAAGGGGTGTTTGCTTGAAGTAATTTCTGTCTTGCTCCTTTATTATAGTCTTTGTAGCACAAAGCTATAAGGAGTTGGAAATAGTTGTGGGCAATACTTCCCTTTTTCTTTTCCTTGTTACTCATTTGGGACAGTGAGGAATCAGTTTTATGAAATGAGAGTTCTATTGCTTCAGTTGCTGGATGTCAAATAAAATTTTGAGACAAAGAAAGTAGAAGTCCTATCTGTGACTATCTCCTAAAAGCAAGTCAATCACAAAGTTATCTTCTTCAGCTATTTAATTTCTTAAGAGCACATTAATTTAAGAATGTTCCTGCTGGCCAATTGCATGGCTATGTGAAGATTTGGAAGGATGTAGAGCTTCTTAATTTTTCTAACTGGCAGATTCTCCTTCATTCCTTTTCAAGAAGAGAGGACCCAAGAGCCATTATAATATTGCTTGTCATATACTTGAATATCTGTCACAGGAACATTTACTTTTTTTCCTAATTGAAAGAGGAGTGCAATCTTAGTTTTTATGTTCTCATAAAGCACATCCATCATACCAAAAGCCTTTTTGTGCTATTTCCCACTGGTGAAAAAAAACATTAATATTCATTGATGACCTACTGTGTGCCAGATGCCTTACATGTATTAATTACTTTAAATATGGACAACAGGCTAATGATGGGGTCCATTATAATTATGTTTACTTTATAGACGGGATTCATGAAAATGACTTTCCCAGGGGAGTGTGGAGATTTGAGTTAAGGACTTTGGTTTCCAAGTCCATGCTGACAAATTGTCACTGCCTCTGCTCTCTATTTAAGAAGGAACAATTGATTTTTCCTGACCATTATTTAACTTTCCTCCATTAGTTGATTCTTTGACCAAGTTAAAAGAAGCTAATTCCAAAACTTTTAGTCACTTATATAGTGCCTAATTGTATTTTAATATTTGATGTGCTTAGAAATGTATGAAGAATAGTGCTTATTCTGAGCTGATTATCACATTCTGGTATGTGTTATGCTATGTGAACTGTGGACTTTGGGATATTCTTGAACTTTTCCTTCTAATTATTGCCATGGGTTATAAATAATACTGCTATCCAAGGAGCCTGTCTAGACTTTATTTTTGGTCACTAAGAAAATAGATTTAGGAGGAAGCGGATCTCACTTTTCTGAAGATGTTGGCTGACAGACAAATTGGTGGTATTCACTGGCCTATTGAAGACTAAACTGTGCCTGGGTTTAATTTGAGTGTTGGGGTCATCTTTAGTCAAGATTTTATTTTGTTTCTTAATTTTTAAAAAAAATGAACTTTTTTTGGAGATCATTTTAGATTCTTATTCAATGGCAAGAACTAAGACAGATACCACTTATCCTTTGACCAGTTTCCTCTAATGGTAATCCCTGGAAAGCTAAGGATAATGTATGGGTTAGCATATTGACACCGATATGGTCAAGATACAGAATCCATATGGAGCCTTCCTCTTGTCCTTTGAGAGCCTTTCCCAGTTAAAAATAAGTTGTGCAGACGAAGGGGTGAAGGGAGGGGAAGGGGAAAGGAAAGGAGGGAAAGGAAAAACTATGAGAAAAGAAAAAAAAAGGAAACAAAGTCTATGTAAATAGGGATGGGTGGAGGGGGTGAAGGGCACACAGGTAATGGGGAAAAAATAAGAACCAAGATACATCATGTACAGGTACAAACACCCAATGATAAATGTAAACGAATTGTATACCTAAAATGTACCAATACGAGAACTTAAGGAAAAAAAAAAGTAAGATTTGTGATTGAAAAATATGGTTAATGCTTAAGTTAAAAAAGATTATACTAAAATACACATTTCCACGAATCCCACTCAAAATACTCCCCCTCCATTCCCAACACACTTATCCCATCATTCTTGTCAATTTCTGAAGGGGTTCTAGAAGTCCTCTTTGTGAGTGTCTTTAGTTGTGAAGTCCTGGCTACTTTGATTCAAAACATTTCCCTTTCATGGTCATTTTGACTTTGGGAAAGAGCCAGAAGTTGTGCATTGCCACATCCATTGAATAAGGTGGATGAGGACACACTATAATGTTTATTTTTATTTTCATTTTTTAGTACATATTTGCATTACATAGTGATTACATTCCTCATGGGCAGTTGGGACATATACATAACACATCTTAATGCTTTTTTCATCCCTTCCCACTCTGTTCCTTCCATCTCCTGGTTCCCTTCTCATTTGCAAAAGACTTATTTCCCTACTTCCTATTCTTTATCCTTTGTTTTCCTCTTCATTTATATTTTGGGTTTCTCATATAAGAGAAACCATGCAATATTTATTTAAGCTTGTGTGCCTAATGTATTTCACTTAATGGTCTCAATGTACCCATTTTCCTACAAGCGAATCAAGTTTATTTTTCTTTATGGCACAGTAGTACTTCATTATGTATAAATATAACATTTTATTTATCCATTCATCTGTTTATAGACATACAGACCACCTCCAAGATTTAGCTATTTTGAATTATGCTGCTATGAACACAAGTGTGCATGTATCACTGTAATATGATGCCTTTAACTTTTTCAGAAAGATACTTAGAAGGAGAATGCCTGGGCCAAATGGAATTTCTAGTTTTAGTTTTTTGAGGAAATTCCATATTGCCTCTCCATTGGATGGCACTGGGTAGCAGCATTTACTATGTTTTGATCACATCCCATAAGAACACTTATGAAAGAGAACTTCCACAACCACTCCAGAAATTGGCAAGAGTATGCAGTAGGTATATTTAAAACAAAAAGGAGTATTTTGAAGGGTATTAATGATAATGTGTTTTTTTCTATTATAATAAATTTTTTAAAAATTTAAACATTCACTATATATTTTAATTACCTTCTGTATTTTGATTGCAGGGATTGAAGTTAACCCAAGAGAGCTTAAGAAGAAGAAAGAAAAAAAAATTTCTTTGAAGGTGTAGGTAACACCTGCTCTTGTTAGTTTGGTATCTCCTATTCTTTTACTTCTTTTACTCATCCAATCAGGTGACTATGGTTAGGCTGCCAATCACAGGCCTTTCTCTTGTTTCCATAGAGATTAGTCAGGTGACTGAAGCTCAGTCATTTGTGTTGAGTCATTTCTCAGCTTATAAGGGTTATTGATGGGTAGGTAAATGAGCATGTTTTCAGTTCTTGCCTAAAGACTTTCTCTGGGATTATTTTTTCTTCCTTTTCTGTGAATCAAGGGAAGGGGCTTGGCTCTGGGGTCTAGGAACTGGAACAATGAGTGATTTGTTTATTGCCTCCTATGACTTTTAAACTTTTGTTTTCTTTTAATGTAAATTTTGTTGTGACTACCTTTTTTTTTTTTTTTTGCTTAAGTTGATTTGAGTACTATTACTTTCCACCCTGGGAATGTCATTGAGTCCTGAAAGATCCCAGGTAATCTCTTGGGCCAAAGTTCAGCAGGGCATCTATAAGCCTGATGTTTACAGCTGGTTTGGTCAGTGGTAGAACAGGGTCAGGGCCATATGCTAAAACAGGGCTGCCAGTGGTCCACTTCACAGGTGGGGACGCAGGTCTCCAATAAAGGGAATCAGTATGAAACGCTCTACTACCTCCAAAGACATGACTATCTCCCCAACCTTCTGGTATGGAGACTTTTGGTGTTGGCCATACTTTTTAATCTCCAAGTGAATTGTCCTTCTGGGCTTCATTTCCAGAGATTATAATTTAATAGGTTTAGGGTGGGCTCAGGGATTATTTCTTTAAAAAACTTCAAAGATGCTGTCAATGAGCAATCAAGGCCAAGAGGCACTAGTGTAGCAGAATGTATAAGGGAGTCTAATAAGAATTTTGCCAGACCACCTGATCTAGAGATGAAAAGCCAGAGTAAATTCTTTTTTGGTAACATTTTTCCATTTTGTTTCAAAGGATTAGCACTGTTTACATGTAATTACTATTAAAGAAGGCCAAATGGTATCTCTGTTGTCTTAGAAAACTATTCTTTTCCTATTTGCTTTATCGGACTTGGGGGATTTAAGTGATTTTGGTGTTCTGTTGATCTGATGCTGGAGTCAGAATTTGGAGTAACATCTGTGTCCATGTGAAACTTTCCAGGGCTCATGGCCTGCAGATCTGAGGTTGCTTAAAGCTCATAAGAAGTAAAAACCATTAGATGAGGCTGCCAAGGACAGTTGTTCCTGCCATGAAGCAAAAGTTATATTTCCAAGGTTGAGCCTCTTATGGGTTTTAATAATGTCCCTTCTCTGGTCATTGTGGGATACTGGTTGTTACAGCAGTGGAGGGTGGCCTGAACCAGGAAGAAATTGTGGTAGGTGATTTTCAGAAATGTACATATATTTTGTTGAAATTCTCCCTTGAGTTAGACGTGATCCATTCATATTTTGTGTCTATGATGCTTATTTATATAATGTCTTCTACTGTAGACACATAAGGACTGGGGCTATGTTGTTCACTGTCGCTCCAAGTACCAATTGCTAGGTTACAAACTACTCAGGCTGCATGGTACAACACAGGTAGAATTTCATTTTGGGTCGGAAGTGCAGGCAGGGCACAGTGGGATGGCTCATCTCTTCACCAGGATGTGTGGGCTCCTTGCTGTGGTGTTGGATGCCTTGCCTGAGGGCACATGTCTGGGGTGACATATGTCTGAGGCTACATGTGATGTCTTCTGGGATTGGTTCTTTGATCTTTTAAATGATTACTTTGCTGAAGGGTCAACCTATAATGATATTAGGTATAAGGAGCATAAAATGTAAACAAAAAATAAAATAAAATGTAAACTACATTTTTCCCTTTTTTCAAATGAAGATAACTGTATCCAACAAATCAGACTGGCCAGTGTATTTGTTGTCTGTTAATGCATGACAAATTACCCTAAAACTCAGAATTCTAAAATAATAACCCTTTAAGATCCCACTGAGTCTTATTTTATCCTAGATGTTGGCAGGAAACCTCACTTTCTTGCCATGTGCACCTGGCCCTAAGGAGGCTGGAACGCTCTGAACACGGCAGCCATATTCTTCTGGGTAAGTGATCCCAGAGAAAGCAAGGGGGAAGGTGCAAGGTCTTTTATGACCCAACCTGAGAAGTCACACATTGTTATTTCTAAAATAACCTATTTGGTTTCACAGGTCAGCTTATTCAATATGAGAGTGAAGTACAAAAGAGCATAAATACCAAGAGCAAAGGGTTCTTGGGGGGGCATCTTGGAAGGTGGTTACCGTAACTACACAGAACAATGTCCACAAGAGTGTGGCAGAGCGAAGCACTGAGCAGACCTCAATTCTTTCCTTCTCTCTTAACTTTAGCAACAATCTCTGCATTTCAGTCTCTCAGATCCAATAAGAAAGGACTTCTGACATCACTATTTTTCTCTAAGGCTCAAAGTGCAGAGTTCATAAATTTAGAAATGTGCTCTTATTTGTGGGTTCTATATTTTTCTCACTGAGAGAATCTTTCTAATTCACAAGACTCAGTTACCGATTAACTTTTATTCTCTCACTGAATGGAAGGTAATCTCTCTCCCACGAAGGCTTGGAGCTCCAGGAAGGGCTTAATTCTAAAAACTCATAAAAAGTAGCAACACAAAGACCAGCGTCATTTAGGAGCCCTCACTCCAGGCTGATTAGAAAAATGTTGCAAATTGCATAGGTTGAGAAGCCTCTGGAGTGAGTGGAAGCTGAGGTGGGAGCGGAAGCTGGGCTGTTGATAATAAGGATGTTGCTAAAATCAGTCTGAACAAAGAGCATTTTATGGAATGAACCAAGCCTTTGAGAAAAATAGGGCCCTCAGCTTCCTTAACAACTGCAATCCCAAGATACAGAAGAAGGCGTAGCACATTCAAATCTTACAATGCAGGGTAATTTTTAGGTTGACTGCAATGGTGGAAACAGAGAGAGAAAGGAGGAAAAACTGAGGAAAAAGAACACTGCAAGAGAACACCCATTATTCACTCAGTGAATATTTATCAGGCACTTACTGACCTTGTACTTCCTTCTGCTGGTTAAAGTGATGCACAAAGTAAGCAAGATATGGTCCCTGCTCTCCAAGGGTGCAGCATCGAGATGGGGAATGAAGGTGCAGGAAAATCACTTTGCTCTGATGTGTGCGATGAGAGCACAGATGAAGTTGCTCTTTCTGGCCTGAGGACTAGATGAGATTTCCTGAAGGAGGTGATGATGACTGAGCTGAATTTTACAGCTCAGCAGCAAAGGAAGGAACAAGGAAGACATCCTGACAGAGGATCAGCAGGTGCCACGAACAGAGATGGGCACTGTGGAAATGCTCCCAGCAAACCAAGCCAATGTGGAGAGAAAGAACACCCTTCCCTCTCCAAGAGTGCCCAGTCTGACGAGGGAGATGGGTGTGGACCAGAGCCTTCACTTTGTGCTCTGTGTTAAATCTATCCAGTTCTCCTGTTATAACAGTGTGTGTGTGTGCGCACAAGTGTGTGTTTCTGTTGCCTCTGTCATTTTTTAGCACCCACTGGTAATGGACAGGTTATTTAGAGACTGGGCCAACAGCCTCCCTTCGGCTTGGAACCATAATATACAGTGCTGGGCCTCTGGATAGAATGTGTGCCCTGAAGTTCATGTGTGGCAAACTTAATTCCAGAATTCATACATTGATAGTATTTGAAGGTAGGGTGCTTGGGAGGTAAGTGGGGTTAGACGTGGACACGAGAGTGCAGCCCTCCTGCAGGCCGAGGACTTTAAGCACGGGAAGAAAGAAGGGAGTTGGCTCTCCTTCTGGCTCCTGCCCTGCCGCTACTTTCTGCTAAGGGGTGAGGCAGCACAAACACTGTCACTTGTGTTGGCACCACACTCTCCACTTCTCAGCCTCCAGAAACAGGAGCCAAATACATCAATACTCTTTTTTTTATTAATTTTATTGGTACATTTTAGGTATACAATATAATGACATTCATCACTGGAAATTTGCACCTTTACATAGTCTCTCTTGGTTCTTATTTTTCCCCCTTCCCCTGCCCTCCCTCCAACCCCTCCCTCCCTCCCTATTTACAAAGACTGTTTCCATTTTTTCATTTTCTCATATTAATTCCATTCCCTTCTTTCCTTTCCTCTACCTCTCCCACTTTCTCTTCCCCTTTGCCCCTTTTCTTCCTATTTCACACTATCTATTATACCTTTTAGTCCTTATTTACACTTTCAGTTTCTCACACTAGAGAAACCATTCGGTATTTACACATGTGTGTCCTATTTATTTTACTTAAGAGCATCACCTCAATGTGCATCCATTTAGCTATAAATGTCTCTAGTTTCTCATTTTTTACCGCTGAGTAGTACTCCATTTTATTAAAAATTTTCTTTATTCAGTCTCCAGTTGATGGGCAATTGGGCTGCTTCCAAGTTCTAGCTATTACAAACTGTGTTGCTATAAACATGGGTGCACATATATCACTGTGGTATGATTCTTTTAATTCTTTGGGGCAGATACCCAGCAGGGGCATAGCTGGGGCAAATGGGACTTCCAGTCCTAGTTCTTTGAGGTATCTCCATACTGATTTCCACAGTGGTTGCAACAGTCTACACTCCCACCAGCAGTGGAACAGGGTTCCTCTTTCCCCACAGCCCCGTCAGCATTTGTTATTGGTTGATTTCATGATAGCAGCCATTCTTTCTGGGGTCAGGTGGAATCTCAGTGTTGTTTTCATTTGCATCTCTTGAATGACCAGTGATATTGACCATTTTTTTCATATTTGCTGTTTTTAATTCTTTATCTGAGAAATGTCTATTCATTTCAGATGCCCATTTTCAGATTAGGTCTTTAAATTTTCTGAGATCTGATTTTTTAAAGTTCTTTATAGATTCTAGATAGTAGACCTTTGTCTGAGGAACACCAGGTGAAAATTACTTCCCACATTGTGGGTTGTCTCTTCACAGTGTTGGTGGGTTTTCTTACTGTGCAGAAGCTTTTTAATAAGAAGAGATCCCACTTGTTGATTGTTTGTGCTAGTTCACGGACAACTGAGGTTTTGTTCATAAAATATTTTCCTACAATGTCTTCAAGAGTTCAACCTAACCTCTGTTCCAGCCAGTTCAGCATTTCTATTTTAGATCTTTAATCCATTTCGATTTTAGTTTAGTGCATGGTAGGAGATATAGGTCTAGTTTTAATCTTTGGCAAGTTGAAACCCAATTTTTTCCAGCACCATATATTACAGAGGCTGTCTTTCTTCCAGTGAGGGTGTTTGGCTCCTTTTTGGAAGATGAGGTGGCCAAGTGTGTCTGGAGTTGTTTCTGCATCTTTTAATCTGTTCCACTGGTCCTCAGATCTGTTTCTTTGCCAGTACCATGCTGTTTTGATCACCATGGCTTTGTAGTATAGTTTGAAGTTGGAGATTGTGATAGCCCCTGCCATATCTCTGTTGCCTAGAATTGCTTTTGCTATTCTAGATCTCTTCTTGTTCCAAGTGAATTTTTGGATTGTTTTCTCAAGGTCCATGAAGTATGCTGCTTGAATTTCAATTGGGATTGCCTTGAATCTATATAGTAGTTTTGGAAAGATGGCCATTTTCACTATGTTGATTCTTCATACCCAGGAGCAGGGGATGTCTTTCCATTTTCTGATATTGTCTTCAATCTGTCTTTCAGAGTGCTATAGTTTTCAGAGAAGAGGTCTTTGATTTCTTTTGTTAGGTTGATTCCTAGGAATTTCTGTTTTCTGGATGCTACTGTGAAAGGCATTGTTTGCCCTATTTCTCTCTCAGTGAGTCTGTTGTTCCTGTACAGGAAAGCTATTGAATTTTTGTGTATTGACATTGTATCCAGCTACTTCACTGAATTTGGTTATTAAGTCTAGAAGGCTTTTGGTGGAGTTCTTGGTGTCTTCTATATAGAGTATCATGTCATCTGCAAATAATGACAATTTGACTTCTTCATTTCTTATCTTTAGTCCTTTTATTTCTTTCTTTTGTCTAATTGCTGTGGCTAATGTTTCCAAGTCTATATTGAACAGGAGTGGTGATAGTGGACATCCTTGTCTTGTTCCTGATTTTAGTGTGAAGGATTTCAGTTTTTGACCATTTACTATGATACTGGCTGTTGGATTTTCATAGATGGCTTTTATCAGATTGAGGTAGAGACTTTCTATTCCAATTTTTTGTAGGGTTTTTATCATAAATGCGTGTTGGATTTTGTTAAATGCTTTTTCTGCATCTATGGAGATGATCGTATGTTTTTTGTCCTTGGCTCTATTGATATACTGTATTACACTGATTGATTTGTGTATGTTGAACTATCCATGCATCCCTGGGATGAATCCCACTTGGTCAGGGTGTATGATCTTCTTGATGATCTTCTGCATTCTATTTGCCAGTATCTTATTAAGGATTTTTGCATCTATGTTCATTAGTGAGATTGGCCTATAGTTTTCTTTTTCGGTTGGGTCTTTCTCTGCTTTGGGGATCAAGGTGATGCTTGCTTCCAGGAATGAATTCAGGAGTATTGCTTCCCTTTCAATTTCATTGAAGAATTTAAAGAATAGTGGCAGTAGTTCCTCTCTAAATGTCTTGTAGAATTCAAAGGTGAAGCAATCAGGACCCAGGCTTTTCTTATTTGGTAAATTTTTAAATACATTTTGTATTTCACTGATTGATATTTGGTTATTTAGAATTTTTAGATCTTCTTCTTTCAACTTTGGTAATTCCTACTTATCTAGGAATCTGTCCATTTTTTCCATGTTTTCCATCTTATTGGTATATAGGTTCTCGAAGTAGGTATTGATGATCCTCTGGATTTCTGCTGGGTCCATTGTAATTTCATCCTTTTCATTCCTAATTGCATGGATTTGGGCCTTTTCTTTCCTTCTCCTGATAAAGTTGGCTAAAGTTTTGTCAGTTTTGTTTATTCTTTTGAAGAAGGAACTCTTGGCTTTATTGATTTTTTTATTTTGGTTTGGTTTTTTGGTACTAGGGATCAAACTCGGATCCTTGCTTTTCCAAGGCAGGGGGCAGAATCACTGAGCTAAATCCCGGGCCCTTCATTGATTTTTTTGTATCATTCTCTTAGGCTCCATTGCATTGATTTCTGCTCTGATCTTTATAATTTCCTCCCTTGTATGAGCTTTGGGTTTGTCCTGCTCTTTCATTTCTAGCAGCTTGAGGTTCAGCATCAGGTTTTTTAATTGGGCTCACTCTGTTTTCCTAATATGAGTATTCACTGCTATGAATTTCCCTTGTAAGAATGCTTTCATTGTGTCCCACAGATTCTGATATGTTGTATTGTCATTGTCATTTAATTGAAGGAACTGTCTGATTTCTTCTTTAATTTCCTTTGTGACCCATTGGTTATTCAAAAGTGTGTTGTTCAGTTTCCATTTGTTTATGAAATTTTTGTAGTTTCTTTTGCTATTGATCTCCAATTTCATCACACTATGGTCTGATAATATTCAAGGGATAACTTCAATTCTTTTGCACTTACTCAAATAAGTTCTATGAGCGAATATGTAGTCTATTTTGGAAAATGACCCATGTGCTGTGAAAAGAATGTGTATTCTGATTTTGAGGGGTGGAACACCCTGTAAGCATCTGTTAAATTTGTTCGTTCAAGAGTTTGATTGAGTTCTAGTATTTCATTGCTTATTTTTTGTCTAGTTGATCTATCGTTTGTGACAGTGGGGTATTGAGGTCCCCCACTACTATTGTATTAGTGCTTCTATGATTTTTCATGTTCGTTAGTATTTGTTTTGTATAGTTGGGCACACTAGTGTGCAGTGTGTGGTTATGATTATCCTCTCTTCCTCTTGGATTGTTCCCTTTACAAGAATGTAGTGTCCTTCTTTGTCTCTCTTAATCAGTTTTGGTTTGAAATCCACTTGACCTGCAAAGAGGTTAGCTACTCCTGCTTTTTGGGGGGTTCCTGTCACATGGAGTATTGTTTTCCATCCTTTAACTTCCAGTCTATGAGTTTCTTTTTGAATCAAGTGTGTTTCTTGTATGCAGCAAATTGTTGTATCTTGCCTCTTGACCCATTCTGCTTGTCTATTTCTTTTGATTGGTGAATTGAGACCATTAACATTGGTGGTTATAACTGATACGTATTGATTTATCCCTGTTATGACATTTCTTTTTGTTGGATTCCCCCCTTTTGCACTTAATTTCTTGTTGTGACCAATAGATTCCTTCTGCTGAGGTTCCTGGGGTTGTGATCCTCATTGTCTGTGGACACAATCTCTGCTGTTATCTTAGAAATTACTTCTGATTTCATTTTTTCCAGATCCTCTTTCTTTGCCAGTTCAGGGAGTCCAGGTGGTTGAGTATCAGAGTATTCCATCTCATTTCCCTTTGGGGTTGCTGTAGGTGATCTGGAAGTCTGTTTTTGAGGCTTTTTTATGTGTCTTCTGATTTCAACGGGGGCAGGGGGATGCTGGCACCCACAGGGCTCACCTCCTCGGCACTGCGAGTGATGCTATGGCAGCCCGGAAGCCTCCTCCTCTGCACTGGGACCAGTGCTACAGTGGCCCAGAAGCGTCCTCCTCTGTGCTGAGAGCGGTGGTATGGCTCCACTAACTATTTTTTTAAATCACATACTTTTTCTACTTTCTCTAATATCATCAGGGCTCAAGCCATAATCATCTCTTTCCAGGGTCATTAGAACTTCAGCACATTCATTCTTATCTCATCTATAACCCCTTCTCCACACAGCAGCCAGAATAATGTTTACAAAGAAAATGAAAATTGTGCCCACTTTGGTAGCACATATGCAAAGAAAATGAAATAGTCTTGTCATACATCACCCTAACAACTAGGAAAATATCTAATGGTGTTTAGGAAACAGATTAAATTCTCCTTGGAGGACTTGTATGGCTGACCTTTGGCTTCCCCTTGATCTTTACCCAGTGCCACCTCCTCTCTCCACTTCTGGGTGTAACTTTCCATTCCAATGCCCTACTCTCCCTGTCTAGTCCACTTTGGTATTTCTGATGCCAAGAGAGCTCTCTCCATTCTTCACAGGAGGGATTTCTGCTCCCTCCTTTTCCACCAAAATGTACTCCCCTTGTCTACCCACAGTCACTGTTAGAAGGCACCTGGGGAGATGTTTCAGATGCCTGCAATGTGCTCTGTTCTTAACATATTTCTTCCACTAGTGTGGCTAATGCTTCTGGAAGTTATTATCTTGACCAACTTTAGATTGGTACAGCCCAACCAAGGACTCAGACACCCCTGTCATCTGCAGATGTTACAGGTTTTTCAAGGCTCAGAGACCACATGTAAAGTGTGGCTCCAGAAAGCCTGAGATGGCAAGAAAAGATCTGGTGGTACTGCTCACTACAGGGGTGACAGAGAAGTGACACCCTTGGAAACAGTGGCCCAAGGGCCTCCTTCTGCTCCATGGAGAGAAAGGATCACCCTGATATGGGAAGATCTATGAGATCAAGACCTTCTTTAAGATGAATTGAGGCATCTCAGAGAAGGCCTTGACTGTATACAGAATATCAAAGGTGTAATGGCGGGCCAGGGATTTAGCTCAGTGGTTCTACAGCCTGCCTTGCAAGCTCGAGGTCCTGAGTTCGATTCCCGGTACCAAAAAAAAAAAAGGTGTAATGGACTGGTTTGTCTCTCTATTATCCCTTATCCCAATGGCCTGCAACTCTCAGGAAGCTAATTTCTAGTGCAGAGAGCTGTCTCCCTCATTTCCCCAAGCACACACAGAGATGGTTATAAACCACAAAAAGTAGGGACTGAGAAAATGCCAAGGGGTTCTGGGAGCACATAAATGGGGAGAAGACTCAGCCTAACCTAAGATGATAGGGTGACTTTCAGTGGGAAGCAGCAACTGACCAAGATCAGGCAAGTGAGACTAGGAAGGTGAGTTGGTTGCTTTGCCTTGAGAAGATGGAAGGTGCAAAAGCCAAAGCACTACCATAAAGGATTTACATTAAAAACCTCAGATCTTCTACTTATGAAACTTTTGAGGTGTTTCTGTTTTTGCTTTTTGATACAAGATCTCACTAAATTGCCTGGGCTAGGCTCAAATTTTTGATCCTCCTGCCTCAGCTTTCCAGAGTTCTGGGATTACAGGCATGCAGCATGAACCTTGGCTCTTTTGGTCTTTTTCCTCCTGCACCTACCAACTCTCCAGCTCCTCAGATGCCAACTGGGATTCCCGCAATATAATTCAACTCCAGCACTGGCCAGCAGCAGAGTAGACCTCAAGGTGAGGGCTCTGTGACACAGGCTGCCCCACTTCAACAGCAGTCACAAGTCCCAGGCCACCCTTGCTCCTGACCCTCCAATTATAGATCAGGTTCCCATGACCCTTCCTTGGGTGCAATGATTTGCTGGAATGGCTCATACAACTCCAGAAAATTCTCTACTTACCACTACCTGTTTATTGTACAGGGTCCAAATGAGCAGCCAGATGAAGAGATACAGAAGGTGATGTCTTGAAATGTCTTAGCTTAGGAGTTTCTGTCCCTATAGAATAAAGGTGTCTCCTTCCCAGCACATAAATGTGTTCACCAACCCAGAAGCTCCCTACCCTCCATTGTTTAGGGCTTTTATGAGGACCCAACACGTAGGCATGATTGAGTCAATCACAGGACTTGGTGACTGAACTCCAACTTCATGCCCTCAACTGTGCCCAGAGGTATGAGATGGCGCTCAAAGGCCCAGCTCTCCTATCACAGGGCTGTCTCCTCGGACAGCCATCTCCCACCCTGGAGCAGTTAGAGACCCCATCTGAGCTTCATCTCATTGACATACAAAAGGAACCCACCCACCCCCACCCCCCAGCAGTTTAGAGCTCTTGTGTTAGGAACAAACACTAACTTATAAGAAAAGATGCTCTCAACTCTCCTATGCTCCAAAGCTCTGTCAGGAACTGGGGGTTAAACACAAAATATGTATTTCTAATGGTGTCACAAGCAATTGCAGGTTTTAGCCTGTAAGTGGTTTGGAGAGGCTGGTGCCTGGGGATAGAAGGGAGATCTACCTGGGAGGCGTGGGAGATCAGCTTGGGAAGGGCCCTGGGGAATTCTGGGAGGGTTGGACTTTATCCAGAGAGTTTTAGAGAGCTCACTCTGGTGAGGGGTTGGGCAAATTAGAGTGACCTGCAGTGACCTGGCCCCTGAGGAAGTTCAGGGTCTGTGGTCCCTGAACACAGAGATCCCACTAACAGTTTGTTGCTTCTGTTATTGATGCTCTTGGCAAACTTCTGCTTTTACCAGAATAAAAGCATGCGGGGAACATAGGCAGAACAACCCCTCCTGGGAAGAAATCAAGCTGATGCTGCTAATTGCTCTTTCCCAAGTCTCCCTCATTAGGGAAAAGAGCAGTCAGCATCTCTCCTCAGTGGGCAGGCGGCATGGTACCCAAGGGAACCAGGAAGAAGCCTCCTGCCCACCTCCCATCTGCTGGGCTAAATTGTCCCCTGTAACCGCTGAGTCCACCAGCAGCCCCAGGCTGAGAGTCCCCATAGGCCAGGGGTCCCAGGCCTCAGCAGCTTGCTGGGCTGTTTCCTTCTCACTCCAACAGGATATTTGAAACAAAGAAGGTAGGACCAAACTGGGGTGGAGGAAGAAGCCAGTGATATGATGGAGCATGAGACAAAGCATCTCAGTTCCCATCCCAGCCCTGCCACCTAACTGACACTGACATGGGGCCAGTTTTCTCCTTTATAAACTGACAATAAGAATAATACCTTCAGTTCTTTCAGCTCTTATCTCCAGCGAGGAATAGACTGGAAGAGCCCAGGTGTCCCTGGCTGGCAGGAGGGGAAGAGGGGCGAGAGTGGGGAGGCGGTATCATCCGGCCCAGTGCCTGAGGTTCGAGTTCAGGGCAGCACATCCTCAGCTAGAGCTTTGTTCATTTGCTTTGTTACTTCCGCTGTTAACAATTCAGAGAGTCGACCCGGAAGGAAGCTCCCCTGCTGCCATCCCAAGCTCCTAGGGCAGAGAAGGTGAGGCACTTGGGTACCAGAAGCAACCCCCCCCCCCGCTGTGGAAATGAGAAGACACATAAACAAGCCTCAAAAACAGACTTCCAGATCACCTACAGCAACCCCAAAGGGAAATGAGATGGAACACTCTGATACTCAACCACCTGGACTCCCTGAACTGGCAACAAAAGAGGATCTGGGAAAAATGAAATCAGAAATAATTACTCAGATAACAGCATAGATTTTGTTCATGGTGCAAGACATGATTAATAAATCTAGAGAGGACACAGATAAAAAATAGAGGATCTGAGGAACATGATGGAATCACAACATAGGAAACAAATGGAATCCATATAACAGATACAAACAGATTTCCAAAAGATTAAAAACTCCATGGAAAGTCTGTGCAGCAGAATGAACCAATGTGAGGATAGAATTTCACATATAGAAGATAAGATTGCAATTAGTAAGGAGGAAAAGAAAAATTGCTTTAAAATTGTGAGGGAACATGAGAAATCAATCCAGCAGCTGCTAGACGATCCAAAGAAGAATAACATAAGACTGACTGGAGTCAATGAAGAAACAGAAGAGAGTGCAGATGACATAAAAAAACTCTTCACAGAAGTGATGGCAGAAAACTTCCCAAGGAGGGGAAAAGAACTTGACATACAGATAAGTGAGGCATATAGGACTCCAGCTAGCCTTGGTCAAAAAAAATCTACACATAGGGATATACTAGTTAGGATTCCAGAAATCCAACAGAAGAATAAAATTCTACAAGCAGTGTGATAAAAGAAACAAATCACATACAAAGGAAAGCCCATCAGAATCACAGCAGACTTCTCAATGCAAACCCTCAAGGCTAGAAGAGCTTGGAGTGATGTATTTCAAGCCCTAAAGGAAAACAGCCTCCAACCCAGATTGATGTACCCTGAAAAACTATCTTTCAAAATGGATGGAGAAATAAGATGCTTTCATGATAAAGAGCACCTCAGGAACTTCATGAATACCAAACCGGCACTCCAAAAATTTTAGACAATACCCTAGGAAAAGACAATGAGGATCACAACCCTAGGAAACCCAGCAGAATGAATCCATTGGGAGTGACAAATGCAAAGGGGGAGAATCCAACAAAAAGAAAAAGTCATGACAAGACTTTTAAAACTTTTGACTTCATCTCCCTAATGAGTGTATAATTCAATCTTATTATTGTACTGATTAGTATTTTTCTGATTCTAGAGTTGCACACCATTCCTTGTGCTATACTGGCTATTTATCATCTTCTTATGTCTACATTTTAATTGGGTTGTCTATTAATGAGCTCTAAGAATTCTTTATATATTCTGCTCATAGGTTATATGCATTGTAAATATGGTCTGTTTAAGGACTACTTTTCATTTTAATGATGTCATTTAAAGTTCTAAATTTTGATGGAATCTCATTTATCAATTTTTTTCTTTTATACATCATATTTTTTGTATCCTAGGTAGTTCTTGCCTACCCTGAATTCATAAACATTTTCCCTTATAATTTCTTCTTAAAGTTTTATACTTTTAGGCTTTCTTATTTAGGTTCATAGATCCCTTCAAATTATTTTCATGTATGGAAAAAAAGGATTGAGATTAATTTTTTATATACAGATACCAGGTGTTCTAATGCCGTTTGCTGAAGACATTATCTCTTCCTCGGCTTTCGAATTGAGTTTATGTTCTATAAAATGCTAATGTTAAATAATCTTTCAAAACTCAGTGGACCATATATGTGTGGTTCTATTTCTAGATTCTCTGTTTTATTCAAATGATCTATATGTCTTTCCTTACACCAACCCTGCCTTGATTACTGTAGCTTTAGAAGACGTCTTAAAATTGGGTGCTAAATGTCCTCCAACACTGTTTTTGTTTTTGTTTTTGGCTTTTCTGGGTCCTTTGTACTCCTACATAACTTTAAAATTTCAATATCCAGTTCTTCATTTATACTAAGTATACACAGACCTGAATTTTTATATATACCTTGTGTTTTCTAATCCTGCTAAATTCAAGTACAAGTTCTAGGGGCTCCTAGAGATTTTCTCTGTAGATGATCATTTCATCTACATATAAAGATTTTGCTTCTACCTTGTCAATCCTATCCTAGTTGTGTCATTTTATTGCCAGACTATTTTGGTTTAGATCTATGTTTCAAAGTCTAATGGACAGATGAAGAGTAGGCATATATGCCCTCGTTCCCCACTTTAGAGAGAAAGCATTGTATCGTCTCCATTCATAGAAGGAGGTTTTTTTTGGAAGTATGGAGTACATGTCTTTGATCTGTTGAGAAGGTTCTGTTCTACTTCTAGTCTCCTAATAGTTTTTACTATGAACAGCTGTAGAATTTAGTCCAATACTCTTTCTCCAACTAGTGACAGGATCATATGCCTTTTTCCTTTCCTCTGTTAAAATGATTCCTTTGGGGTTGGATCTTCCAATGCTGAACCAACACTGCCATCCCTATAATAAAACCACTTTCTACATCCTGCCAGATCTGACTTCTAAGAGTTTGTTTTGTTAAACAAATTTCTATCTATGTTCATACTTTTTTCTTCTATTACCTTTATCCAGTTTTAGGATTAGCACAATGTTGAGTTCCTAAAATGAGGGGAGAAGTGTTCCTTCTTTTTTCTGCTTTAACTGTTTGATATAATTTTTCAGTTAAAATGTTTATGAGCCTGCTGTTATCATATAGGTAGGTTTTTCAAACTAGGAATATACTTTCTTTAATAGGTGCTATTCAAATTTTATATTTCCTCCAGAGTTAGTTTCATTGATTTGTCTTCTAAGTTACTTCTTAGAAGTTGTCAAATTTATTTCAAAAAAGATTTTTGTAATATGCTTTCTATATCCTTTTCAATTCTGTAAAATCTGTGGTAATGTCTCCTAGATCTTAATATTGTAATTTAAAAAATGTATAACTGATATTGTGTAACAGGAAGAAAAGGTCTAAAAGAGCAGGGGAATTGGGAGGGGTAGGGGAAGGGAAAAAAGGGAAAGGAAAAAATATGAGAAGAGGAAAAAAATGGAAACAAGGTCTTTGCAAATAGGGAAGGGTGGAGGGGGTGAAGGGAGGACAAGGGAAGGGGAAAAAAAATAAGAACCAAGAGACTCACGTAAAGGTACAAGATCCCAATGATGAATGTAACTGTATTTTATACCTAAAATGTACCAATAAAGTTAATGGGGGGAAAAAAAGAATAATACCCTCAAAAAGGGTATTACTTTCAAATATGGTATTAACTGAGTAAGTCACCGGTACAGCATTTGAGATAGGTGTGGGGTGAGCAATTACTTATAAATAGAACTGAGTTGTTGGTAAGATTATAAGAGAGAGAGGGGGAAAGAGAAGAGAGCAGAGTGGCAGAGAAGCGGAAGAAGATGAAGAACCAGAGGAGACAGAAGAGGAGAGGAAGAAAAAGAGGAAGAGGAGGAATGGAGGGAAGGAGTGAGGAGAGGAAGAGAGGAAACACCTTCACTGGAATGGAATATATTGCACTTGAGGAAAAAAGAACTTGCTTCTTCCAACATAGTGAATGATCACATTTTTATGCGATTCAATGAGTATTTCATTGTCTAAGCAATCTATATTTGTAATTTAATTTATCCTTCCACACAACACCTGTGGGGCAGGTTTTATTATTTCTATTTTACCCCACAAGCAAACTGGGCCTCAGAGAGGTAAATACTCAGGGACTACTGCGCAGGAAGTTCTAGGCCCTCCAGAACCCAGGTTATTTCCACAGCTGCTCATCAACACAGGTTTAAAGCACGCAAGTGACATGCAATCCTTACAGTCTCTCAGCATACACACAGGGACATGTTCCAGCCCCTGCCTTTGTCACCAGTATCCTACGCATCCCTCTTGCCACTTATGTATGGCACTGAGTGGGCCATTCATCCTGATCTTCTCCCAAACACAGACTGTGAGCCTCTGGAGAGCAGGAAACTATGTCTCGAATCCCCTGGAGTCTGATACAAGGTAGGGAAGGAACTGACATTTGTGGAACAGCAACAGCAACAACCACGTCCACCCTTCAGAGCAGGAAATAGCTACCAGGTCGCAACTGCATGCCTGGCACTAAACCAGGGACAGTCCAGTACACAGAAGGCAAAACAGAAACACTATCTACCCTCCAGGAGCTCTGTGCTGGGCCTGATTGGAGACTCACCAATTCCACTGTGACCATTTCAAGCTATTTATCACCAAAATGGAGTTGGGAAGAGATGCTGGTTCCAGAACACCTCTGTTTCTTGGGGAGGTGGGCAATAGGCAAGCTGGTGAGGAAATTATTAATTAAGCTAACTACTCAGTTGGTTCTATGAAGAATGTAACAGGGCACTGTGCCAAAGATAGGGAAGTCACATTTGGCTCAGAACTATGCATATGACCTTTTGCTTTACCGAGAGAATTTTTCAGTCCAAATTAAGCCCTGATATTTATCATGAAGACTTATTGCAGCTGACAAGTCCTTTGTCCTCCTCCTTTTGTGAACCACCCCACCACTGAGGACCTGCTACCTCCAGTTCTCTCTCCTGGAAGAGGACTGTCCCTTCTGCCCAGGACATGGCTGCAGAGAAAGGTTAAACTGATTATGCCCCACCCTTGCTCCCCCAAGACTGTCTTGCTCCCTGATGGCTGCTGCCATGGAGCCACCATGAAGAAGTCAATAGTGTCACCCACGAGGCTAGTGCCAAATCCTAGCAGAGATTTTCTTCCTCCACTTCTAATACGCATTGTGTGCCCATCGGACCCAGAGAAACTTCTCCTATTGTTTAACTTTATCTATTTACTAGCAACAGGAAATGTTCCCCGTTGGACTTATTCTCCCCAGGTTAATCCAAAATGAACACTCAGAAACAGTGCAAAGTTTTGTATTCTTTTCATTTTCACCATGGGGATCAAAGGCATTAGCATTGTTCTTGTGGACAACAGCATCAGAGGACCTGGGTTTTCAAGCTGCCTCCACCTCATGTTTGCTGTATGTTTGTGACACAGTCTTTTCACTTCTACATGCCTTTGTTTACCTTGTCCCTATAAAATGGGGACAAGAAAATACACCACATATGGTGGCTATGAAGATTAAATGAGTAATACATGCAAAGTCTTTCAAAGGATGCTGGACATATTTGATGTTATTGTTACTTTCCCATTCCTATATTTGATTTCTCGAAGACCTACTACATGCTAAGTCCCAAGTGAGGAGCTTTGCATATGTTTGGATATGTTGCTCAAAAGATGACTTATGTCATTAATTTTTATTTGTTCAGATATTGTATTACAATATTTTCTTTGATTGGTGAGTTGGAATCCACTTGTAAATTTCACACCCAAAGCAACTGCCTCACTTTTCTCAGTCTAATCTCAGCCCTGGTGGGTGCACCTCTCCATCCACTGTCCCTCCCCATTCTCCATAGTCACTTTCCTCCACTATCACCTCAGAGCTCAGTGTCTCTTGGGCTTATTTTCTCTTCTTTTGGGACAAGTCTCTCATTCAGCAAACTATGTATCCAATAATCTATCTCAAGCTCAGTGCATGTGATAGAAGAATTACTGGCTAATTGCAGAGGACAGAGACACAAGGCTGTGGCTGATGCTAGCAGCCTAGAACAGGTGGATGCACAGAGAATGAGTTTCTGGAGACAGTTCTGAGGCAGATATGACAGGGGTTGACAGTCACTCCAATTTTGGAAGTGAGGAAGGAGAAGAGGAAGGGACTAACAGGCTGGTGTTCAGGCATGCAGGAGAGGTGGCCCCTTTCATGGGAGGAGGAGACAGGTGCCTACCTGGTAAAGTGGGGATCCCCTCCGTGTCCTGGCCAGACAGCCCTGGGCCTGCCCATGTCTCTCTGCACAGTTAATTCTGCTCGGAGAAAAGATCACAGACTGGGGAGTCAAACAGACCTGAGTGCTGAGACACAATTTTAATAATCACACCAAGTTCTAGTATGAAAATAGAATCAGCAGTGAAATTAGAGGGGGCAGAAAATGTTCCTCCTTGGTTTTCTGCTCCCAATTTGTTGCTAGGAGCTTCAAGAGAAGGTGACTTGGAGGAGAAATCGTTGCCTTAGGGAGCACCTTCTCTCCTGATAGACGCAGCTGCTGGCCAGCCCTCTCCAATGAAGGTGTGTGCAGTGATGTCTTTCACCCCTCTCCAGGTGCTATGGTCTGAGTGTGACCCCTACAATAAAAACACTGAAACCTAATTACCAGTACTGACCCTATTAGGAGGTGGAGCCTTGGGAAATGAGATGTGAACACTCCACCTTCATAATAAGATTAGTGCTTTATTATAGGAGAAGCCCCAAAGAGCTAGCTAGCCCTGAGGCACTGAGAAGACATCATCTGTGAATCAGAAAAAGAGCCCTCACCAGACAGCAAATCTGCCTGTCTTGATCTTGGACTCCTCAGCCTTCAGAACTGTGATAAATTTATGCTGTGAATGGGCCAACTGGTTTATAGTGTTTTCATTACAGTGTGGACCAAGACTCAGGTGAAGATGGCAGAAGGGGTATGGCCACAGCCAAACTTGGAATATCAGGCTTTCAGAATGGTCATGGCCAACACTGGGACTGCCTGATTCCTTCATCATTGTTTGCTCCTCCATAGAATATAGGCGTCATAAGACAAAGACTTGGTCTATTCTAGCCACAGCTTTGTTCCTAGCCCTCCTATGGCTACCTAGTGTGTGGCATAGAGCTGACAGTGAATGAATCCATTCCACAATAAATTAGAGGAATGTAATCACACAAGGGCTGAGTCACACAGAACCCCGTATGTGGAGAGTTTAGATTTCTTTAACATACCCAACACACACATCTGTCACTCTCCATAAGGAGGCTGTGTAGGGGAAGTCATGGATGGTAAAGAGGACTTGGGAAATGATTATAATTTAGAAACAGGAATTTTAGAACCTCCACCCCACTTGATTCCATAGGTGAGAAAGCCATATAAAATTCTTCCAGCAAGAGTCTGTCTTCATTTTTGAGCTTCCATTGCTTAGGACCAGAGATACAAAAAGACAGGATGGATTCTGGTGGCTGCACCAGTATTGGCATCTAGGGTGACTTTTCCCATTTTTAAAAGAGATAAGCTATCGGCCCAGGGATTTAGCTCAGTGGTTCTGCCGCCTGCCCTTAAAGCACAAGGTCCTGAGTTCTATCCTCGGTACCAAAAAAAAAAAGAGATAAGCTATTGAGATCACATGTCTTAGTGTACATATATGCACCAGGCATGGCATTACCTATAGGATCAATAAAGCTGCCCTGTATGAACTCTCATGAGTG
Organism: Heterocephalus glaber; assembly: GCF_053883595.1. Classification (NCBI taxonomy): domain Eukaryota; kingdom Metazoa; phylum Chordata; class Mammalia; order Rodentia; family Bathyergidae; genus Heterocephalus; species Heterocephalus glaber. Next base: position 9,890,682 of record NW_028258467.1, on the reverse strand, counting down.
CCTAACATGTAGTAAGTTCTCCATGGATATTTGTGGAATGGATTGACTCATGTTCCCCAAATAGATATGTTGAAACCCTCCCTGCAGTACCTTATGAATGTGGCCTTATTTGGAAATAGGCTTTTTGTAAATGTAATCAGGTTAAGATGAGGTCATTAGGGTAACCCGGAATCTTTTATGACTGATATCCTTATAAAAAGGGGAATTTAACCACAGACACAAACACTCAATAATGCAATATAATGACAAAAGCCGAATTTGGCATGATGAACCTTCACACCAAAGAATGCACAGATGTCTGGCCACACCAAAAACTAAGACATGGAACTGACTCTTCCTCAGAGCCTTCAGGGAGATCCTAGCTCTGCCAGCCCTTTATTGGGGACTCTGACCCTCCAGAACTGAAGGAGAATAACTTTCTGTTGATCTGAGTCACCTATTCTGTGATTATTCGCCACAGCAGTTCCAGGAACTCATTCAGTAGGTTACATAGTGCCCTTTCCCTGTTAAGATTTGTGTGTAGGATACACCCCTGCTGCTCCAAGTGAGCCACACGAACACTACAACACTGATTTTCAGCATTCTGAGCCCCCTCTGCTAATTTCACACTGAAGTTCCTAGCATAACCAGCAATCCCAGTTTTGTTGATTTCCAATTAGCAAAGAGGCTGGGCTCTTCGGGAAAATCTGCACAGTGAGTTACCTGTGTTTGCTGGAAGCCAACATGAAACAGAAGGAGGCTCCCAGGCAACACTCTAGTTCAGCGTTTCTTCCAAATGGGACAGGGACCCCCTACAGGAACAACCTCTGGAACCATGGTTAAAACTCAAGACCCCTTTGGTGGATCCCCTGAACCAGTGGCTCAGGGAGAGTTCTGCCACCTGTGCCCGATGGAGAGCCATGGATGGGACAATTTAGACAAGATGATCTGGAGGGTTTCTCTGATGACACATCCTCATCTGAATGAATTGAGAGGCAAGGCACATATGACTGTCTGGTTGCAGAGAATCCCAACACTGGAGAACGGTCAACTTACAGCTGAAAAAAAGAGGGTGATAGGCATGTCTGGGGACCAAAGGGGGGCAGTGGCTGTTACGGAGTGAAAAGAGGGACATGATAGTGGGAAGTGGGGTCAAGAGATAGGTAGAAGCCAGACCATGTAGGGAGTAGCAATTGCCCAAGTCACAGATTGTCCTAGAATAGACTGAGGAGGGAGGTCCTGGAGAGGGGGATGAGTGGATAGATTCAAAATGGGCCTTGGGTTGACAGAACTCCCTGATAGATTGGATGTGGGAGGAGGGTGAAGGGAAAAGGAAGCAATTATCTTTCCAAGACTCTGACAGGATATTGGGTTATATCAAATAATTATTCATTCCTTACATGTGATAATGGTATAACAGTTATGTATTTCCTAAATGTCCTTACCTTTTAGAGATTCATACCGAAAGCTTTAAAATTTCAAATGATACTGTTCTGTGACTCACTTCAAAATCACGTGGGAGAGGGAGTCTTGGTTAGGATGGAAATGAAAAAAAATTGGCCTTAATAATTGTTGAACTTGAGTAGTAAGTTCATGGGTTCACACTGCACTCTTTGTTCCACCGGTGTATATGTTTGAAATTCTCCACCTTAAAAAATGTTATAAGGAGGAGGAAGAAAGCTGAGGAAGGGCAGGAGTAGGACAAGTGCAGAAAGTGAGCTGAGAGCCATAGATCTTAAATCCAAACTCGTCCCACATTGAGACTTCAGAGAGGTCACCCATCCCACACACACACACACACACACACACACACACACACTCACCTCAGAGCTTCCTCACCCTTCAAGTTCCCTTCCAGGAGGCTCCATTGTTCACACACCCCACCCTAGAGCCAGGCCCTATAATTTATGGGACTCGGTGCAAAGTGAAAATACAAGACCTCTGTACAAAAGAAGAATTTCAAGATGGGGCTAGAAAGACAAGCACAGGCTCTTCTGAGCACAGGGACCTGACAACACAACTATCCCACACCCACAAAACCAGCCCTGCTGCACCCTCCAGAGACTGGAGAAATTATTCCCAGGGCCATCTAAGAAGCTGACCTTGACCACCACAGTCAACGGCACCCTTTCTTCAACCCCTGACTGGACAGCCATATGGCATATTGGGCAGCATGGCGGGGGGTGCTTACAGCAGGCTTCTGGACTCAGTGCTGCTGAATTTGGGGGTCACTGGGGTCACGTGACTTCTTGTGGGGGCGTCTGACCCCTGTGGGATATTTATCAATATCCTTGGCCTCATCCCACTGGACTCCAAGAGCATTCACACACACCCCCATTGTGACAAGAAAAATAGCTCCAGGTATTGTCAAATTCCCCAAGGGAGTGGAGGCAAAGTCATTTCTTGTTGAGGCCCACTGGGTTACAGTGTTGCAAAGGACTTTGAAGGCATGCACAGTGATCTTATCCTATGTAGAACCTGTCAAGCCTAACATTTTTAATTTTTCAATATCTGTCTCCCCCAGACATTAGTTTTTGGGAACACAGTTTCCTATATCTGTTTTGCTCTCAACTGCATCCCCAGCTCCAAGCATGGTACCCAGGACATGGTAGAAGTTTAATAAATTCTAACTGAAGCTATGAATATCAGAAGAAACAGGCAAATGCTAGACAGAAACTGTCTTGTGTCTCAATGTGGAGAAAGAAAATGCAGAGAAGCACATAGAAGGGGATGTACACTCAGAGAAGGGGGTGACGGGCTGTCAGGAAAGATGGTCCCAGAAGTCTACAGTGATGACTCAGCACATTCTTAAAGGACACACAGGGTTTGTCCTGTGAGCTAAAGGGATGTGCCTTCAAGGAGCAGGGACATCACCAAAGGCGGAGGTCAGAGCCAACACAGGAACACTCTCCTGAGGGTACAGGAAGGTGAGCTAGAGAACCAGGCATCCCTGCCTCCACCTTAGTCCAAGTCAATGACAGTTGACAGCCCTGGCTGGGTCACCTGGGTCACCAAACTATATAATGCACTGCCTTTGCTCAGGGAAAATACCATAAACCATATGGCTTGAAGAAAGGATGCCATTGGACCCTTGTTTCTCACAGTTGTGAAGGCTAAAGTCCAAGATCAAGGGACCAGCATGATGGCCCTAGTGAGGGCTTTGCCTGTTTTAGAGACAGCTGCCTTCTTCCTATGTCTTCATACCATGGAGAGCAAGGGACTTGGACTCCTATGAGGATGCCAACCCTCCAGGGGGCTCCTCCCAGTGATGTCCTCTAAACTCGATCCTTCCTAAAAGCTTCATCTCCTGACGCCATCATAGTGGGGGTGAGGGCTTCACCATACATTGTGAGTTTGGTGGGACACAAACACTCAATCCATAGCCTCAGGTCTCCTTAAATTCCCAAGGCCTGACAATCTGAAAGCAGCTTCTGAATCAATCAAGACAAGTCTCTCGCTTTGGGGGGCCACTGAGTGTCTTCTTGTGCTTCCTTCTTGAAAATCAACTGGTGGTGAGTGAGGCAGAGAGGAGCTGGACAGGCAGCCAGCCTTGGGGGGCTCCTCTTCAGACAGAACTCACTGTGGGTTTCACGCTAGCCCCAAGGTCTCTAGCAAGTAACTTCATGGATCTCAGCTCACTTTCTGCATCTGAAGGTCAAAAGGGCAGAACCTGCATTGTGAAATTGATATGGGGGTTAAAATGGAGAGAATCACCCTATAAAAATACCGCTCTTCAGGGTCACTGTGATGTGGTAGCAGTAAATGTTTGTTGTTTGCCTTGCAATAGCCCATTCACCTCCCACCCTCCCAGTACCTGGACGCCAGGCTGCCAAATGAGAGGATGCACTGTGAGAAATCTGTTCCAGGCATGGGACATAGTAATCACTGTGTCAAAGGCTCAGGACTGGAGCCACAGACTTAGCTCAGTGGTTCTGCTGCCTGCCTCACAGCACAAGGTCCTGAGTTTGATCCCCGGTACGAAAAAACAAAAAAAAAGGCTTCAGGATTTTATACTGGACATTGACAGTCAGAGCCTCCTGTGGGGCACTGGCTCTTTATCACAGGTGGGGACATCATGGGAAGCGTGGGGACATCTGGAAACGTCTGGAAGCACTTCTGGTTGTTCACAACTGAGGGGGTACTGAGGGCATCTAGTGGATAAATTCCATAGGAGCCACTGAATGTCCTACAGTGCAGAAGACAGCCTCACACAAAAAAGAATTACACGTAGCTGGATGCACATTGAGGCGATACTCTTAAGTGAAATAAATAGGACACACATGTATAAATACCGAATAGTTTCTCTGGTGTGAGAAACTGAAAGTGTAAATAAGGACTAAATGTATAATAGGTGATGTGAAATAGAAAGAAAAGGGGCAAAGGGGAAGGAAGTGGGAGGGCTAGGGGAAAGGATAGAAGGGAATGGGATTAATATGAGAAAATGGAAAAATAGGAACAAAATCTTTGTAAATAGGGAGGAATGGAGGGGTTGAAGGGAGGGCTGGGCAAGGGTGAAAAATAAGAACCAAGAGAGACTATGTAAAGGTGTAAATTTCCAATGATAAATGTCATTATATTGCATACCTAAAATGTACCAATGATTAAAATGAATAATTGAAAATGTAAAATAGGAAGAAAAGGTCCAAAGGGGTAGGGGTAGTGGGAGGGGCAGGGGAAAGGAAAGAAGGGAAAGGAAAACATGATGAGAAATGGAAAAAATGGAAATAAAGTCTTTGTAAATAGGGAAGGGTGGAGGGGGTGAAGGGAGGGCTAGGAATGGGGAAAAAATAAGAACCAAGATGCATTATGTAAAGGTACAATTCCCAATGAGAAATGTAATTGTGTTGTATACCTACAATGTACCAATAAAAGAATTTAAGATATAAAAAAAAGAATTACATGGTTCAAAATGTCAATAGTGCTCAGACTGAGAAACTTTTACATAGATCTAGGTAGAAGACACTCAAAGTTTTAGAGTTAGGGGGACCTAGATTTAAGTTCCTGTTGTGTCACTTACTATCTAGTGGCCCTAGAAAAATCACTTAACATCTCTAAAATGAAACTTTCCCACAGTGTGTTGCTCAGGACCACAAAGGGCAATACATCACCACCTTGAATAATGACTGGCCCTGTGGTAAATGCCTCAGAATTGAGTGGCAGCCAACCCAACAACCATGCTCCCTGCACTTCTGCTTTGGACACTGACATGAAGGATATAAAGATGGTGCAGTAGCAGCCATCTTGGCTCCATGAGACAGAAGCCAGGAAAATCTGAGTGAAGCTGACCAAGAGCCCAGGCGCTATAAGACCAACCTTGGGTCCAGTTCTTCTTGAATTCTTATTATGTAAAAAATATTTGCTATTAATTAAGCTACATTTAATGGGTATCCCTGCACCCTGTTCATCCTCACAGCCACCATAAAAACTCAAAAAAACATTTGTGGACCAACAAATGGCCTTATATCGCTGGTACATGGTAGGTGCTCAAACCAGTGGTTGAGCTATCTCACCCAGGCAAAAAGGAACCTTTTTTTGGTATATCAACAGCCACTACCAGATGCTGAGACATCTCAGGATCCATATGCCCCAATAAATAAACAGGAAGGACACTGGTGCAAGGGGACAAGGAGGAAGTGAGGCATGGATTAGAGGTTTCCAGGCTGTGGGCTCCCGTGCATCTAACCAGCCATGGTGACCATTCTGCGCCTACCACCAGCACTGCAGAGAAGTCTTTATTTTTTTTTTAATTCTTTTATTGGTACATTGTAGGTATACAACACAATTACATTTCTCATTGGGAATTGTACCTTTACATAATGCATCTTGTTTCTTATTTTTTCCCCATTCCTAGCCCTCCCTTCACCCCCTCCACCCTTCCCTATTTACAAAGACTTTATTTCCATTTTTTCCATTTCTCATCATTTGTCCTTTCCCTTCTTTCCTTTCCCCTGCCCCTCCCACTACCCCTACCCCTTTGGACCTTTTCTTCCTATTTTACATTTTTGATTATTCATTCTAAACATTGGTACATTTTAGGTATACAATATAATGACATTCATCATTGGAAATTTGCACCTTTGCATAGTCTCTCTTGGTTCTTATTTTTCACCCTTGCCCAGCCCTCCCTTCAACCCCTCCAGTCCTCCCTATTTACAAAGAATTTGTTCCTATTTTTCCATTTTCTCATATTAATCCCATTCCCTTCTATCCTTTCCTCTAGCCCTCCCACTTCCTTCCCCTTTGCCCCTTTTCTTCCTATTTCACATTACCTATTATACATTTAGTCCTTATTTACACTTTCAGTTTCTCACACCAGAGAAACTATTCGGCATTTATTCATGTATGTCCTATTTATTTCACTTAAGAGTATCGCCTCAATGTGCATCCACTTAGCTATATATGTCTCTAATTTCTCATTTTTTATGGCTGAGTAGTACTCCATTTTATTAAAAAACCACATTTTCTTTATCCAGTCTCCAGTTGATGAGCATTTGGGCTGTTTCCAAGTTTTAGCTATTACAAACTGTACTGCTCTGAACATGGGTGCACATATATCACTGTGGTACGATTCTTTTAATTCTTTGGGGAAGATGCCCAGCAGGGGAATAGCTGGGGCAAATAGGACTTCCAGTCCTAGTTCTTTGAGGTATCTCCATACTGATTTCCACAGTGGTTGCACTAGTCTGCACTCCCACCAGCAGTGGAGCAGGGTTCCTCTTTCCCCACAGCCCCGCCAGCATTTGTTATTGGTTGATTTCTCTATAGCAGCCATTCTTTCTGGAGTGAAGTGGAATCTCAGTGTTGTTTTCATTTGCATCTCTCGAATGACCAGTGACATTGAACAATTTTTCATGTATTTATTTGCTATTTCTACTTCTTTGTCTGAGAAATGTCTGTTCATTTCAGATGCTCATTTTTGGATTGGGTCTTTACATTTGGGAGGTCTGATCTTTTTAAGTTCTTTATAGGTTCAAGATAGTAGACCTTTGTCTGAGGAAGAGCAGGTGAAAATTTTTGCAGAGAAGTCTTTAGTCAAGGAGGAGTTACAACCCTCTCTTTCCTTGGAACTGCTGGGATTGTGCAACCCAGCTGCTCACGTGGGCAGCTACCTGTTATCTGCTGTCACAGAAGATGTTCTGCACTGAGCCACTCAGAAAGAAGCTGTCTGGAAACACTAAACTTGCTGGAAGATAAGTTAGGTAGAACTCTTGAAGACATTGGCATAGGAAAAGTCTTTATGAACAAAACCTCAGTAGCACAAGAACTAGCACAAAGAATCAACAACTGGGGTCTCATCTTATTAAAAATCTTCTGCACTACAAGAGAAACCACCAACAGAGCTAACAGACAACCTACAATGTGGGGAAAAAAATTTTAGCAGCTGTACCTTAGACAAAGGTCTACTATCTAGAATATACAAAGAACTGAAAAAAATTAGACCCCCCAAATTCAAAAATGGGCATCTGAAATGAACAGACATTTCTCAGACAAAGAATTAAAAGTAGCAAATAAATATGTGAAAAAATGTTCAACATCACTGGTCATTCGAGAGATGCAGGTGAAAACAATGCTGAGATTCCACCTCACCCCAGAAAGAATGGCTGCTATAGAGAAATCAACCAATAACAAACGCTGGTAGGGGTGTGGGGAGAAAGGAACCCTTCTCCACTGCTGGTGGGAGTGCAGACTGGTGCAACCACTGTGGAAGTCAGTATGGAGATACCTCAAAGAACTAGGACTAGACGTCCCATTTGACCCAGCTATTTCCCTGCTGGGTATTTCCCCCAAAAATTAAAAGAATCATGCCACAACGATATATGTGCACCTATGTTTATAGCAGCACAGTTTGTAATAGCTAAAGCTTGGAAACAGCCCAAGTGGCCATTGACTGGAAACTGGATAAAGAAGATGTGGGTTTTTTATAAAATGGAGTACTGGGCTGGGGATTTAGCTCAGTGGTTCCATTGCCTGCCTCGAAAGTGCAAGGTCCCAAGTTCGATCCCCAGTACCAAAAAAAAATAAAATAAAATAGATAAAATAAAATGGAGTACTACTCAGCCATAAAGAACAAGAAACTAGAGGCATTTATAGCTAAATGGATGCATATTGAGGCCATAGTCATAAGTGAAATAAATAGGACACACATGTAAATACTGAATAGCTTCTCTAGTGTGAGAAACAGAAAGTATAAATACAAATTAAAATGATTAAAATGAATAATTGATAATTTGAAATAGGAAGAAAAAGTCCAAAGGGGTAGAGGTGATGGGAGGGGAAGGGGAAAGGAAAGAAGGGAAGAGAAAAATTATGAGAAAAGAAAAAAATGGAAACAAAGTCCATGTAAATAGGGAAGGGTGGAGGGGGTGAAGGGCGCACAGGTAATGGGGGAAAAAATAAGAACCAAGATACATCATGTACAGGTACAAGCACCCAATGATAAATGTAAATGTATTGTTTACCTAAAATGTACCAATAAGAGAATTTAAGGAAAAAAAAAAAAGAAGAAAGAAGCTGGTGTGGAGACCTAGAAGCAAAGCCATGATGGAGAGGTGTCAGGCAGTGACAGATGCTCCTCTTCCCCCAGCGCTGTCAGTGGGAAGCTTTGCTCTGCCCTGAGACATGATGACTTCCTCAAGTCAGACTGCTTGCTGAGGGAAGCACTTGTTGCTTGGATCAGCGACCTGAGGAAAGCCAGCAGGGTGTGGGGAAGGGACTCTTTCTAACCTAACCGCCCCGCTGGAGGGAAGGGGCCAGAGCATTGCAGAATAAGGAAAAGTCCTTGCCTCTGTTGTGATCAAGCCCCATCTGTGCTTCCTGAATGCCAGGCTCGAGGTGAATGTTTCACAGCCTCTCTATGCTGGTTTGCTGGGGTGAATCACAAAGCACCATGCATTGGGCTGCTCAATCAGCAGAAATGCATTGTCTGTCTCTCCTCAAACAGGAGATTCAGGTCCAAGATTAAGGTGCCTGCAGGGCTGGCTCCTCCTGAAGACCATGAGGCAGGATCCATGGAAGGCCTCCCTCTTTGGCTGGCAGATGTCCATCTCCCTGGTGCCTGCACATCATCTTCCCTTTGTGCATTTCTGTGCATTCAAATTCCCTGCTGTTAAAAGGACACCATCATGTGCGTCACAGCCCAGCCTCATGGCTCCCTCTGGAAAGGCCACCTCCCAACAAGGCCATGTGCACAAGTACTGGGGATCAAGATTCCAACAGACATGTTCAAGAAGGATGTAATTCAGTGGTAGCACATGGCTATAACCCCAGCACTCTGGGAAGCTGAGGTAGGTGGATCACAGTTTCAAGCCCAGCCTGGGCAACTTAGTGACTTAGGGAGACCCTGTCTCGAAATTTTAAAAGAAGGAAGAAAAGGAAACTGAGTCTCTACGAAGTTGTGGTGCTGGCCTGACATCATTCCATCTCCCACCTTTGCTTTATTTTTCTCGATTTGCACACTACACATCCTGCGTATTTATTTCATCGTGGGCTACAGACATATACACCACACTTCATCGACAAAGAAACAGAGCCTTATACATGATCTCTACTTGCTAAGGTCAGACTTGCAGGTAAGAGATCACACATCAAAGTTTGGCAGAACTACCTCCCCTTCCTTGAAGAATGGTTTTTAAGTGAGGAATCAAAAACGCAAATGCTTTGGGAAGCCCAGAAGCTGACATAAATGCAAAAAGGGGACCAGGGCTGAGACTATACGGACTAGTGGGGACTATAGCCAAGCTCCACCCCAGAAGTAGTTGCTTGTTTGAAAGGAATGTCCAGCCTTCTCTGGGACAGACCTAATTTAATTAACTGATGAATTTACAAGGTAATGAGTGAAAGGTGTAGAACCTGAAGAGATGCCCATTAGCCAAAAAGGGCTTTTCAATAGTATCCCTTTCATTTCTTCTCAAGATAGTATTACCTAATAAACACATTTTTGCTATGGTGGGTTCTCAGTCACCTATTGCTTGAATCTTCCTCCCTAACCTGTTTAGAGGTAAAATAGGAGACCCCACTGCACTCCCGCCTTGTCTTAGGATGGCATCCAAAAGGAGATCTATATGAATGCCGGCAGAATAATGACCCCCAAACACATCAGCTTCCTACTCCCCAGAACCTGTGGCTATGTTGCCTTAGAGCAAAGGAGCTTTGTAGGTGTGGTGAGGGTAAGGTTTCTGGGGGAAGGACATGACCCTAGATATCTGGAGGGCAACCACAGTCCTTACAATGGAGGGAGGGAGGCAGGAGGGTCAGAGACAAAGTGAGAAGGGTTCCACCCACCCTGGCCAGCACTGGAGGTGGAAGGGAGCCAGGGAGGTGGAAACTCAAGGCCAGAAAGGCCAAGGACGTGGGTCTGCCCGGGAGGAAGCAGCCCTGCCCTGCTGACCCCTGGACATGTCCCAGGAAGGACTTCTGTGTCCCAGGACAAAGTCATAGGGTTCTAAGCCCCCAAGTTTATGGTAACTTGTTATAGCAGCAACAGGAAACTGATACAGTCTGGAATCAAGATGCAGGAACATATCTGAGCCACTGTTTCTCTCCGTTAGGCCCAACTGCTAATGATGATGCTGCACAACACATATCCATGTCTTTAAATTTCTTAACTCTCCCCTTAACAGCTCCATAATTTGCTTTTCCCACAGGGCTGCTCATCTCTTATCGCCCTCCCTCATCATTGGGGCCAAAAGCCTCAAGTCATCTTTCATCTTCCCCCTTTCTCTCTCATTCCCCAGATCCAACACATCAACAAGCCAACATCCAGAATGCAAGTACGTCTTCCTCCACTGTCCACACCTGGTCCAGGCCACCAGCATCTTTGACCTGGACACTCCACAGTCCTCCTCCATCTTTCCCTTTTACATGTGACTCTGCACCATAGAAGACAGGATGTTGTATTATATTCTGCTGCTCAAACCCACAAAGAGTTTCCCATCACTCTTGAAGTCCAAACTCTTCACCGTGCCCCATCAATCCCTACCTACCATAGCCCTGTCCTCTCTTCCCACTTCATGTCCCAACACTGCCCCACCCCACCAGGCTCTGTAGTCAAGGCCCCTTACTGCTCTTCAAACACACCAAGAGCATCTGACCTCAGGGCCTTTGCACCTGCTACCTAAACATTGTTTTCCTCTGTTTCTTCGGGGCTTATCTGCACTCTTCAATCAGGTCTCTAATCAAAAGTCAACTTCTCCAAACTTTCTATCTAAATACTGCCCCCCACCCTGTCCTTTATTCTCCTTTCCCTTCCCTGATTTATGGTCCTTCTCAGTCCTATCAGATGCGATACCATGGATTTAATAGGTTTGCTTATTGTGTCTCTCCCCCTATTCTCAACTAGAATGTAGTTATTTCTACAAAGTAATAAGCTTGGAAAATCTCCCATTATAAAGTACAAAAGTGCAAGATGCTAAGACTCTAGAGCATCAAGACTGAGCTTCTCCCCCGTTATAACTTACATAAATCACATCAGGGAACAGAGTGTCTGAGCCTCCCTGTCCCAGCCTCTCCAGGGACTGTCTGCTCCACCCCACTGGCTCACAGATGAGATCAGCATGGCCACATGGACGGTGGCCCAGCACCCTCTTGGCAGTTCTGCCCATGTGTCTCAGCAGCCATAACTTGACCCAGACATGCTGGAATACAAATGCAAGATTGCTAGATCTTTGGGGCTTTTTAAAGTTGTAAGTCTGGATTTTTATGTGAAAATTTCTAGTGTTTAATGCTAAATTTACACCCCATAGAGTAACAATCTGCAGGAGCTGAGAGCAGCTGCCCCCTAGGAAAAGAGCGTGAACTCTTTGTGTAAGAACCCTCTCACCCAGCACACCACACACACTTGCCTGCCTGTCTGGCCTCTGACAGTGTTTGACTTTTCAGCCCATGATTTGTGGGTTTTAGTCAATGCTAAACTACACGTGAGCTGGCAGTATAAAGTGGCTGCCACTAAAAAAAAAAAGTTCAAAGATTATGCTGTCTTTGATTGCATCAATAAAGGTACATTGTTCAGGAGAAAAGAGGTGGCACTTCAAGTCTGGTTCCTACTGGTGGAATCACATGCTTGGAGGCAAGAAAACTATTTCAGAAGAGGTAACAACTATTGGAATTTTGGGCAGGAAAGCAGACAGAAAGATTGAGGAACACTTTTTCTTCTTTTAGCTTAAAAAAAGAAGAAAGATTGTTGGAGATCTGAACATTCTCTGAATCTCTCAGATCGGAGAGGTAAAGTTCAGGCCAGCATTTACAACCTTAACTTCCTTGTTGCCAGGGCAGGACCAGAATGGGAAGAGAAAAGGTGACTTTCCCGTCACTGGCACTATTCAAACTGATGCGGGAGGAACACCACTAAGTGACGCGTTGTATAGATGACTCGGGCATCAAAATAAGATTTGGAGGGAGGCAAAAAGTGAGGAAAGAAATCAGGAAAGAAGGTGGAGGAGAAAGACAAGTGGATTTTTGAATGCCCGCTCTGCACCTAGTATTCTATCACTAGAGAGATCTTTCATTCTCCTTCCAACATTTAAACTCTAGGTCAGATATAGCCTATCCGATTGCAATTAGCTCACAGGCTCAGTGAAAGCTCGTCCCACAGACCCCTCCAAATTGCAGGTGCAAATATCCAGGAATGCCAAGGTGTTGCAGAAGGGTTTCTTTCCCAAAGGGGACAGAAACCACAGCAGGGAACGGATCAAAATTCGCCTCTGCCTCTCTCCTATTTCCTCCTCTGCCTCCCACGACAGCAGGGAAATCGCTCGCTTGAAAACAGCGCTGCAGAGACGCTGCGGGCCTGGTTACCTGGGCTCCTGCTCCTGCTCCTCTGCTGTCTCTGAGCCTGAGCTCCATTAATGGGAGGAAAATTGTCTTGTTCTGTAAGACGAGCTTGACAACTGCTCATTGTCTGTCAGCTAGGAGAGGTGATGAGAATTAGTCGGCAATTGAGTGTTAACTAAGAGAGCCTACAGCATAACAAGAGGTCCCCAAGATTTATGGGGAGAAAATGGCATCTTGCCTTGCCTACTGCACATCTTGCTCTGTCCCCAGTGGAGCCCTTGGCCTAGATTATGAATTATAAAAAGGGCCACTGCAATTGGTCTCCCTGCAACTGTTTTGCTGCCCTACAAGCCATTTTCTAAACAGCTGCCACTGGGATCCCTGAAAGATGCATCTCAGGCACCACACCATGCTCAAATCCTCCCTGTGCTTTCCCATGACACTGAGCATTAAATCAAACTCACTAATCTTTCCCCAAGGTCCTTCATCATGCAGCCCCCACCAACCGCACAGCTTTACCCTACGCCCTCTCTACCAGCACAGTGCATCTGGAATGGCCCGTAGCTTAGTGGAGATTCCCCAAAAGCAGACCCTAAGGCAAAGGTCTGGACACATAGTCTACGTGGAAGGTGATCCCAGGAAGTGAAGGGAGGCAGTGAGGAGAAAGAGGGAAGGCTGTGGGCAGATGGAGCTCAGTCCTGCTGGAGACCATCAGGTGACTCTGAAGAGCTTGCCTCAGAGTGTCCCACCAAGGGACAATGAAGCTCGACCATCTACATAGCCACCCTCACCACCATATGCATTTTCTGGGGCTGCTGTAACAAAGCCCCATGATCAGGGCGGCCTAAAACTCACACTTCTGGAGGTCAGAAGTTCCCAGGCAAGGCATTGGCGAGGCCTCCCTGCTTCTGGAGGCTCCAGAGAGAAAAACCCTCCTTGACTCTTCCTGGCTTCCGGAAGCCTTTGGTGCTTCTTGGATTACAGCTACATCACTCCAGCTCCTAACTCTGTTGTTTCATGGCCTCCTCCCTGGGTCCCTCTTTGTCTTGAATGACACCAGGCACTGGATTTAGTGCCTATTCTATGACTTTGTCTTAACTAATTACATCAGCAATGTCTCTGTTTCCTAATAAGGTCTTACTCTGGGGTGGTGGGTAGATAGTAGAGGGTACTAGTCAATCTCTTAACCCTCATTGTGGCAATGTTGTGCAGTGAACAAACCCAGTGACTGTCTACCTCATCCATTCACTCTGGCTTTGCTTGCCTCCTTCAGCTCAGTGATATTCAGCTTTCTCTGGCCTCATCCCCTCACACATCCTGTTCCCTCCATCTGCAACACTCTTCCTCCCAATGTCTACATGGCTAAACTCTACTATTCATGTAACTAGAAGGACAGGCTCCAGGTAAGACTGGGTTTGGGGTGAAAAGATGCCATCAGTGCCCAGTCTCTCTCCATGTGGGCCCAGGATGTGTATCAGAGCACTGGATGCACGCAGTGACAGGTAGGCCCATTAGAAAGACCCTACCCTTCCTGATCTTGCTAGGGGAAGATCCCCGGCAAGATTCTGGTTTCTCCCAGGAATGCGTCTACCCTGAACCACTTCTGTGGCCAGAAGATGAGGGAGTCATGATTGACCAAGTCTTGATCAGATGGCCACATCTGAGACCAGGGGACAGGCCACATACAGTCCATACCAAATGGGTTTCCCCAAAGGAAGAAGGGCTCTGTGGTCAAAGAAGACAGTTAAAGGAAATCAAAAGCAGTGAATGTCAGCTAGCAAGCCTCCACTCTGTGGTGTTTCTCCACAGTGCCCATCCCTGACCTTCCTTCCAATCCCAGGTTAGTCCTGTGATATTTTCTTTCCTGAATCCAATAGTCTTCCTGCACAGCACCTGTAACTTGTTCACTCAGTATATATTTTATTCTTTAATATTTCTCTTAGCCACTAGATAATGAGCTCCTTACAGGCACAGATGCAGCCTGCCTGTTCACATCTGGATTCCCCCACAATTGCAGTGCTCAGTAAGCTCTGGAAAGGATCCCCATGCTTCCCATGGGTCAGGGTGCTGGGACCTCCAGCATTTGCCCATCTTGTCTCACTGCTCAGCCCACCAGTCTGACTTAGTACAAAGGTCACAGCTCTTCACAGCCAGAAGACCCAGGTTCAAGTCACAATTCTGCTACTTAACACTTTGCTGAGCGAGGGCAGAGTTCTTCAGCCCTCTGAGAGTCTGTTTCCACACTGATTTTTGAAAGAATACTTTCTCTAGCTTTACCTTTTGCTACCATGCTATATTTTCTGAATCCTTATAAAGCCTTCTACAAACTTTCCTGGAACATGGTAGGTATAAATAAAATGTATCTGCGAAATAGAGATAATATTTACCATGCAGGACTGCTGGGAGGATTAGAGATAATGTAGGCAAAGCACCTGGCAGTGAGGAGCTGCTATTGTCATCATTATCATTATTTTTGGTGAGGCAAAATCTCCACAAATACCTCCTCCGACAGCAAGCAGGAAACCAATTTCCTTGAAAATAAATGTCACAGATATGAAAAGCTTATCCAAAAATAAATAAATAATCTCTAATCAGGACAAAATTCAGGGGTACAGACAGGCCACAGGAGAGGCCTTATGTAATCCAGTTTGAGCCATCAGGACAGGCAGAAGAAAGGTAGTGCTGCGGGCAACTTTTTAACTGATATGCCACTCTAGTTCTCTGTGACCCAGCCCAGGAAACCAGGAGGCTAGAGGTGAATCGGGTGGATCTTGAAGGCTAGACATTGCCAGGTGACTCACAGATGCTGGGAATGAAACAGCTTTGCTGCAATGCACAGTTATCACAAGATAAGATGGAGAATGTGCCCACAAAGAAAAGATAATAATAAAACAAAGTAGAGCATACTTTTGGCTGAGAGCATTTAAAACCAAACAAACCAAAGCTGAAGGTTAGTCCAGTTCTTCCACAACAGACTACATGGACTCAAAAATCTACAACTGGTAAGAAAAATGAAGAGCTTCAAACTATCTTCTGGAAAAAAACAGGTGTGTAGAAACAGGAGTGTAGAATATCCTTTGCAAGAAGACTTGACCAAGTAAACAAAAGACGAGTTCTCCATAACCACAAAGAAATGACAAACTTCAGAAGTCTCTTAAAATTTGAAAGAAAAAAAAAAGGATAAAAAGCAAAAGAAAAGTTTATGTAGCAGCAAAAAGGGGGAAAAAAGAATCAGGAAGAATGCAAGAAAGAGTTGAGAGATAAATACCACTGTGATAAACCCTGCTTTAGGAAAAAAAATTAACATGACAACATGACTGAAAATGAACCCTAATGTAAAGGAGAAAACTGATGAGACAGAAAAGAATGCCAAAGCTTTAGAAGCTGTATGGGGGCAAACACAGATGGTCTGTTGGAGCCTGAAGCCACAGTCCTGCACTACATCAATTTTCCCACCAGGGGACCCAATCCAAGTGAGGGGAGGAAGGCTGGGCTCCGCTGGCAGGCAGGAGTCCTTACAGTTAGATCTCTAGCCACAAAGATCTGCTGGAAGGAGATGCCTGCTCCCGCTTTCAGGATTTCAAGGCAGATGTGAACCGTGCCTGACTAAAATAGTAAACCAGCCCCCACCAACCCAACTTCTGACCACACTGGGAGGGCTAACCCCTTACACTAACGGCCTCGGAGAGAGAACTCTGAGCCATTTCTGGAGTAAAATATTACCAACTTCAGTCTCTAATTCTTATATCCAAACTCTGGCATACAAAAAGAAAACCAGGAGAATATGTGAAAAGCAGGAAACTGTGGAAAAAAGTCCAGAGAAGGTGACAAGATGCAGACCAAGAGATGACACAGGTGATTACTGGACAAAGATTTTAAATAACTACAATAAAGCACGTAAAGGAATTTGGAAGAAAATCCTAACAATCTGGGTGAAAATATGGAGAAAATTCAGCAAAGTAATGCAAACCCTAAACAAGAATCAAATGGAATTTTTATACAATGAAAAATACAGTATCTGAAATTGAAAATTAATTGAATGAGACCACAAGAGTGAAGGAAAGAATTAGTGAATTTAAAGACAGATCAAATAGAAATTACTCAAATTGACAAAAAAAGAATTATTAATAGAATGTTAATGAGCTGTGAAATATTATCAAATGATCTAGCATATTTTAATTGGTCTCAGAGGACAAGGAGTGAGAAAATGGCTTGTAAAACTGGAAGAAATATTATCTGAAATTTTCAAAATTGATAGAAAACACAAGTTTACAAATACCAAAAGCTCAACAAACCCAAAGTAAGAGATGTTTGATTAAAATCACATCAAGGTACATTATGGCCATCTTGCTGACAACCAAAGATAAAGAGAAAAATCTTAAAAGCAAGGAGGAAAAGATACTACACATTCAGGGAAACAGGATACCCCTCAAGTATTCTGCAAAATACTGGACACTGTTGTGAAGAAACTATCCAACAACAGGAAAAGAATAGAGGGAAAGATTAGAGGGAAGAAAAGCTAGAGATCACACCCGACTGGGAATATATAACACCTGACAACCTAAAATTCACAGTCTTTGGCACATAGAACTATATGCTGCCTATAAGAAATATATTTTAAATATAAAAGTAAAAAATTAGAAAAAGATATACCATGCTAATTGGCAAAAAAAAAAAAGCTATAGTGACTATTACTATCCTATAGTGTGCGTTGCAGAGCCAGGCATGTGACCAAAGATAAAGAGGCTTGTCTCCAAAGGATAAAGGGATCACTTCACAAAGAGGACAAAGCAACACTAAAGCTTCAACACCTAAAAGAGCTTTATTTTTGCTTCAAAACAAATAAAGCAAAAATCAGAGATTCTTGCAATAGTTAATATAACAAATGGCTAGGAAATGAACAAGCACATAGGCTTCATCAATGCCGTCAACCATCTTAATTGGTGTCTATAAAAAAGTAACTCATATGTAAAACATAAACTTTGATCCATACCTCATACCATATACAAAAATTAACCTAAAATGGATCACAGATCTAAATGTAAAGTCTTAAACTGTAAAATTTCTAGAAGAAAATAGAATGAAATCTTTGCAACTTTGGCATAGGTAAAGATTTCTTAGATATGATACACCAAGATCAGGAGTGGGGGAAAGAGGGTAATTAATTATACTTTATCAAATTCTAACATGTTTCCTCTTCAAAAGACACTGTTTAAGGAAATGTAAATAAAAGCCACAAACTGGAAGAAAATAATTGCAAGACAGATTTCAAATCAATTGTTTGCATCCAGATTATATAACGAGCCCTCAAAATTCCAAACTAGAAAACAAACAATACTTTCTAAAATCTGCCAAATATTGGACTGGACATTTCAACTTTTAAAAATCACAGATATACATGAACACATGAAACAATGCTCAATATCATTAATCATTAAGGAAGTGCCAGTTAAAACTTTGTAATACCACTACCCTTCTATTAGAATGACTAAAGTTTAAAAGCCTGACCATACCAAGTATTGGAAAGAATATAGAGCAAATGGAACACAGATGGGGATAGTAGTGCATGCCTATAATCCCAGCACACTCGAAGGCCGCACAGGAGTTTGAGGCCAGCTTGAAACATAATGAGTCCTTGCCTCAGAAAACCAAATAATAATAAACATAATAATAGAATCTTCATATACTGTTGGTAGAGATTTATAATGTTACAACTTGGAAAAGGTGCCAATTCTTTAAAAATCAGACATGCGCTATGATTCAGCCATTCCACTTCTAAGAATTTACCCCAAAGAAAACAAATTGTGTATCCATACAAAGATTTGTAAACAAATGTTAATTACAGTTTTATCTGTAATAGCCAAAAACTGTAAGCAGCCTAAATGTCCATCAGCAGATAAATTAATAAACAAATAGTGGTATATCCATACAGTGGAATACTACTCAGCAATGAAAATAAAGGAACCACTAATACACACTGCTACATGAGTGAATTTCAATATAATGATGCCAAGTGATAGACAATTAGTGTACTTACCCTATGATTCCATTTATATGAAATTCTAGAAAATATCAGTTAAATTATAGTGACAGAAAATAGACTAGTAGGTGCCAGGAGAAAGGGGTATTGATTGAGGAGGGATGATACAGAGCACAGGAAAGGCTTTGAAGGCCATGGGTACACTCAACATATGATGCAGTAATGATTTCATGTTGTAAACATATTTTAAATATATCACATTGTACACTTAAAAATGTGCGCTTAGTTGTATGTCAGTTATACCTCTGTAGAGCAATTAGACAGAAGCCCCCCTCAAAAAAGTCATATGCTGAGGGCTAAAACTACGTCTCAGCTTTTAAAAAGTTATAGGCAAAATCTCAGCCTGGAAGAACTTCCCATACAGAACCCCTGAGTGCTTCTTAAAGAAAATGCTTGACAGTGAAATGTATTTAAACCAAAGGAATCAAAAGAACTCAAGAAAGGCAAAGCCTGGGAGTGAGCACTGAGCCACTGAAATATAAAACTAAAACTAAACAGCTAATCCCAATCCCATAACCTTGAAAATATAAACACATTTTCCACAATCAAAATCACAGAGTTGGAAATGACAGACAAAAGGAGCATAAACTCGCTATTTTCTTCACATTTAAGAGAAGAGCATACAATGCAGTGAAGGCTGAAAACTGGAATGAGCTGCTAAAACATACTCTAAGCTCTAAATGATTTTTTTCCTTTCATTTAAGAGGGTGACTTTGGAATGAGAGCTACTTCTGATTAAAGAAGTTATCTAAACGTTAGCAATTTCTTTAAATTTCATTTCCATTTAATTTTCTTTAGGCAAATTTTAATTATTTTCTTAAGAATAACATGAAGATGATGCTTACCCTTAGTAAGTAACTTCCATCTAACTTGGTACTGGCCTCTATCCTTATGTCTGTGTATATGTACAGAAAGACGTCTAGAACAATAGATCACTAAATATTAATCTTGGTTTTTTCTGTAGAAGGTGAGATGAGGTGAATTATTTTCCATTCTTCTGTATCTTTCTTCACTGGCTTATATATATCTCAATATGCATGTATCAATTTTACAAAATAATAGTTATTAATCTTTTTTAAAAAAAAAATAAAGCAATGCATGTTTTAAAGCCAGACTGAAATGAGTACCAACAGCTAACATTCAGTATGGATAGAGGGTTTTTTAATCTCGTTGTTTGTCAATTTCCTTATCTATAAAGTGGAGGTATCTCAAATTCCTAATTCTCTGGATTGAGGTAGATTTAAATAATATCATGTGTGTAAGTTGCTTAAGCACAGAACCAGGTAGTAAACAACCCACTGGCCAATGGCATTCAAGCTCAAAATAATGCCAGAAAATTCCATGGCCCCTTTAGCTCACAACACATCCAGAATCATCAGTTCATATTTGAACTCTTAGAGAGGAGCTTGAGGCAGTAAAGAGAAAGAATACACACCAAATATTCACATCTTCAGAACTGTACCCCATGCACATGGGGACACTAGAGATGAAAGTCTCTGCTTCCTTAAAGTTCTTATTTCTTGGACCATTAGTAGAATTTTAGGAATTATCGTGTGCACACTTCAAGCTGGGGTGTTATTGAAGACAAATCTGACGAGTTCCCAGTGTCAGTGACTGGCCTCAGCATATGGAGGTATTTTTAGCAGGTGATCTCTGAACATAGCCAGATGTTTCCTTGATGTTCACAATGGGATGTCTCCTTGAAGTCTGCCCTGGCACTGGCCCTTGGTGTCCAAGCAGCTTGGGGAGAAAATGACAATCAAAAGAACCACTTTCAACAACGTCAGTAATTTTGACTTTGTTGAAACTGATTTTTATTCATCTCAAAATGTTTGCCTTACCAAGTAGATACATTTCAGGAAAGTGACCTGAAAAGTAAATCCAATCTCATCATTGACCTTCTTAGAAAGCTAGGGATAGATTTGCCCTGAAGAAACAAAGACAAAAAAATCAATTCAACATTGGAAAAAAAAATCCCTTGGGTGGCAAGGTCCAAGGCTTTTTGTTGTTGTTAATAAAATGGGTGAGGGGTCAGGGGTTTAGCTCAGTGGTGCTGATGCCTGCCTTGCAAGCACAAGGTCCCAAGTTCGATCCCCCATACCAAATAAATAAATAAATAAATAAATAAATAAATAAATAAATAAATAAAATGGGTGGTTTTTAAGAGTTTGCAGAGCTTTGCAGAATTTTGCATGAATTCCAAAATTCTTTATCTCTCTTGCCAAGCAAGAATCATCTTCTTAAGGTCACAGAATTATCTCCCAGACTACGTAATCTCTCCACATTCCCTTTCCAAATTTTGATGTTCCAGCTATATTTTTGCATTTCAATTGTTTGTACTAGAGATAGGCTGCAGTATTACACTTTGCCAGCAGGGACCGTCTTGTAAGAACGTATCCCAAACCCAAAAGGTCTTCTTCAGTGGATATAAAAAAACTTTGAGGGCCTACTATCAATTCCTTCTCCTCAAACTTTCATAAAATTGATTTGCTTAAAGTTAGCAACATACATGCCTGAAAATGTCAGTAAGAAATTCAACAGAAGCTTAGTCAAGTTAAGCACAGTAATAGTGGGCATCCAAGAATCTACCATAGCCCAAAACTAGGCCTGCCAAGAGAGGCCTTCTACAGGGACTCCCCAGGAAGGAAAAGGACCTCAACATCTTCGCAGATCTCTTTTATTCTGAGAAAAGCCAACAAGAGTCCTCTCGGCCTCTCCGTGCAGAAGGAATGATGAACTGGACAGCAAAGAGAAGATGAACTCCTGTTGAGGAGAAGTTAAGGTGTTACAGATTTAGACTGGCAACTTCCAATGGCACCCAATCACAAGAAAAGCAAAGCTAAGGAGTGTGAGATAAAGGAAGACTTCCCTCCTGCAGGGACAAAAATATTTATAATTCTATCATTAAAGAGCCAAAGAAAAGACCAAGGCATCTAACAGCATGAGCAATCCCAAGAGCAAAGGGAACAGAAGTAGCAGAGGGGAAAACTAACCTTTATCAATGCTGCCATGCACCATGATTTAACCCTGGTTTCACTTCCATCTGAGACAGCCTCAATTTCTCCAAGTGAGACAGTCTCATGACATTCCCCCCAAGATGGCTCATACTTGTGCTCCTTTAGTGGATCAACTCTACTCTTGAAGCCCTCTTCGGCTCCCCATCAAACTACTTCCAGCTCCTGGCACTCAATATCTAATTTGAAGGAACTGTTTTCTCTGCATGGAGTGTTCTGTGCTTATTCCCTAGGTTAGCATCATTTCCTGCGTCACTCCTGACCTTGCTTTCCACCTTACCTGAGTTATTGCCTCTTCTCCAGGTCTACTTCTGTGTTCCCCTCCACCTTGGTCTGACCATCCTGGGTTACCACAGCCTGTTGGTATGACAGGCTCTCCTCCAGACCTTGAGCTCTGTAGGGGCCAGTGCTGGATCTTGTTCATTTTTCTTTTCTCCACTGTCTGCCTTATTGGAAGTGTTAATAAATCATTTCTTGTTGAATACACAGTCAAGAACTCGCACACCATAAATAGATATTGCTCAGTGTTGCTATAGGAACCTCCTCCCCTCAGCCCCACATCCATCCACCTCTACCTTTCCTCCTTCAGTTCTTCCACTGTTCCCAGTTGGGCCCAGTGACACCAGCTTCGGAATGGACTGGAATCTAGACCAATAGTGTGATCTTAGTCCATTTTCTGATACTATAACTGAACATTACAGAGAGGGAGAATTGTAAAGAGAAGTTCATGTAGCTCATAATTCTGGAGGCTTCAAAGTCCAAGAGCACGGGGCCAGTGTCCAACAGGGGCCATCATGCTGGGTCAAAACATGATGGGCGAGAGAGGGTGAGCAGAAGAAAAAGCCTAGGAAGCACACCTACCTGCTTTTAGAACCTACTCTGCCAATAGCTAACCCACTCTGAAATAGTGACATTCATCTGCGGACCCCTTGTGCCCTGGTCACCACTTATTAAGCCCCATCTCCTGAGACTGCTGCGTTGGGGATTAAGGTGTGTATTTAGGGGACACAGAAAAACCCCAGCACATGTGTCCTGGGATAATTGCAGCATTTTGGAGGGGGGTTTTTTAGCTAAGACATAAACATTATGTAGAAACTACTGATAAAGTTCAAGGGGGTCCCAGTTCAAGAAGCAAAGTGGGGCTTTCTACATTTTCAGAGTCCCTGAGAAATTCTCGGGGAAAGACTAAGCACAGGTAAAAGACAATACCACATCCCTGCCCTGAACAGGGGGCTTCCCTGGAACTCTAGGAGGTCAACATCCAGAAATTCTCTGAGGCTGGAAACACCTGGAAGGTGTGACAAGATTTCCAGAACAATCTGGCCAGAGAGCCAGATGAGCCAGATGGGGAAGGAGTTTAGCCTGGGCTGTGAGACAGACCTGCCTGGACATAACAGAAGAAGGGAAGAGGAAGTGGGGTGGAGAGGTAGGGGAGGGGGAGGGAGAAGAAGAAGGGGAAGGAGAAGGAGAAGGAGAAGGAGAAGAAAGAGAGAAGGTGGGAATTAGAACAGAAATAAAGGGACCAGAGGAACAGAGAAAAAGATGGAGAGAAAGAAAAGTAGAAAGATGTATTGGTTGGGTGTTTCCTAGTTTTAAAATATTACACACTTACTATAGCAAAGCACAACAGAGTAAGAAAACATGAAATTCATTTAAAATCTTCATATACTTTTCTCAAGTTCCTTCCCACTGCTCCATTAAGAGCTTTCATGTTTGTGTTTTGCACATATATATCTTTTTAATCTACTGCAATGTATTTTTATACAATAGAATGTGATTTACTACGATTTTTTCTACCAAATAACCAAATGTCCACTACTATTTGAATGGAATATCTTTTTCTTTATACTTTCCTCCAAACACCCTCAGCTACTTTCTTATACTTCTTTACTGTGTTTCTGGTCTTTCCATTCTACGTTATAGCCTGGTGGTAAAGCATACAACTCTGGAAACATACAAGCCAAGGCTGGAAATCCAGGACATGCATAGCTCCATGGCCTCTGACAGCTCCTGTGAAATCTCACATCCTGTTTCAATATCTGTAAGGAGGGATGATAATAATAATACATAAAGTCACTGGCAATGAAGCATTTTTCACAATTCCTAGGACATGCTCCAAATTCAGTAAATACTAACTCACTAATCTCCCAATTATCCCATTACTCTCTTCTCATTATTCCTTCAAAAAATATTTCTAGATCTTATACCAGAAATTGTGCTTCACTCTAGTTTGATAGAGAAAAGAAAGAATGTGCTTCTTACCTACAACTTGGTGTCTGTCTGTCTCATGTTATCATAGAGCTGCCACTGCCCCACTCCACTAGGCTTAGTAATTCTGTTTTCCACTGGAACTGTGCTAAGATGCTTATTAAGGTGTCCTAGCAATTTAAAAAAAAACAAACAGTAGACGTTTCATTGCCAACCCTTGGGGAAATGAAGATGAAACCTATTAATCCTATGAGACACAGGCACAACAGTCGCTCCGGAATTCTGCGCCTGTTGTATCCATTATCCTGGTGTAGCGATCCCGATGCCCTGCATCTATCAGGACCAGACACAGAAGCAACTCCCTCCCCTTCCATGGCTTCCTCCCTCCACAAGAAAGCAGCATCTCCTGTAAACATTCCACTTTCCAGCACTCAGATTGAAAGACATGGTACCAAATTTACATTATTTTACACCCCCTGTCCCACAGGTACTTCAGTCCAAAAGAAATACCTTCTGCCTATAACCCTGGAGATGAAGAGATTGTTTCTGTGTTCCAGGAAAGATGACCTGATGGCATTTCCTTCCAGCAAGACCCCACATTCACACACATAATGTAGATCCTCTTCCTCCTGCCTGAAAAGATACTGTCCTCTCTCTATGGAACCGTGGCATCAGTATCTCATGTTCGTTGTAAACTGATGCTTAAATCAATGCAAATATGGGCTACCTCCCATGAAAACTCTCCCTGGACTCCTCTGAAGGCCCTTCTCTCCCCATGAAGCTTTTGTTTATAAATAAAAATTGTTGGAAAGGCAATACACTACCCCAGGAGGAAACTCCCCCGCTGCTGATTTGTATTCACCAAATCGCCAAATGGAATGAGGCTCAAACTAACTGTCAGACAGAATTAGCCCAGATTGATAAAGCTGCCTGGTGAGCTCAAAGGAGCACGGTAGGGATAAGGATGGTGCACAGATCCGGCCATGTTTTGGGGCCCCTGGAATGGACAGAGACCTCAAGAATTAGATTCTGAAACAAATTCTGCCCCATCCTGCCCATGTAAGAGAAATAAACAATTTTAAATGATTGGATGCCTTCTATTTTCACATTATACCTTTTCACATTATAGTTCATATAGAAAAATATAATTTTCACAAGATGCCTGGAAACCCTGAAGACCGAGATGACTGACACTGCAGATTGAGGGTAAAGCAGCTCTGGATGCAGTAAGGAGGACCCAGCCTCAGGTGCCTCAAAGAAGACATCACATTGAAGATTTCTGATTTATTCCTCTTAAGAATTTGACATCATAAGATGAGGAAAGAAAGCTCAGAGAAGTGAAATGGTTTGTCTTTCCTGCCTCTTATTTGGTTACATGGAAATTTCTACTCATCTTTGAAGACTCGGTTCAGATATCCTTTCCGTGATTTACTCATGCTTCTGAGTTCTGCAACCTTTACACTCACCTCTATAACAGACACATGGTGGGTTGACTGTCTGAATTTGAATCCCAGCATTGTGACTCCCAAAATTTGACATTTTGAGGGAGTTTCTTAAATTCTGCATGTTTTAGAGCCTTAAATGTGAATTAGAGATGGGATGAGTAATTCTTATTGCATTGAGGAATTATGAGTTAACACACATAAAGCACTTAAGATAGGACCTGGCCTGGCCAATGAATGATAAGCTTTCAATAAATGAGGATGAGGGTGAGGATGAGGATGAAGATGAGGAGGAGGAGAAGGACAATTCTTAGACACTCAGGAAAGAATACTGCAGATGGGAAGTGTCTTTTTCATGGAAATAAGACTTCTACCTTGTTGCATCCAATGTTTGAAACAGAATCTGCCAAGAGAAAACAATGAGTAAATATTTGTTGAGTCTTTGGAAAACTGAGTTGATAAAAGTATCTCATTTTCCCAGATGCCCAGCATCAAGTAGATGTCCAATCAGTGTCACTTCATGTAATAAATTCATAAATGAACAACCTGCTGAAACTTCTAAACCTGTAGATGCTTCTTTCTCTTTCGTGCTCATCGCAGTAGCTTCCAGTCAAGGTTGCAGGCTCTTGTTCCCTAACAAGATAATAAAAAGGAAGAAGAGCCCCGGCTTGTGGAGATCTCCAAAGATCCAGTCATGAAGGGTACCTCCAGCACTAATGAGCACCCTCAGGTCCAGCTGGAGTCCCTCTGTGAGAAGCCAAGGCTAATTTGGCACTCTTTTGCCTTCTGATACACTTTCAATAGGAATAAAAGCAACTTTGATTTCCCTTAGGACCTATAAATAATTCAGTCCCATTTGTGTGTCACTGAATCTCTTTTAGAAGGAACCATACAAAGGTCGGGGCCAAATAAATGTCTTTTCGATGTTTGTGTATAATGTCAAAGTGTATTTTTAGGGTAAATGGTGTTAGAGAAGGGCTAAAGAGAAATGGTGTGGTCATCGTCTTCAAGTGCAGAACTTCCCACAGGGAAGAGGGTGCATTCCAGACAGCTCTCAGGGCCTCCGAGCTCCTGCCTGCACTGATCACCCAGAGAGGGATCTCACTTCCCTGAAAGCAGTATATTGTATCTTAGCTTCTCCCAAACCCAGAAGTGGCACCACAGCAGTTTTTACCCTCATTTCTTAAATGTGCAGATTCCAGTCAGGAAGGAAGGAAGAAAGGGAGGGAGGGAGAGATTCATCTTCTTCCTGCCTATGTATTAAATGCAGTAATTAACATCTGGAAGGGATTTTAGTGGACAAGATCATGGGCAGAGAAGCCAAGCATCCTGATTTCTAGGCCGTCACTCTCTGGATGTGAAATCTTGGTCAGAGTACCTCAGCTCACTGAGCCACCATTTCTCCATTTGTAAAATGGAGATAATAGCAAAACCTATATCTAGGTTTTGTGTGAGAATTAGATAAGGCAAGTACAAGTCTTAACATCATGCACAAAGTAGGGGCTCCTTAGAGTTACAGGTTATTTTAAGTATCTTTTAGGCCATAGTTCCCAATTTCTCTTTCTCCAGATACATAATATGGTTTCGATCTGTCAGGAATACCTCAAGAATTCTGGTTTGTTGATGATAATCTTGTTTCCCAATCTGTTGCTGTATATATTCTCATTCATACCCTCTGTCTACACCCCACTGCCATTTCATGGGATTTATTGCAAGACGAGAGTCAGAAAGATGTTCTCATTCCTCCACCTAGTCCTAACTCATGAAATCCATTATCAAGCCAAGCAAGGTCCCACAAGGCTACTCAACCTAAGATAACTGTGTTCTACTCTTAGAAATAATATCAATGGAAATGCATCATTTTCGAAATGAGGACACTGAGCCTCAGAGAAGGGATATGAAGAGATATTTTTCTCAAGAAAATCCACCCTATTCAAGAGTTCTGAACCTAACAGAAGTCCTGGATAAAATTTTAGGAGTCCATGAAGTCAACAGGAAATCATTAGAGGAATAATATGGTACTGAGCATTTTCATTTCCTTTAACTGAATGTAAACAATTACACTGGTACTTACCTTATTATGACCAAGAAAACATTATTTCTCCATCTGATGGTTTTCTATCTCATCACAATTGCACATATTATTCATATGTACTCCAACTTTGAAATATTTGTTATTATTAGACCTCCCAGGAAAACTAATTATTCAATGCATAATTTAAAATTGTGCACATTATTCTATCACAAGTTTGTGAATTTTCCATATTTTTGTCAAGACTAAAATGGCTTCTCTTTGTAATTCTATTTATTTCACCTTATCAGTTTTAAAAGAATTTTTAAGTGAACTCTGTGTCTTCACCCAACTTCCCTTTGCCTCATGCCCCAGAAAAGGTTAAGAGACCTAGACAGTGGTGAAACTGCCATCCAAATTCTCTCCCAGAAACTTCAATCACATGATTCCTGGAGCAAGCTGGAGACCTCTTAAATCTCCAAGTACACCTGTCTTTTTCATGCTACTCTTATAGTCTCCCATTCTTCTCCCTACTACTGTTCAAACTAATGATGAGGAGCAGGAAGAAAGAGAGAGGGAGAAGGAAACAGAGGGGTAGGAAGAAGAGGAGGAAGTGAAAGAACTCAGCAACCAGCACCATGATCACAGATACTACAACTGACCTAGTCCTTTCCAGTGACTTAGTTCACAGCAGCTCCACCTGCAGGTATGGAGGGAAGATTATAGAAGCCAAGGACTTTGTTCAAAGCCACACTGCTATCAAAGAACGCATCCAGGACTCATGCTTTGTATGTTGGATCCTAGATCACTGCTCCATCTTGCCCCATGGGCCTCTGTACCTAACAGCCATCCTGTCTCCGCCACCCACCCCGAGCCTCTTCCATTAGCAACCACCTTCCCAACACATAACTGCACCTAAATTGCCTTATCTTTATCCAGAATATTTTATACTATCCAATTCTCATTATTTCAAGTCTAGCAGAAGTTTTATGGGGAAGATTCCATGTCAACAGGATGCTATCTGGGGGCCCTAGACAAGAGAACCCCTTTGCTGGCTAGGGAATATATCAGTTAGGGTAGGCCAGGTGATGCTGCAATATCAAATGACCCCCACAGCTCAGTGACTGAACCATCACAAATCACTGTTTCTCACTCCTGCTATATATCTGTCAGGGATAGCTGTGGCTATGCTTCACATCTCTTCTCTGCGGGACCTTGGCTGCTAGAACAGCCACAATTCAGGTCATCACTTTGGCAGGGAGGAAAGAGAGCACATTTCTTTAATCTTCTGTTTGGAAGTGACACATGTCACATCTGCTCACAGTTCATTGGCCAAAGTGAGTCCAGCTCATGACTTGATTGGGGGAGGGAAGCATTATTTTCCTCCAAAGAGGGGAAATGAATATTCCAATGAATATTTCCGCTGGCATAAGAGAAAACCCATGGAAAGTGCTGCCTTTGGATACAGTCTCATGGTGCTCATAGGTTTACCCACTGGTGTGCCAATCATATATTTACAAGACTGACCCTTGCTTGCTCTAATTTGTATTCATCATAGTCTTAACAATTATTACGATGATAAACTGTCTTTTTAAACTATGGAAAAGGTTTTTAGAGGGTGTGCTTTGAGGGGAAACTTCTCTCTCCTGTTTCCTTGTCCCCACGGTCCTGGAAGAACCTCCAGGGCTGTGACACTGCTTAGTCATATTCTCTATTACCCCAAACACAGCCAAGTGCACACAGCAGGTACTGAGAACAAATACAGCCCTCACTCTCAGATGCTGCTATTAAGTGACTGTTATGTGTGTTCAACTCATGATGGGAACAGCATGGCAGCCCACAACACCCTTCATAAGCCCTCTTCCCTAATGAAGGGCTCTGGGATAATCTTGTCCTCTCTGAATTTAAATGCCATGTGGAAGGAGATTGTCAGTGCAGCAAGATGGATTAGCAGAGGGGACTAAGGAGCTATGTTGCCAAAATGGTTTTCTTCTCTCCCCTTGATTAATGAGAAGGAGGCCCAGCTGTGCTTTTATCTCAGACAGATCATGCTAGAGAGATGTTAGTGATGTCATCAAGTGATGGATTTTCTCATACCTTCACTTGCTGAACCGTGCCCCATGTAAGATGGATGGAGAACAAGGATCCTGGAGCTCTGGGAATAATAACCTTACAATGAACTTGCTGTGATGATGCCATGTATTGGTGTGGCAACAGTGAGAAAGTCAAAAGCTATTGAGAGGTGACGTCTATGAGCCAGATCCAGCCCACAGATGTATGTACGTCTGAATGCATGTATGCAAAGCTCACATGTATGCTTGGCTATTTTATTTTGCTATTTATTATTTTTATTATGAAAATTTTAAAACACAACATTGGTTCTTTAATATTTTACTGAACTTCATGTATTACAAATCTATTCCTCTTTCCCTCCCTCTATCCACCCATCAGTCCACCTTCTTCTTGGTTCATTTCAGGGAAATTGCAGATGTCAATATACTTCCTCCTATACATTTCACCATGATTTTCATTAACTAGACTTTAATATTTGTTTTCAAATTTCTGCACACAATTTACATAGGTCGAAATACACACATTATAAATACGCTTGCAGAATTTAACAAATGCTTGTGTTAGCTATCCGTTGCTGTAACAAAATACCTGAGACAATCAACTTATAAAGAAGAAAGGTTTATTTTGGCTCCCAGTTTTAGGCCCTGTTGCTTCAGACCTATGACAAGGGAGCACATTATGGGAGGGAGTATGTGATGAAGCAAAGCGGCTCACATCATAGCAGCCAGCAAGAAAAAGAAAGACAATGAAACCAGATTCCCACACTTCCCCTCTAGGCCATGCCCCCACTGGCTTTAACCTTCCACTAGGCCCCATTCTTAAAGGTTCTACCACGTTCCAATGGCACCATGGCTGGGCACCAAGTCTTTAACACATAGGCCTTTGAGGGACACTCCAGATCAGAACCATAACAGCATGTATGAGTACAATCCCAAACCTACCAAGCAGCAGAATGTTATCACTACCCTGAAATCCCTCACTTCTTTCCCAGGCTACTTCTGCCCTCATTACAGGTTAATTTTGTTTGCTCCAGAATTCTTTTTTTCCCCCCATTAAGTTTATTGGTACAGTTTCGGTATAAAATACAGTTACATTCATCATTGGGATCTTGTACCATTACATGAGTATCTTGGTTCTCATTTTTTCCCCTACCCCTGCCTTCCCTTCACCCCTCCACACTTTCCTATTTGCTAAGACTTTCTTTCCATTTTTTTCCTTTTCGCATATTTTTTCTTTTCCCTCCTTTCCTTTCCCCTACCCCTCCCACTTCCCCTGCTCCTTTAGACCTTTTCTTCCTATTACACAATATCAATTATACACTTATAAAGTTATAATATCAAGATCTAGGAGATATGATTTCAGATTTTACAGAATTTAAAAGGATATAGAAAACATATTACAAAAATCTTTTTTGAAATAAATTTGACAACTTCTAAGAAGTACCTTGGAAGACAAATTAATGAAACTAACTCTGGAGGAAATATAAAATTTGAATAGCACCTATTAAAGAAAGTATATTCCTAGCTTGAAAAACCTACCTATATGATAACAGCAGGCTCATAAACATTTTAACTGATAAATTATATCAAACATTTAAAGAAGAAGAAAGAAGGAACACTTCTCCTCTCATTTTAGGAAATCAACATTGTGCTGATCCTAAAACTGGATGAAGATAATAGATGAAAAAAGTATGAACATAGATAGAAATTTGTTTAACAAAACAAACTATTAGAAGTCAGATCTGGCAGTATGTAGAAAGTGGTTTTGTTATAGGGATGGAAATGTTGGTTCAGCATTGGAAGATCCACCCCCAAAAGTCATCATTTTAACAGAGGAAAGAAAAAGGTCATATGATCCTGTCACTAGTTGGAGAAAAAGTATCAGACTAAATTCTACAGCTGTTCATGGTAAAAGCTCTCAGGAGACTAGAAGTAGAACAGAACCTTCTCAACAGGTCAAAGACATGTAGTCCATACTTCCAGCAAAAATGCCTTATTTGAATGGAGAAGATACAATGCTTTCTCCTTAAGGTGGGGAACAAGGGCAGATATGCCTATTTTTCATCTGTCCACTAAACTTTGAAACATAGGCCTAAACCAAAATAGTCTGGCAATAAAATGCCACATTATGATAGGATTGGCAAGGTAGAAGCGAAATCTTTATATGTAGATGAAATGATCATTGACAGAGAAAATACTAAGAAATCTCTAGGAGCCCCTAGAACTTATATTTGAATTTAGCAGGATTAGAAAACACAGGGTATATATAAAAATTCAAGTCTATATATACTTGCTATAAATGAAGAATTGAATATTGAATTTTAAAGTTATGTATGAATAAAAAGGACGTTGAAAAGTAAAAAGAAAAAGAAAAAAAAACAGTGTTGGAAGACATTTAGTACCCAATTTTAAGACTTCCTCTAAAGCTATAGTAAGCAAGGCAGTGTTGGTGTAAGGAAAGACATATAGATCATTTGAATAAAACAAAGAATCTAGAAATAGAACCACACATATATAGTCCACTGAGTTTTGAAAGATTATTTAACATTAACATTTTATAGAATATAAACTCAATTCAAGAGCAGAGGAAAAGATAGTGTTTTCAGCAAATGGCACTAGAACACCTGGTGTCCGTATATAAAAAATTAACGTCAACTCTTTATTTCCATACATAAAAATAATTTGAAAGGATCTATAAACCTAAATATGAAAGACTAAAAGTATAAAACTTTAAGAATTATAAGGGAAAATATTTATGAATTTAAGGTAGACAAAAACTTCCTAGGATACAAAAAACATGATGTATAAAACAAAAACATTGATAAATGAGATTCTATCAAAATTTAGAACTTTAAATGACATCCTTAAAATGAAAAGTAGTCTTTAAACAGACAATATTTACAATCCATATAACCTATGACCAGAATATATAAAGAACTCTTACAGCTGATTAATAGACAACCTAATTAAAAAGTAGACACAAGAAGATGATAAATAGCCAGTACAGTACAAGGAAAGGTGTGCAACACTAGAATCAGAAAAATACTAATCAGTACAATAACAAGATTGAATTATACACTCATTAGGGAGATGAAGTCAAAAGTTTTAAAAGCCTTGTCATGACTTTCTCTTTTCGTTGGATTCTCCCCCTTTGCATTTAATTTGTCACTCCCAAAGGATTCATTCTGCTGGGCTTCCTGGAGTTGTGATCCTCATTGTCTTTTCCTAGGATATTGTCTAAAAATTTTGGAGTGCTGGTTTGGTATTCATGAAGTTCCTGAGGTGCTCTTTATCATGAAAGTGTCTTATTTCTCCATCAATTTTGAAAGATAGTTTTTCAGGGTACATCAATCTGGGTTGGAGGCTGTTTTCCTTTAGGGCTTGAAATACATCCCTCCAAGCTTTTCTTGCCTTGAGGGTTTGCATTGAGAAGTCTGCTGTGATTCTGATGGGCTTTCCTTTGTATGTGATTTGTTTCTTTTATCTCACTGCTTGTAGAAGTTTGTTCTTCTGTTGGGTTTCTGGAATCCTAACTAGTATATGCCTATGTGTAGATTTTTTTTGAGCAAGGCTAGCTGGAGTCCTATATGCCTCACTTATCTGTATGTCAAGTTCTTTTCCCCTCCTTGGGAAGTTTTCTGCTGTCACTTCTGTGAACAGTTTTTCTATGTCATCTGCACTCTCTCCTGTTTCTTCATTGACTCCAATCAGTCTTATGTTATTCTTCTTTGTATCATTTAGCAGCTGCTGGATTGATTTTTCATGGTCCCTTACAACTTTGAAGCAACTTTTCTTTTCCTGGTCACTAATTGCAATCTTATCTGAAATTCTGTCCTCTCGTTGGTTCATTCTGCTGCGTAGATTGTTAATGGAGTTTTTAATCTCCTGGAAATCTGTTTTATGGATTCCATTTGTTTCCTATGTTGCAATTCCATCATGTTCCTCAGCTCTTCTATTTTTTTTATCTGTGTCCTCTCTAGATTTATTAATCATGTCTTGCACTATGGGCACAGTCTCTGCTGTTATCTGGGAAATTATTTCTGATTTCATTTTTCCCAGATCCTCTTTTTTTGCCATTTCAGGGAGTCCAGTTGGTTAAGTATCAGAATGTTCCATCTCGTTTCCCTTTGGGGTTGCTGTAGGTGATCTGGAAGTCTGTTTTTGAGGTTTGTTTACGTGTGGTCTCATTTCCACGGGCGGGCGCGGGGGGGGGGGGTTTCCTGCTGGTGCCCACTCAGCTCACCTCCTCTGCCCTGGGAGCAGTGGAATGGCAGCCAGGGAGCCTCCTCCCGGGCACTGGGACTGGCTCACCTCTTCTGCCCTGGGAGTGGTGGAATGGTGGCCCGGGGACTCCAAGATTTCATATAAATGGACACATGCCATATGTCCTCTTCTGTGTCTGGGTTCTTCTGCTCAGCACATTGTTTCTAAGATCCATTCATGTTTTGTGTATCAGTAATTTGCTTTTTTCCATTGTTGAATCATACACATTTGAATAAGAACCTGCTTAACATAATATATATAATATATAATAATATATAATATATTATAATATACATCATATTAATGTGTTATTCATTATATTAATATAGTGTTAATATATTATTATATTATATATTGTATATGGAAACTTTTAGAATTAAGCCTTAAGTTTTAAGGAAATACATTGACTGTTTTTTAACTTATTGACAGAAAAATTGGAAGGTTTCACCTAAAAATCTAGATGTTTTGTCCCCTTCAAGAATCCTAATACTGGGAAAATCTAGACTCATCTTGTTCCACGGCAGCAATAGGTGGGCCTGGGGGACCAGTGCTAGCTTTTGATCTGAAATGCACTATGTCATTTGCCATAGCCCTCATCATGTCCCATTCTTCCTCACTGAGGTAACTTCATGCACTCATCTTTCCTTCCTGCACCTGAAGATAAATTATTTCTGACTCCTATTAATTATGACCAGGTACTTTAAGATAATTATGGAATGAATTAATGAAAAAGATAATAAATGAAGTATGATTTCACTGGGTATTTTGCACCTAAGTTCCTGCATCCCAGAGTGGATAAAGTCTTAGATTTGGAGTCTAAGTCTGGGTATCTAAGTCTAACTTGCTTCTCTACCTTATAGCCGCTCTATTTCCCCCCAGTGTAATATGGAAATAAACATGCTAATCTATCAGTGCCATAAGAATCAATGAAATGAACTATTTAAACTGTCTGACATCACCAGGATGGTAGTTTACAATCATGTATATTAACATTATTAACATCATCTGTCTCTCTACAAGACAGGAGGTCAATTCATTTTTCATTCCAACCCTCCAACACAGCAATTTGAAATCTCTGAATCCTGAAGGAGAATATGATTGCACCTAATACTAGGGAGGAATTTCCTAACCCCTGTGCCCTTCTTTCTAATTAGTCCCCATCTCAAGAATGCATTGACTCCCAAATAAAAGCCATCACACAAGTCTAGAAGTCTGCAGCTGAGCAGGAACTGCTGCCCTTGTGTTTAGAAAACTTGGGTCAAAAGTAGAAGAGATTTCCAAGGACCACAAAAAGAGATACATAAAACAGTAGAGAATCACAAAACAGAAACTCCAGGAATAGACTCACATACATGCATGACATTAGTACATAGTAAGATTGTATTCACATCAGTGGAGAAAGACAGATTTCTCCGTAAATGGTAACAACTGGGAAACCATCTGGAGAGAAATAGAATTGAATCCTTATTTCACACCTTGCAGTGAAACAAATTCCAGATGGATCAAAGATTTAAACATAAAATAATGGAACAATTAAAATGCTAAAATAAAGCATGGGAAATTTTTAATAAAATCTTGATAAACAGAAGACATTAAGGACTATTTAAAATCCATAATCCTTATTTAAGAGATATATTTGATCAAATAAAATAAGCATTTCTGACTTTAAAGCCACAAAGTTTATAAACACAAAAAAATGGGGAAAATAATTGTGTGAACCAGTGGAAATGGTCATTTCCTAAAACTAATGAAATCCAACAAATCAGCAAGAAAAAGATCAATAATCCAGTAGAAAAATGGACAGCGTTTCCTTGCATTAAAAATGAAAATATAACTGGCTCTTAAACATACGGAAAAATACTCACCCATACTAATTATAAGTTAGATGCAAATGCAAATTGTAGCAACATATTTTTAACTTCTAATTGCCAAAAATCAACGTGTTTGATAATAAATTGTGGCATTGAGATTGTGGGGAAACAGTAACTCTCCTAATTGCTTGTAAGATGATAAGTTGATAAACATCTCTGAAGAGCAATTTGGCACAAATTTTTTAAATTAAAAATGCATATACTATTTGACCCAAAAATTCCACTAGAAAAGGCAACCCTCTAGTTGTACTTGAACTTGTGTGCAATGTTGTACATATACTCATGTTATTTGCAGCATTGTTTATAATACTGGAAGTAGTGGAATTACCTAAATCTACACATGGTTGGTAAGATAAATTATGGTACATCTGTGCAATGGAACAGTCCTCTTTGTAGCAGTATATATCCAACTCAAAGACATACTGTTAAAATTGGCATGGAAGAGAAGGCAGGGCAGAGCAGATACTGAAGAGTTAGTACAGTAAGCTTCCTTTGATACAGGGAGCAGAGGAGAGGAAGAGACAGAGCTTAAGTGCATAGACTATAAGTGCAGAGAGCATAGGATGTATCTAGAAGGGCACAGACAAAGTCAATACCAATAACTGGCTCCAGGGAGTGAAAATACATGGCTCAGGCTGTACACTCTTTGGAATTTTATAATATGTATGCATCACCTATTCAAAACAAAACTTTTGAGTTGTACGTAAGAGTGTACATCTGTAATTCCAGCACTTGGGAAATTGAAGCAGAAGGATCAAGAGCTGAAGGCCAGCCTGGGCAACTTAGTGAGTTCAAGGTCAATCTGGACTACATAGTGAGGCCCTCTCAAAAACTGAAAAAATGTTATTTAAAATGTGCTAAAACTGCTAACTCTAAATCATATAAACTGAGAAGATTGTTTTCTCAAACTATTATAGAAAGGACACAAGTAGCATTAGAATGGCCCAGCTAGATTCCCATATAACCTAGGAATTCTAGAAACTTCCCAAAATACATCACTAGTAGCTGATTTCAGCAGTAGCACTCTAGATAACACAAGCATTTCTATTAGGTTTATAGAAGCACGGGTACGTCTTTGGCCTTTGAGTCTCCAAATCTAAGCATACAACAGAAGGACACACCCAGCATTCTGCCATGACTTTCTGAAAAGGCAGGATTTCCTTTCACAAGCTCTTGATGACCACATAATTCTGAGGGCCTGTCACACACAAGGGTGTGGAACAGAATGTTTCTTGTCATAAATGGAATTTGGAGCTGTTTTCAAATTTAGAACACATTCACACCGTAATGTGAAGGCATTTTTAGCTCCCAAATGGTAACTGACATTTGAGGGCTTACTATCTGCCAAGGCTGCACACAAATTATCTTTTCTAATCCTCACCATGACTATGCAAGGAGGGCAGCCTGCATTTTCTCCATTTTAAGGGTGAGGAAACTGAGGCTCAGAGATGTTTGCCCAAAGTCACAATACCAGAATCAAAGCCAGGCAGTCTGGCTCCAGAAAACCCTTCTTATCACCTACTTCCCTCTCCTGGTTTTCAAATCACAAAACCTGGCCCCTCATCTGCCAGCCCCCCTCTTACTTCTGCTGTGCCTCCTCCAGAAAGCTAGATGGCATGGTAAGCAGAATAATGGCCTCCCAAAGATGTTTGCCTCTTCATTTCCAGAACAGATAAATCCAATACCTCACATGGCAAAGATAATTAAGAAGTAGTTCAGGTTGCTGATCAGCTGACCTTAAAATAGAGAGATTATCCTGGACTATGAAGACAGACTCATTGTAACCACCAAGGTCTTTTCATGCATAAGAGGAAGAGGAAACCAGAGTGATGTGATGGGAAAGACTTAACTGCCCATTCCTGGCCTTGAAGAGGGAGGAAGGAGCCATGAGCCAAAAAGGGAAAGAGAAGAAGGGCTGAAGCTGGAAAAGGGAGAGAAACAGACTTCCCCTCACAGGCTCCAGAAAGGAATGCAGCCTTCCCTATGCTTTGATGTTAGTCCAGAGAGATCCTTTTCAGACTTTCCACCCTCTGAACTGTAAGTAATAAATTTGTGTTTTATGCCATAACATAATTTGTTATACCAGCAATTAATTTGTTACACTAGCAATAAAAAAGTCTTTAACAATCTAATATACACAGTGACAGGTGCTAAAGAGAAAAATATAGGGAGCTATGAAAAGACCACGGGTGACAGTGAACACTTCTGTAAATAAGACAGGATCATATGACAGTGATCTTCTCCATGAAGAACAGACAGGATGTTGACCTTGGACTGTTATGGTTTAGATGTAAAGTGTTCTCCAAAATTCTTATGTGTGTGGAAGATGATTAGATCATGGGTGCACTCTACTCATCAATGGTTTCACCCACTGATGATTTGGGCACCTGAATGTGCTGTTAGGAGGTGGGGCCTGGCTGGAGGTGGTGGCTGGGGACTTGATTTGGAAGGGCCTATCTTCCTCCTGAGATCTTCCCTTTGCTCTCTGCTTCCTGGCTGCCATGATATAAGCAAATTTCCTCCACCAGGCCCTTCTCCCATGCCTTTCCTGCTTTGATCCATCTGACTATCCAATGCATCCTCTCAAAACAGTGAGCACAAATAAACCTCTCCTCCTTTAACTTGTGGGTATCAGGTACTGTGTTCATTGTTAGGAAAGTGACTACACAAGGACCATCAAGAAATTGAGGTTGGCAAACGGTCTAGATCTGTGCTGTCCAACAGAACTTTCTGGAATGATGTAAATGTTCTACACTGTCCTGTGGTCGTTAGCCACATGTGGCCTCTGAGTACTTGAAATGTGGCTGATGCAATTGATAAACTGAATTTTTGTTTTATTTAATTTTAATTAATTTAAATCTGTAGAGTCGCGTGGCTCCTGGTACCATTTTGGCGAGGCCAGCTTTAAGCAATTACAAAGCCAACAGAGAAAAGACCTTTCCCTTATAAAATGAGTCGCCCTTCTCCTCAGCTGGTGTCTTCTCTAAGCCCAGGTCAAAGTCAACCCTGAAAACATAAGCAATAAATCTAGGTGGTTGGGAGCTGGGACCCCAAGCATGCCTGCTTCTCAGCCAAGTAATTCAGAGTAAGTCACTTTCCCAGCCATGCATGACTCAGTTTCCTCCACTATCATATGGGAAAAAAACAATATCTCAGCATGAGATGGCCCAAGTAAAGGGCAAGTTGTTAGCCCTGGTAGCAGCTGTCAGGAGTTTGTTGCTTCCTTCACAATATTCTGTATTTCGCAATTACATGGTCAGCTCCCAGACTAGGTTCTGATTCCTCTCCGTGCCTCTCCTTTGTTGGCATCTAACATAACACCTGGCTCTCAGTACAGTATATGCATATGAACTGAACTGAATCCACTTAAGTCTGAATACCTTTAATGCTCAATGCTGTACATGTAATTTTAAGTACTAAATATCCTGAGTCCCAGCATGTATGTGAGAGGCATGTCCCTGCAGCTGAAGGCCTACTGCAAGACCTGGGACAGCAGCACTGGAAAGGGACCCGGAAACTCTCCTCCCCTTGTACTCCACTCTATCCACCGAAGCCTATGACATCTTTCACAAAGTGGGGGGAGGGGGGGGTCCTCCATGATTAGCACAGATTAAAAATACTGTAGGAAAGGGCTGAATCAACTGAAATTCACACAAAACAGGGAAGCAGAGTTGGCAGGAACTTAAAGGTTATTCATTCATTTTTAACTTTGCCGCGGGTTAGAATGAGCTGAGGAGCTTTTGAAAATTACCAGTGGAGTCAGAATTTCAAGTGCATGGTGATCCAAATGCACAGCCAGGATGGAAAAATTTGTGGGACTGTGCAAATGTATCCCTCTTCTTTTGTTTTTCTTTCTTTTGTTCTTTTTGACAGTTTACTTAACAGAAAATTAACCACTGCCCATTGTAAAGCAAACAATTCAATGGCATTTCATACATTACTATTTAGTTCCGAGATATTTTGCTTGCCTCAAAAGGACGCCCCTGCCCATTAAGCAGGGTCTGTCCTTCCCTCTTTGCAAGCTCAAAGCTCTAACCTGTCACTCAGGAGGAAACACATCCAGGGTCAGAGTGGAGAAGGCCGGGCTCCCCCTTAAACTCTAAACCATCCAGACATTGCTCCCTTCACATCTCCTCTCTGAGCTAGTTACCAAAAGGAATGGACTCGTCGTGGCCATAACCCTCTCTTCCAGCTCCACAAATCAATGCCAGTCTCAGCTAAGTGCTCTGACATGTTCCAGCCCCTCAGTCTCCCCACTAAACCTTGGAAAGTTAATTCAGCACAGATGGGAAATGGTCAGCTTGCAACCATTTTCAATCTTGGAATCCTCCAAAAATAGCTGAACTCTTATGCATATTTCAGGTTAGGCTTGTTTATTTTCCCTGTGTCCATGCCAACAAGCTAATTTCCCCAGAGGGGAAAGGAAAGCAAAGACTGCTGCCTGAAAACAAAAAACTGGGTGTCTGCCTCTCCCAGAGAGCAGGGACTTTCTTCTCCCTGGGCCAGGTGTTCAAGTTCACCCAGCACAGGAGCCCCACACAGGCAGATTCTGGACATGGACTTTCAGGCCTTCTCAGACTGCAGGGAAAGGAGGGAGAGGCAGCACTACCCCCAGTCTGGACCTCCTTTTAACAGCCAGGGGTGAAAAAATAAGAAAGAATGACTGATTTAAATTCCAGAATGAAGGAGACCCACCTGCATGATGAAGGCCAAGGTTGGTGTAACACTGGGCAGGCTGTGTGGGCACAGCAAGAACAGAAAAATCTTTGTAAATGTATTATTATCTCAGTCACCTAATCAAGTGCACCCAGAATGGGAAGTGGTAAAATCCCAAGCCAGAAGTCTTGAATCCCCCACTTGTTCACTGCTAACCATTGAAAATCACCTTAAGGCAGACACAGTGGTGGAGCCAGAGATCAGCGTGGACTTTCCTTCTGCTTTTGGAGTTGTTGGGGAAGGGAGCTGGCAACAATGCCCACCATGGAGCTTCATAAAGATCTATGAAAGGCAGAGTCATTGTCTCCCTCATCCAAATGTAGGGAATCAAGAAGATAAAATTCCAGCATTCAGGATATTCATGAAGATGAAAATTCAATAACATGGGCAGCCTGGCCAAACCATCTCTTTTGAAATGAGCTTCAACTGTCACACTGCTTTTTTTCAGCCGTCTCTTGAGTTCGTAGAAATGGTAAAGTAACCAAGTCACAAGAAACTGGAGTTGTTTTTCTTTTTTCTAGAGAGATTCTGGATGGCATGACCTCTGAGAAGAAGGGCCTTAGGACCTTATGGATAGCAGCAAAAGAAGAGGCAAACACCAGGGTTTTCTTACCCTAAAAGGATTTTTCTGTTCTTAATTTGTATTATTGAACACGTGTTATGTGCCCCATGCTCTGCTGGTCACCTCCACATATGCTAGCTCCATGTAGGGAACATTAATATTCCACTTTGGGCAAGGTCTTCTGAGATAAATGACTTTTTTGTAATTTTTAGTCTGAAATTTATACATGAAGAAAACAAGGCTTAGAACATTCAAGTAGCCTGTCTGGGGTTCCTTAGGTAATGCATGGTGGAGTCAACATGTGAATCCATATCCAAAGTGGATGACTCCATTACACTACTCTGAAAGAAAGAGATTTTCCAAGGAAATTCAGAGCACTAGTCTTGATGTGCTTCTACAAAGCAATTTCTGTTATACTTCCACTATCCTTGGTCGGTGCCAAAAGAAGACATTTGCTTTTATCTCTCGTATCACTCCTCTGCCTGAAAACCTCACTTGCATTAGCTCTTAAACAATGATTTTGGCTCATCCTCTTGTGAAACAGTAGAGGATGGAGAAACTAGCTTTCTCTGTAATCTTCTTGTATATAAATCAAAAGCTTTCATCCTGTAATGGCCAGTGAGGATGGCCCTCATCCAATTCTTCCTCACTTCTGGCACAGATGGAGGCTGTTCTCCATGTCCTGTTTTTCTAGATAACTTCCTTCTAGAGAACAGATGGCACATATATGTGCACTATTGCCTCCTTCCCTTTGCTCATTGTAGACATTGCTAATCAATCGTAGCATTCTGTCTCACCCATCATCGCCTCAGCCTCAATCATCTTTATTTAGTTAAGTTCTAGACATCTACTGTCCATGCAAGGAAATCCACTTTCCATGCAAGGAAATCCACTTTCCACGCTTTTTCTATAAAATTCTATCTAACTGAGCTTTCACACTGAGGAGGATGTCTCTCTCTTCCTTATTAATCCACTGATAACCCACTACTCACTATGAAATCTCAGTGTGGACTAACCCATTAAACCATTTAATTTGGCAATTATGAACAGCATATGTACAGAATTTGTCCCTAGGCGATTTCATGACAAGTCTCTTCCATGTGACCTCACCTAAATGTTCTAGGCATGTTGTTAGCTAAAGCAAATTGAAACTGAGTCCTTTGGAAATCTGAGGAGAACTTCACAGTAATGCATGAGATGAAAGAGAATTCTTATGGGCATTTGGAAATCAGGGGTACAGATGATAGGTTGAGCTAAAAGTGTGAGTCTGAATCCTTCAACCACGCAGGTCTGCATTGAGCATCAGCAAGTTCTATGATGCAACAAAACTGACACAAGCTCCAAACTCAAGGGCAGAAGTGAGTGCACTATTCATAGTTTGTGTTCAGCCTTCCTCACGGGCCAATGCACCCCTTCATTGTGACCTACTGGGAGGGGGCCTCCTTGGCTCCTTCCCCATCTGCAGAAAGTTAAAATGACAAAATTCCAACCTTGGAACTT
Source organism: Heterocephalus glaber (assembly GCF_053883595.1). Classification (NCBI taxonomy): domain Eukaryota; kingdom Metazoa; phylum Chordata; class Mammalia; order Rodentia; family Bathyergidae; genus Heterocephalus; species Heterocephalus glaber. Next base: position 9,848,236 of record NW_028258467.1, on the reverse strand, counting down.
TTCATTCTTGCTTTGATGCAACCAAGACACCAGAGTTCCTGCAGGTGGAAATCATGAAAGCCCACCCAACTCAGAGGCCACAGTGACCAAACATGAGCACCATTCAACCCATGACCCCAATCCTCTTCTGTGTGTGTGTGTGTGTGCACGCGCACATGCACATGCTTTGCACTCAGCATAGTGTACGCTCAGTTCTCCCTTCCTTGCCCCAAGAGAGGTATAATGAAGCTGTCATTTGCATATTGCCTAGGTTCGCCACATATGTTCAAATTAAAGATAAACCCTCTCCAAAAGGAAAAAGTATCCCTTTCAAAAATAAACACCTACTTGGATTTATAAATGCTGCTTCAGTCCTAATAGGGTTCTTCTGACTCATATTTAAACTTCAGCCTGCTCCTCCAAGCAGCATGCTCACCAACCCTGTCCACTCCTGGGCCCCAGGCCGATATCATCAGTCAGTCATTCCTGTGCCCCCAGGCAGTCATCACTAATCAGTCATCACTCTTTTTGGCTCTTCAGTGGAAGCAGCCTCAGATTTGCCATCTACCTGGGACTCTAGGAAACCACTGTCAGTCAGGGAAAGAGATATGGAAGCTAAGAGCTCTCTGCCATGCTGCTATCTAGAATGTGTTTGTGTGGATGCTAGATGTCACCTCTGACTGCTGAGATGACGTATAATCCCTCCTAGCTCCACGTTCATCTATCCTGTCCTTACCTTTGTCTCAACACCCAGGTACTCTGCACACGGGAATATCCACAGAATATCTCTTTTTCACACCTACCCTCACATCTATCTGGCTTACTCCCTGACAAGATTGCCCTGTCCCTAGACCCAGCATTTTCTCATTTTTCTCTGGTCCCTCTGAGTTCTAACAGGAGGACTCTCCAACTATCCTATCAGATCCCTGGCAACTTAGAATCCAGTTGACTTGTCCCGGTGCCCTTGAAAGGAAAGAAAAGTTGGGGTAGAGTTAGCCTATTCTAGAAATGTACTGCTTATAGTTTTTTCAATATATTTTTGACCTCCGACGACAATCCTTGTATCATAGGGAGTATTTAATGATCATGAGCTTTGAGATCAAACAGAAGTAGGTCCAAACCCGGCCCTACCACTGACAAGCTGGGGGAACTTTAGCCCATCCCTTTGCCTGTCTGAGCCAAGTTTTCCTCAACTGGAGATTGTATCAGTACCTACATCTCAGGGATGTTGTAAAGATTAAAGGAGGTAATGTACAGGGATGCTTATCACACTGTCAGGCAATCAGAACATGTTAGCTACAGTTGCTTTTATTTAACAGATGCTGTCTAGATTTGGTTTCCTAGAAGGAGCCCCTACCAGAAGGATTTGAAGGCAAACAATGTATTTCTGAGATCTCAGGAAGCCGCAGAAGGGCAGTAAGAAAGGAGACAGGGAAGGGTAGGAAGACAATACAGTGTATTTTTAGCAGGTCACTACTCTGAGCTACTGGGCTCCAACCTGAGAGCAACTCTGGGAGATCAGGTAGCGCTTCCCTCCCCAGTTATCCCACTCAGGGGGCATTTGTCCTCCAGCTCCTGTTCACTGTTGGTTGAGGGCTGCTTCTGAGGGTATCAACTCCTCAGCACTTACTGTCAGTCTTGTGCAGAGGACAAGCCTGTTCCTAAGGCCAGGACCTCTCAGGGAGGGTCACAGGCTCCTTGCAGACAGGAGCTGTTGGCAGGAATAGTGAGTGCGGAGCGATGAGCACACACCAGACCCTCCACAACAGACTCAGAGAGTGGGCCAGGAGGTAGCTCCCTCTCACACAAACACAGAGTGGCAGTGCAGTAGGAAAGAAAAACAACTATGGAGGGTCTGAATCACAGTTCTCCACTTGTTCATCTGGAGAATAATAGCATCAACACTTACCTGGTAAAGTTTAATGGAGAGCAAATTGCGTGCTATAGGTAAACCACCTCACAAATTATGTTGCAACAGGACTTCTCAGTGATCTTTTTCTTTTTATCCCAGGATTGTTGGGCTAGAATTGTAACCTCCCTGACAAACCACAGAAACTTGCTTTTGCTATCCATCCATCCATCCAACCAACCACGCATTCATCCAGCCAACCATGTATCTATCCATACAATAGCCATGGAGCACCCCCCAGATGCCAGGCACTTCATTGGAGACAGAGACATACAAGTGAACAGACATGACCTTGGCCCTCCTCCCAGACACAGATAAGCATGAAAAAGTGCAGTAAAGAACTGCAGGGGATACGGAAGCGTTTCTCAGCCTTCCATGTGTGTGTGCACGACCCAGAGAATGATTACTGAGGTACAGATTCTGATTCAGGATCTACAGTGAGGCTCAAGAGGCCACATTTCCAGCAAGCCCCCAGCTGTCTCTCATGCTGCACAGTGTGAGCAGAAGAACTCTACAGAATCCTTAGGTGAACAAAGGAAGACTTCATTCATTCTTGGGAAAGAATACCTGCTTATTGGGCCAGGGATTTAGCTCAGTGGTTTCGCTGCCTGCTGCGCAAGTGCAAAGACCCGAGTTCGATCCCGGGCACCAAAAAAAAAAGAAGAACTGCTTATAAATGAGGTTACCTAGATGTAGATCTCGTCTCCTTCCAGGAAGAGGAAGAAAGTATGAAGTCCATAAACTTGAAAGGACTATTCAAAGTGCTCTAATCCAGGTGATGAGAGTCATCCAGCATCTTGTGAAGACACGAAGGAGGCATCATTTCACCCTCTCTTGATAGTATATGAAAATGCAAAGGACCAAGGAATGTTCCCATGGTCCCAGTTCTTATATGGAACTGTGTAGAAGGAACTTAATGAAACCAACACACTTGCTAGAAGCCTGGAGGAGTCTCTGCTTGCACCTGTGGGACTGGAATCAGGATGCAAGCTCAGTACAGCTTGGACACTCTTCTGAGGTTACACCACTGAATATCTAAACTGCATAATGAGCACAGTTCCCTTCCAGCTTTCCTATTCATCCTCTCTATTTTTTTTTCTGAGAAACTTTTCACTTTTCTTAAACACATTCATCTAATTAAGCCTAAATGAGCCAGCTAGGAATGCATGCAGATAGGGCTAGATTTTATTTGAAGTTGCCCAAACCCAGATATAATGACAGTGGCAGAGCATTCACCTAAGACGACAAGGGTGAGCTGCCAAACAGGCTACCGAGCCTCAGGTGTCAATCAGTATGTTCAGTAAGCAAGGTGTGTGTGAGCTGTTGTTAAACATGATGTCATATGACATTATTCTGCAACTTGTGGAAGAATCAGATGGGCTAGAGAATCTTGTATCCTTAGAATAAATCCCCCTCCCTTTTTTGCCCAAACTTGCTTGAGTAGGTTTCTGTTACTTGCATCTGAAAGACTCTTGATTAAGAGATAGGTTCCAGATGGGCCCAGCCAGCCAACGTTCCCAGCTCAATGAATGTGTGTTTTTTTAATGAATAAGCAATACCGTAACCCAAAAGAAAACAATTATGGGAAATTATTGGTATCAACAAGACGTGAAGGGTACCTTCTCGCACCCCTACTATCTTACTCTGCTGATAGCTGCCAGCCTCAGAAGAAAAGATCACAAAATCAGCATTAGCAAAGGGCAAGAAGAATTCGATGTTTGGAAAGAGCTCTGAATACAAAGATGTTGGGTCTATTCTCTGCTCCATTACCAAATAGCCAAATGCCCTTCCATTGTTGATTTTTCCCACCTTAAAGAAATCTGTAGCAAATACAGGCTGGCTGTCTACCCAGCATCCATACCCGCTGTCTACCCAGCATGCATACCCTCTGCCTAACTGCACAATATGCTTTGAGGGCAATGGTCTCAAATGCCACAGCAGGAGAAAGCTGCAGCAGCAGCACCGTATAGTCCTCTGGCTACTGTCACCGGTGCAGGAGTGGGCATGGGAAGTGCATAAAAACCAAGGCGACTCTCAAGACTCACGCGTGAAATATGAAAAAAATAAAAGTGCTTTTTCTTTCCCTGAACATGACAGAGAAAGCAGGAAGCATCATTTGTTGTAACTGTATTACAATTGTGAAAGAAGCCAGCCTGAGAATGAATCTGATATGCAAAATAAGAGTAACTGCACAGAATTGCAGAGACATAAAACTCAGAGGAATGATCACGCCACACCTGAAGCTGGGTGCTTCCACTGAACAAATCAGTTGTGTACGCATCAATTCCCTTTATTTTTATGTCCTTTGCAGTTAAGTTTCCTCTTAGCTAAAAACAAATACCTCCATGGGTGCCTAAGGTCTTAGAAGGCCACTGTAAGCATCACAGCATGGTTTTAATTTCTGGACTGAAATTATATGATTTGTATAAAAGTACTTTGTAAATCCAAAACTGTGTTGAAAGGTAAGGGAGTACTGGTCAACCTGAAAACATCTAGAAGTCAAGGAGTTAATCTCTCTCCAGAGCCTCAGAAGAGAATTTAAATATAATGAAAGAGGCAGAATGAAGGATTCACTTTGATAACGATTGGCTTTGAGAAGCAAAAGCCAATTATTCAAAGCTCCCTGCTTATTTATTTAGTTCTTTTTAAAAGGACCCATCAGGCAGAGCAGAATTTTCCTTAACTGGCTGGGTGCAGAGAGAGCAGTGAACGAGCACCCTGGGAAAATTCCATCTCTCTCCTCTGAGTCAAGTCGGAGGAGGCAGTGAAGAATCAGTGCTCCTAGGAGTCCTCAGGGAAGGGCCTGTTACCCAGGCTACGCAGGAAAGCTCTGGTCTGGAGACGCTGCAGGAAAGCTAGCAAGAGATGGGGCATGCTGGCGCCTCTTGTCCCTCCTGTTGATGACAAGGACTCTGGCCCAAGTCCACATTCTGTCACGAATGCTGCATGACCTTTAACCTCTCTGGGCCTCAATTCTCCATCTGCAGGATGGGAATGACAGCACTTGCTCTGCCTCAGCTGGAAGTGGCTGTGAGCTCAACTTTTCTTGCCAATCTGGGAGAGAGAAAGCAAGATGCCACCCTGAGAAAGAGCATTCACAGGGAAGGGAGGCAAGCGAGTGGCGATGCTGTGAGTTTTATAGCACACCCAAGACAAAGACTTCAGCCATGGCCTCACAGCTTGCTCTGTGGACATCAAACAGTCATTCAACCAAAATTGCATTGCTTGTCTACAGATGCCAGCCACTGAGTACAGACAGGAAATGGGGCAGACAAGGTCCCTGCCCTTTCAGAGTTGATATTCCAGAGGGTGACAGGAGAAACAATCAATATACAAACAAATAAATTGAAAGATTATTTCCTAGAAATCATCCTTACTCAGATTCTCTCTCTCTCTCTCTCCCCCTCCCTCCCTCCCTCTTCAGTACTAGGGATTGAACCCAGAATCCTCACGCTGAGCTACACCTGCAACCTTTTTCTAAATTTTTTGAGACAAGATATCACTAAGTCATTAAGTTACCTAGCCTGGGCTTGAACTCACAACCCTTCTGTCTCAGCTTTCCAGAGTGCTCGAGTCTCATCTCTTAAGAAGGCCTGTGTCCCTTCAACCCTATTTAACACATTATCCCATCCCACCTTGATGCATTCACAATGCTCTAATCTTGCCCTGCTTTTCTTTTCCATGGCTCAATTATCCTTCTAACCTATAGATAATCTACTTTTGTTTGAGTTGTAAATTTCTGTCTCTCCTATGATAATGTAAAGTCTTCATGAAGTTGAGATCATTATTTTGTTCACCAGTGTAGGCCAAGTACGTAGAACAATACAGCATATAGTAGGTGCTCAGTTAATGTTTATTGAGTTCACTTAATTTAGTGGGAAATGCAATAGAAAATTAAATCCAGGCCATGTGATAGAAAATGTATGGTGTCCTCTTATAAGCAAATTCATGTTGAAAACCTAATCCTGATGTGATGATATTAAGAGGTGGAACATTTGGAAGGGGATTAGATTATGGAAGTGAAGCAATCATGAGTAGAATTAGCACCCATACAAAAGAGACCCTAAGGAGTTCCGTCACCCCTTCCCTAGATGGGGACACAAGGCCATATATGAATCAGGAACCAGGCACAGAATCTGCTGGACCCTTGAGGTTGGACTTCCTAGCTTCCAGAACTATAAGAAATAATTCCTGTTGTTTATAAACCAGGCAGTGTAAGGCATCTTGTTATATAGCAGCCCTAATGCACAAGACAGATAATAATGAGGTAGAAATGGGTCAGGGTCATATTTAAATAGAAGTATAAAAATGCTTCTCTGGGCAGGTGCCATGTGAGTGGAGGATGCATGGTGAGAAGCAGCAGCAGATGTGAAAATCTTGGAAAAGCATCCTAGGCAGAGAGGATGCCATGAGCCAAGCCCCTGAGACAGGAAGGATCTTCGTGTGTTCAGAGAATAGAAAATCCAGGAGGCTGGAGAAGAGAAGGAGAATGCTGGGAGATAGGGATGAAGACATGTGGAGAAACATGAACTCTGAACTCTGCTAGGTGAATACAAATTCTCTGCTGACTTGCAAAGTTTATAGCCATACACAGGCTACCACAGTGTCTGGAACATACAGGGTAGAATCTTTGATAAATGTTTGTTAGATCCAGCTGGCTCTCCCTTTCTGTTATGGGCAGTGTCTAAAGAACAATGAGATATTCACCCTTTCAAAGAAAGAAACCCTAAGTAATTCCAACAATTGCCATCTTCATATAACTAAAGGACCATCATGTAGGAAAAGGAACAAAATTGATCCATGCAGAAACTAAGTCCAATAGGTAGAAGCCACCAGGAAAGAGATGTTGGCCTGATATGAAATGAACTTCTTCACACTAGAACTCCACAAGTGTGAAATTAATGGTAGTGAGTTTCCCATCACTGGAAGAGTGCAAGTCAAAGATGAATTTCCATGTTGTAGGAACCAGTAGACAAACCCAAAAATTGAGTAGACTAGATGACCTCCAATACGTGCAATTTGATGGCTTTATAATAATCTCTTAATCTGGCCATCTAAACACTTTAGTGTTTGATCTCTGCCTTTGTTTACAAACCCCTTCAGAAAAATCCTCACTGAACACATGGACTAATAAGGTAGCAACGACTGGAATGAATAATAAGGGATAAAAGTATCCATCCTTTGTTCAATAATACAATATTTTCCTTGAATAATGCATGAGCTGCTTTTCATTTCAGAAATGAGAGACTCTATAATCCCACTGTGCGTCAAGTATTTTTAAACATTTATAAGCAGAGCCAAAGACAGTAGTAAGAAGGTTAGTGACAACAGAAACATGTATATCTTGGGATCAGTATGGGAAGGGTGATAAAAGGATAAAAGGCCAGCATGCAACTTCCTGCTCTTACAGGTACCTAAAGTCATGCAGGGCAGAGCAAAGATAAGAGTCCAGGCCAAGGCATCCACTTTAGAGGGCTTTCTCCAGGACACACTGATCTCCCATCTCCAAAGAAGACTGGAAAAGGGAAGTTGGTATTAGTGGTCAAGTTCACTGTTTTGCTCCCAAGTTCGTTCATCTCTCTCCCAACCTTGGCCATCCCTCAGCTCTGTGAGTAGAGAGTAAATTCCTGGGGAGAATGGCAAACACACCAGCGCCTATTTGAATTCCTCGTATTTGTTTAGTATGGGAACCTGCATTTAGCACTCAGTTAAAAGACTACATTTCCCAGCTGGGAGTGCTGGCAGATTCCTGTAATCCCAGTTATACTGGAGGCATATGGCAAGTTCAAGGACAGTCTGGACAATTTAGCAAATTAAAATTTACTAAAGGCCTCAGTCGTAGAGCATTTGTCTTGCATGAATGAGGCCTTGGGCTATATTCTCAGCACTGCAAAAAATAATCAGTAAATTTAAAAAGAGTGCATTTCCCAGACTCCCTTGCCAGGTATGGCCACATGACCACATTCTGGTCAATGAGTTGTACACAGATATGGGCCAGGAAAGGGGAAAAGGACTTTCAGGAAGCCTCTTTAAAGACTGGCTCCACCGAAAAGGGGCCACTCTTTCTCTTCCCACCCTTCTGCTTTTCTGCTGCCAAAGGAGTAGAAGGTTCTGAGTTTGCCCACACTGGTAAGCTGCAGATGGGGCCGACCCGACTCTTACCACATGGGAAAGGAGTGTTATCAAAAGAAGAGAAATGACTGTATAGCAAGGCCACAGTAACAGATGTCTCACACATGTAGAAAGGCCAGAGAAGGACAGAGAAGGCAGAAGTCAATCTGTCTGGATTTATGAAGGCAAAGATGGGGAAGAATTTCAAGGGAGTGGATGCAGCATTGGCCAAGGCATAGGGTGGCAAAGCATGACACTATATACCATAGTCACCCTAATGCCCGTGAGCGGGATCCGAGGAAAAGGAGGCCAACAGGTAGATAAGGGCCAAATCATGGAAGATCCCAAACACCAGACCAAGGAGGCTAACATCAATCCTCTGCTGAGTGTGTACACTCATGACCTCTGAAGATGTCAGTCCTCTTGGGTCTTCTTGATTGAACGTGGATGATGGCAGAGGGAGCTCCTGCTTGCCTGTCATCCCCAAGGCAAATGGAGAATGATGTGTTTTACTTTGAATACACTGTTAGTGAGTTCTCTGTGTTCCATCTCAGAAGACTATATCAAGATAGACAAAGTAATAGAACTAGGATTTCTCTTTTAAAAAAAGATGCAATAACAGCTAACATGCTGGCCATAAACTGCTCATTTGTCTGACATGCATTTCATTTATTTTTTTATGACACCACTATAATGAAGGTGAAGCTGCTCTGCCCCATTTTATCAAAAAGAAAATGGCCTCTGAAAAGTTATATATTAACCAAGGCTATGCAGGTGGGATGGGAAAGGCAAAGCCAGCTCTAAAGCCAATTCTTCCAGCCACATGCTAGATATTGGGCTTCTGTGCACATTCACAATCACCAAGCAAAAAGAGAAACAAGCAGGAAATTGATGGATTGGCCGTAGCAAGAACTGCTGGTCACTTATAAGCCAAGAGCTAGCAGAACCCTAAGCTCTGGAACAGCAGAGAGCAGAGTCCCGCTTCCCAGCCACAAAGTAGTCACAGTGAAGTGCGGTTCCAGTGAGCTGAGGGCCCACAGCCTACACAGGTGACGTCACTGCAGACTTGCTCACTGATAAAGTGACTCCAGTTCGGGCACCCCAAGGACTCCAATACCAGCAGGTTGTTTGGTGCCCCAGAAGAGAAAATATGTATAATAATTTGAGAGATAAGCCATGACGGATCAAAAATATTCTCTGATAGAAAGGCCTGCTCTCCAGCTATCATGTATTTTATAGACCAAGATGCACCCTGTAGTGGGCTCAATGTCTGTGTTACGACTCCCCACAAAGTCCTATGTTGAAGCCTAACCCCTAATGTGAGGGTATTTGCAAGTGGGACTTTGGGAGATGATGAGTTCATGAGAGTGGAGCCTTCAGGAATGGGGGGTAGTGTCCTTATAAAAGAGAACCCAGAAAGATCCCTCATCCTTCCACCATGTAAGGACACAGCAAGAAGGCGCCATCTATGAGCTAAGAAGTGGGCCCTCAGCAGACACCAAATCTGCCTTGATCTTGGACTTCCAGTTGTTTGTAAGCCACCCAGTCTATGATATTCTGTTACAGCATTGCAAATGGATTAAGACATTCCTCCTCCAAAAACATAAGAATTATGCCATCAATAAGAAATTACCAACTGTTGAGTGATGCAGATCTTTTAAATCCTCATTTAATCCTTCTGAGACCCCAGCATGTCAGGTACTATAACCCCAATTTAACAAGTAGGGAAATGAGGCCAGTGGGGTTAAGAGCCATGGCCAAGGTCAGAGTCAGTTATGAGCAAACGAGTCTAACCTGACATGGAAGTGGCTTCTTCCACTGGAGCCAGGGCAGCTCCCAGAAGTAACATTGCAAAGCAAGTGGAAATGGGGACTTGAATACACACAAAAGGGGGGAAAAAAACAAGGAGCTCTCAGCCATCTATTCTCAGCAGAAGCCATCTCTCTTCTATAAACAAGAAGACCCCAGAGTCCACACTACACCATTTCCAAGCTCATTCAGAGGCCTCCACCCTTCCCATATCAAGGCCTCCTGTTTCATTTAAGTTAGCATTTTAATTTACATGATTTTTATTGTGGGAAAAGCCTGCAGCAAGTAGAGTCAAGAGATCCCAAATACAAAAGTGTGAAAAACAAGAAGAAAAGATCAATAATGTGATTGACGTTCATTTTTAAAAAGCCAAATCTCAAAACTCCTTCTTTCTAATGCTTTTGACTTAATTAACCCCAGTGAATGCTGTGTGGAGGCCTGGACTCTGCTCTCTTGTCTACCTGGCTCTGAGGATTTGTTTCTTGTAGCCATAATATGTGCACTTGAAAGCAGGGAGTGTGGGGTGATGATCCTTCCAGTCCAAACTCTAAGGCATGTTATGGTTTAGATCTAGAATGTCCTCCCAAAGTCTCATGTGTTCAGAGGTGGGACTTTGGGAAGGTGACTGGATCGTGGAGCTGCTATACTCATCAGTGGATTCATCTACTGGTCAGATCATAGCTGAATGTGCAGTTAGGAAGTGGGCCCTGGTTGGAAAAGGCAGGTCACTGGGGGTGTAACCTGTAAGGTATACTCTTGCCCAGGCTCCTCCTGTCCTAGTTACTTTTCTCATTGCTGAGACAAAATACCCAACACCCAAAGTTAAAGGAAAAACTCACAGTTACTTCAGCTCACAGTTTGTAGAGGTTTCAGTCCATAGTCGGCTGGCTCCAAGCCAGGGTGTCATGGCAGAGGGGCATCACAGAGGAGAAACAGGGTGTGGCAGGGCAAGCAGAAGGCAGCAAAGCAACAACAGCAGCAGAAGCAGTAGCAGCAGCCAGTCTCTCCCTTTTATTCCTTTCAGGCTTCTGCCTTTTGGGTTGTGCCACCCACAACAAGGAAGGCCCTTCCTTAATCCCTGCATCACTCACTTAATCCCAGAATCGCACACTGAATCCTAGTATCACACATCCTAGATCGGGCCACCTCCAAAAAACCCCACCAATGACTGCATGAGGCTCTGGGGAACATCTAGATACAAGCTGTTACACCTCCCTTCTCTCTGTTTCCTCGCTGACATGAGGGGAGCAGCTTTCCTCTATCAGCCCCTTCCACTATGATATTTTTACCATGAAGCAAGCCAACCATGGACTGAATCCCCTGAACCATAAGCCAAATTAAACCTCTCCTCCTTTAAGTTATGGGTGTCAGACATTGTATCCCAGGGACAGGAAAGCTCACTAATACAATATCCATCCACGAGAATATAATGTCACAGGTACGTCAGCTCAGTGGGAATCCTACATTCAGGCAAGGAGTGAAATAACACCAAGTTCATAAAGCAAAAGTTCCAGAGGTTCTTTCTTGCATAGCTCTTGCTTTTCCCGAGGGCAGGAAATCTGCCTCCAGCTAACACACACCTTGCAGCTGATGTAGCTCTTGACTCAAAGGTAACAGAAAGACAAACCTCCAGCTAGCTTTTGTTTCCCAGAGTCCTGATTTTTTAAGAAACATGAAGACTGGTTTTCCTACGTAGTGGTGAGCCCATGAGACAGGCTAGTATTGTAGACAGATGTCACCTTTGGAAGTGGACCTCTTTGCCTCCTACAGCTTGGGACTTGGAGAAGCTGCTCAACTTCTCCACATTTCAAGTGCTTCATCTGTGAAAAATACCTAAAATAACCTTACTCCCCAGTTGGCAAGATAAATTAGATAATGCTTTTAAGAACACCACATTGTGCCTGGTGCAGAAGTAGGTGCCTAATTAATTATTATATTGCAGATAAGGCCCCCTTTTTCTGTATCTCTAGACTGGCTTGGCTTAGGGAACATATTATTTATAAGATACCTCTATAAAAGGGCTTTATAAACTCTACCACACTGTACCAAAAACATCTTAGTACAGTGGACCCTTGACTTAGGAACTCAATTCATTCACAAGGGCTGGCTGTAAATCAAGTTGGCCACCTGAAAGCTCAGACTCCTCTACTCAGCCTGCAAAGTCTCTCTCCTATGTACAGGCAGATCTCAGTGTCCTTAGAGAGGCATAAGCCCGGGATTTTTCAATTAGCCCCACACAGGAAAGGATGTTATAATGTCCTTCCAGAACTCTTTAAGGGTTAAATCTGTATCTGAGACCATCTGGAAGCACAAGCGGCTGGCATTTGGGCCATAACTCAAGACTTAGGTAGTAAGTTAAAACTAAAATTCCAGGCTGCATGCTGCGCAGGTGCAAAGGGCCGGGCGGTAGAGCTGACATCAACCCGATGCCTAAACTCTACAGATCTATAATTGAAGATGTAATTGAAGGAGTGCTGGACCTATTTGCTGAAGAAGGTATAGAGGAACATGTTTTAAAAGACTTGAAACAGTTCTGGGAAACCAAAGTGTTGCAGTCTAAAGCAACAGAAGACTTCTTCAGAAATAGCATCCATTCACCTTTGTTCACCCTTCTGTTGCCACACACCTTGCACCAAACATTGCTATCAACAGCATCATTAGCTATTCCTGCTGGTAGAACTCTTCCAGGTTTTACTACAGCAGAACTGGGCACCTCAAACTCCAGTGCAAGCTTTCCTTCTCCTGGTTATATTATTCATGTACCAGAAAGTGTGACATTACAGACTGCATCTGGCCACCTTTATAAAGTTAATGTACCAATGATGGTGACACAGACTTCTGGAAGACCAAGTATTCTTCAGCATCCAATTCAAGTATTCCAGCAGCTTGGGCAGCCTTCAATAATACAGGCCAGTGTTCCACAGTTAAGCTCATGTTCTCTTCAAGCAACTACTGAAAAATCACAAAGAATGGAAGCTATGCTGCAGCAACCCACAATTCTACATTCTGGGCCAGTGGATAGGAAACACTTAGAAAATGCCACCAGTGATATATTTGTGCCTCCTGGAAATGAGCATGGAGTCCTGTTGGAAGCTTTGTTGAGCCAGCAGGAAAGCTCTCAGTGCATCCATGTGTCACGTGTATTTCCTTCTCAGGCCTCTCCCACAGGTTCCGGTGTGGAGCCAGTACTCAGTGTTCCTGCTTGAGTGACTCAAAATCTGCTTGGTGGGCCTTTCTCTGAGGAGACTCAGGGGACTCTTCACCACCAAGTGACTGACACACAACCTCATCTTCTCAAAATTGTATGTATGGAGGTGATTCCATAAGTCAGCCAAGAGAAATAGAGGAACCCAGCAGCCTACCTGTATCCAATAAGAATTCTAATTCTCAGGTGAATTTGAGCAATCTGTTAACTGATGATGATATTAATGAAATAATTCAAGTAGATGGGACCGGTGATACATCTTCTAATGAAGACATAAAAAATATAAGAGATATAAAAGAGAATGAAATTCTAGGAATTATTGATGCAGGAGATCTAAAGATGCTTGAAGAAGTGGACGGTATATCAAATGAAGATTCAACTGCAAACAGTAGTGATAATGAAGACTCTCAACTAGACATTGTAGGAAAACACCCTTTAAATTCTGGAGATGATATTAGTGAACAGGATGTGCCAGACCTGTTTGACACAGATAATGTAATTGTCTGTCAGTATGATAAGATTCATCGAAACAAGAACAAATGGAAATTCTATTTGAAAGATGGTATTATGTGTTTTGGAGGGAGAGACTTATGTATTTGCAAAAGCGATTGGTGATGCAGAGTGGTAAAGCCTATGAGCTCAGTATGTCAGTTTTGTGAAAATCAGTGGACTATATTACATCCTATTAGACTTATTTTTATCTTAAATATATAGTCCATCACAAAGCAGCTCAAATTTTTAATTCACAATGTCAAATTTAATAAAATTATAATTCAGACGAAAAAAAAACCCTAAAATTCCAGTTGTAACCCAAGTTGTTTATATGCCAGGCTGGTCATAACTTGAAGGTCCACTGTGTTATTCTATATGAATGGAGGAGATGAGAGTCCCCACCTGAGAATGAAACAAGCATGTGATACAACCCCTGAGTTTTGCATCATTTATTAGATCACTTGTATTCGGCTTACCATCCCCTGGGAACACATTCTGCTTAAGTTAAGCTAAGTTAAGCTGAGCTGAGTTGAGTCAAGTTAAATTAAGTTGGGCAGTACTAAGATGAGATGAGATGAGTTGAATTAGTAAAACTTAACGAGCTGATCTGAGTTGAGTTGAGTTTGAGTTGAGTTGAGTCCAGTTGAATTGAGTTGAACAGAGCTGAGCTAAGAAAAGTCAAATTGGGGCAGGCCATCCTGCTCTCCTGGAGGCTGCTGTCCTAGAGGAAGCATGGACTTGTAGTCAATGGGTAGGAGACAAGCACGGAGTGCAAGACCAGATGCCTGGGCAACCATCCTGAGAAGCCATCGGGTGGCCTGGGAAGCAGACCACCTGATTCATAATCATGGTTCCACCTTTCAATAGCTGTGTAGCTTTGAACAATGTTATGGTTTCTATCTAGATGCCCCCTCACCAAAGCCTCAGGCAGTCATAGGTGGAGCTTTTCAGAGGTGGCTGGATCTAGACTGTCTGATGTTAGGATTAAAAATATGATGCTGGGATTGATTCATGGTGTGATACTAGGATTAAGGGTGCCCCACCCTGGGTGTGAGTGCTACCTAACCTAAGAGCATGTAGCCTGGCTAAAATATAAGGGACACAAAGAGCATCCTTGCTTGTCATTTGCTTGCTGCCTTCTGCCTGTGTGAACTGTTTCTCCTCTGTGATGCCCCTCTGTCGTGCCACCCTGTCTTGGAGCCAGCCAACCAGGGACTGAAACCTCTACAAACTGTGAGCTAAATAAACCTTTCCTCCTTTAACTCTGGGTGTTGGGGATTTTGTCTCAGCAATAAGAAAAGTAAGTCAGACATGTACAGTTTATTTCCCTGTGATTTTGTTCCCTCATCTACCTCAAATATGAAAGTAACTGAATTAACATCAGAAAGTGCTTAGAACAATACTTGGCACCACTCCGTGATGATCATCAGTCTGCCTGCCGGTGACAGTGGGTGAGGATAGCGTCCGAGGCTGCTGAGCACAGGGCCCGGATCCTTCACACAAATCATCCCAGCCGACTCATTCACTACTTCTGAGGTCCCTGTTCAGCTCATGCTGGCCTTTTGCTTTTGCACCCCAGCCCTTCCCAATGCCTGGGAGGAAAATGAACGACTCTATAAAGAAGATGAGCAACAGTCTGAGCACTATACATATGCTGTTTCACTTTAACCTGCACAATCACTCTATGAGGTCTAAGTACCATCATTATCCCACTCTTTACAGAAAAGCAACCAAAGGTTCAGAGAAATGAATTCACTTTCCCAGAAAGGCACAGCTTATATCTGGCTGCTCCAAGATCCAAATCCAGCCTTGCAGAGCTCCTACCCTGAGGCAGTGGTCCCATTCTGCAGATGAGAAAGCTCTAAATCACCTGGAACCTCTCTCCAAACCTGTCTCTTCCCTGCACCCTGGCTGCTCCAGACACTGGCCTAACAGCCCTACTGACTCCCAGAGGCCCTGAGAGAGTGTATTCTCTGCCTGGGGATCCTGAGACTGATGCATGCCCATAGCGGTCAGCCTCTGCCAGGGAGGTGTCTGCAGTGAGGGGAAGAAGCCATTCCCCTGATAGCTTTATTAGTCAGGGCTTGGTGCAATGCACCACGATGCTCCGGGAGCCAGGCCTCCTTAGCATTGTGAACCTGTAGCTACTGCCTCGTGGGCTGGCTGCAGAGCAAGCTGATTGCGGCTGCCACCTATCATCCTGCCTCCCCTGTCCACATCCGCACTGCTCAAAGCTTTTGCTCTTCCCTGCTCGAATGATTGACAGGACCCCAGAATCTGTTCCCCTGACAACACAAGATCCAATCAGCACTGGAGACACCCTGGGTGTACTTCCTGCTATTCAGATAATAGGATGTCTTCTAAATGCTGAGTCCTAACTATGCCCCAGACTATGTCCTAGACACATGTAGCAAAAAGAAGTGTAGCAGGTAGTGTTGGGTCCTGCAGAGTGAAGATGCAGGATGTGCTAGCAGCCATGAGCATCTTCCTGGGCTGTGAAGGTGGCATCTTCACACGGTGGGCCAGGAACCCTGCATAAAGCTTCCTAAGCCTCACAGCCCATCCTGGAATAGTGATGTCATCCCCATGGAACAGATGAGGAAACTGAGGCCAAGGCAGGTGGGTCAATGTGCCTCTGATCACACATCCATTGTGTTTGATAAAAAGGTGCTAGGGAAGTTGTATGAGAGAAAGTCCAGAGGACTTGGGCAATCCCTCTGCATGTATGTATTCCACCATCACACAGTGGTACTGGCTCTACCTCAGCCCAGTTTTGTTTGAAGCCTCCAAGTTAGATTCTGGGGAAAAATAATTAGGAAGCAGTAGAGCCTAGGGGATGGGCTTTTAAACTTCCAGAAGTTAGGTTTTTGGGGAGTCAAATCCTGACTCCGTTTCTTGCAAGCTGTGTGCCCTCAGGCAGATTACTTAACCTCTCTGAGCCTGGCTTGTAAATTGGGAATCTTAATGAAACACATGCTTGTGATAGTTTGGGGACACAGGTGCTTCAAACGAAGCTTGGAGCCCAGTGCTGGCACATCTATAATGAGTGGCTGCTCTGAATCTTATCATTCTCCTTTGATCCACCCACAGTTCTGCAAGGAGGCAGGAGTAACTGCATTTTAGAGAAGAGAAGGATAGATCTCTTTGGATAATTTTGAGATCCAGGAATGTTGACTGGTGTTGAGCAGCACTGCTGGTCCTCTTGGGTCGGAGCTCTGTGTGCTGACGGGAGTGCAGGGCAGGCAATGAACTCCCGGATGGACTTGGGTGCTGAGGCCCTGCAGCCTTCTGCTGAGCTGAAGAGCCAAGCACCCTCTGCCCCCAGACACCAGGCCGGGCCCTGCTATGCAGAAGGTGCCTGTGGCCAGGGCTGAAGGAGTGCCCATCATGTGCCAGGCACTGGGCCAGCCACTTTGAATTCTTCATCTTGCATAACCTTCTCAGCTGTGTGGAGGGCATTATCCTGTGTGACATATGGGGAAACTGAGGCCAAGACAACTGAGCCAACTTATGATCACATGCCTATGAAAGAGCAGAGCCAGAATTCCAACTCAAGCCAGTCTGGGCCAGCTCCCTCTCTCTCTCTCTCTCTCTCTCTCTCTCTCTCTCTCTCTCTTCACTGCCCTGGAGGTGACAGTGAGTTATAATCCAGGTCACTACTTCGGAACCTAGTGCTCCTCCAAGTTCTTCCAAAGGCCATAGCATTACCTAACTAATCAGGCATTGCCCCAACCCCTCACTCTAAATCTGCATTACAACAAGACATTCATCCTCTGATTTGTGCGTACATGTGGCCCAGAGACATGACTTTGATCAAGCCAGCCAAGGAGAAAGTCCTCCCTGTAACCAGAACAGTTAAGCTACTTCTCTAAAGACACCCAGAGAAAGAGCAAGCACAGCCCCAGGTCTGCACACCGGGCCGCACACTGGGCCATCACTCCCCTCCAGAGTCCATTCCATCAAGGGACCATGTCCTCAACTCTAGCCCCTGCTCCCACTCTCCTCTTCCACATGGAAAGAAGTGAAATTGTAAGGGACAATTACTCTCATGATCCATAAAGGAAATAAAACTAAAGGTGGCAGCTAGGACACAGTAACACAAGCTCTCCTCCAAGACAGGCAGGGAACTTTGTAAGTGAAGCTCGTCTTCCATATCTCAGGATCTAATTGCATGTAATGTATTTGTGAACATCGTAGCAGCACAGAGACGTTGCCTGTGTTTCTCCGTGGACTGGCTTTCTCCGGGCTTTCTGATGAATCCAGCTTATTGTACAAACAACCAGCCTCCTTCACGAGGGCTGTTCAGAGGCTGCACTACTTCTGGGTGTCTGTCTGCAGAGTTTGAGTAAGTTGCTTTCTTTCCCCATCTTATTCTCTTTCTCTTTGCAAAAGGAAAAGAACTCAAGGTAAAATTTAAGTGGAGCAAGAAGTCACGTGAGTGATTTTGAGTTTTACTGCTGCTGTGATATCAGTCTCGAGATCTCAGAGTTGATGATGCTGTCTTGGCTGTGGGTCAAATAATCGGTCTGCAGCTTCAGACGAAAGCACACGGAAAGCTCCACCCTAGCAGTGGGTCTCACGTTGTATTTTTGTGCCTGTGATATTCTAACCTCTCCGTAATTTCTCCTTTTTCCAGATAAAGAAACCGAGAGACAGAGAGGATCAGCAGTTTCCACAAGGTCGTAGACTGATGATGGACTAGAGTACCAGCCAGGCCACCTTGCATCTGCAGCCCTACCTGTCCCCAGCACTGCACTGCCTCCTGCTCCTGTAGCACTGACTTTTGGGGTGCTGAATTGTCATGTGTGTGTTCAGCATGTGTCACCACATGAAGAGACCCAGGCAGCCTGTCATTCCTCGCCCAGCTGGAATATGCATCGTCATTTGAATGCCTGCTCTGTGTCTGGCCCTGAAAGCACCTTGCACATCCCCGCATACTAACAAATCTCTGCTCTGTGCACCATCTCTCCCCATCACCCGTGCCACACAGCCAGAGTGGGTTACACCGCTGTTTTCCTCTGTTCCTGGACACGGCCTCTGGTTCTTTCTTAACTCTCCACTACAGGAAGCCACTGACTAACAGACCCAAGTTAGCATGAGAGGTTTAACCCGATGTGCTGCAGCCACACGCAGCTGCTCGCCAGAACACGTCGGAGATTCTTTCCAAGTCTGTCTTGTGTCCAAGTTGTGTCCAGTGATGTGACATTACCAGTGACCATGGTGGGAGTGTTATCACCTTGGAGATGGGCAAACCGTACAGGTCAGGGCCTTTTCTTTGGAGATCTGGTCTACCAGTACGCCACAACCTATATGCCACTTCTGATATCACTCTGACTTTTACAACAGCCCATAGGATCAGTACTATTACCCTCATTTTAGAGTGAGGAAAATGGGGCTCCAAGGGGTGAATACATCTGGCTGAGGTCAGAAAAGCAGCCAGGGGAGAGCTGGAATGTCACCACATGTGACGGCTGCACAGCATGGGAGAGAGTGGAAATAAGAACTCACAAAGCCCTCTCCAAACATGAGTGCTTATTATTCCTGCCACTGCCATTGCTGCCAGAGAAACAGAACCAATGCACCTGGACTCTAGGTCCAGCTAGCTGCAGGATGAGAAATTTTAGAGCCACCCAGCTCAGAGTCCCCAGGTATGACTATCTCCCATCCCTATGCCCCCTTATTAGCCTGAACTCCTAAGGGTGCCCTGATGCCATGTGGGATCTCAGGCTACCCAGGAAATCTGAGCAGAATTTCCTAAGTGGCAACGGAATCTGTTGCTATGGGGATTGAAGTTTTTTTTTTCTCAGAGTTTAATGGCTAATCCTACAAACTTGGCTACTAAGCCTCACTTCTAGATCACCTCTGCATCCACAGACATTTATAGACATCCACTAATAAACCCAGAAATGCTTTTTGAGACCCAGATCCCAGCAGATATGATAGTACGAGAGTGGGGAGAGGTCAGAAAAAGCCTAAAAATAATCAGGATTGCTAACACTCACCAGCCATCTGTTGCGAAGGAAGCACTCATACTTCCCTCACTCAGTCCTCGCAGGAACACTGTGAGGGAAATAATCTTGTGATCAGCCTATCCTTGGGGGGGGGGGGGGCTGTACCAGGGATCGAACTCAGGACCTTGTGCTTGACAGGCAGGCACTGTGCTGCTGAGCTACATCCCCGGCCAGCACCCCAGGGAAATCTGATACACAGAGAAGGAAAGCAGCCTGCCCAAGAACACACAGGAAGTAAGAAGCAACAGAGGGTGCAAACCCAAACATCTGGATTGAGGTCCCACACTCTTAACTCCTTGACTGAGGAGGGTTTGCCTAAACTGGGTTTTAAGGGATGAATAGGAGTTTGTCTGCTTGGGAAAGGAAACATGGAGGACTTTTGTGCTCAGAAGCAGAGGAGTGCCTTCCTGATGAGAGGTACTCCTGTTTGGATACTGAAGGGAATGTCTGTTAAGTTCTTAGCTAGTACCTGGCACATAGTGAACACATGACTTTCTTTCTTCCTTCCTTTCTTTTCTTTCTTTCTTTCTTTCTTTTTCTTTCTTTTTCTTTCTTTCTTTCTTGTGAGACAAGGTCTCAATGAGTCACAAAATTTCCCAGGCTGGGCTTGAACTTGTGATCCTCCTGCCTCAGCCTCCCAGAGTGCTGGGATTACAGACATGGGCCACCGTACCTGGCTGATGAAAGAATATTCCTGATGAGAACCCAGGCTGGGGAGCAGAGGGAAGGAAGGTGTGTGCAAGACATCCTCACTGTGGCAAGGATTTGGAGTTTGGAGTTAGGGCAGCACTAGGGCTGGGAACAACTGAGCAGGGCCTAAAACAGTTCACTGTTCCAGTGCAACTGGGGGACTATCAGGCTTTGTTTAAAAACTGTGTGAATGTTGCTTTCTCCTCCTAGGTTTTTTGCACTGTTGTAGTAAGTCTGATGCTTTAAAATGTGCTCCACCCAGCAAAACTGACAGCACTGGAAGATGTGTCCCTTTACTCTGTGTCCAAGCCCCACAGCCTCAGACCACTGACATTTGGAGCCAGATCACTCTCTGCCACGATCATACCCTGTGCTTTGCAGGAGGCTCAGCAGCAACGCTGCCCAGCTGCAAATCCTTCCCCACCTTGGTTTCCACAACCAAAACTGTCTCCCAACTTTGCCATCATCCCTGAAGGGCACCATCACCTGGGATGAAAGCCTCTAATCTTGTCTCAGCACTGTGTGTCCTGCCACATGGACCCCAGTGTAACGCACCTGTGTGCCCCACTGAAGGATTTTAATGCAGGAAGTGTCACAGGTGAGATTCAAAATTGCTTCTGGTGACCACGTTCTTTCACTGACTGTGATCTTTCTCATTCTGTGATGGAGTAAAGAGAAGCTGGGAGAAGGAAGTTGAGTCTCCCCCAAATTGCATAGCTATAGTGGGTTTGTAACTGGTATCTGTCCTATGCCAAAACCTGACTCCACCTCTGCACCCCACCACTGCACTCAGCTCCTCCTAGGGCAGCGAGAGCCCTCCATGTTCTCAGCATCAGCCTGTGGACACCAGAACCAAAGCCACATTGGGTGCATATCCCAGCCTGGCTTAAAGAACCATCCTCTGAAGCCCCAGCCAACCACAGAGGCAGGGATGCAGATAGCCACAGCTTGCCCTCCTGCCCCCAACACAGCCCAGCTGGTGGCAGAGCTACACTGCCTGCCCCACACAACCAAGATTTCCCTGCAAATGGACAAATGGTAAATATCCCAAGCTTTGCAAACCATCCAGTCTCTGTCACAGCCACTCAGCTCTGACCCTGTAGCACAGAAGCAGCCCTAGACAATATGGAAACAAAGGGGCCTGTGTTCCAATAAAACTTTATTTGTAAAAACAGCTAGCGCACAAGCCATGCTCTGCCAATCTCAAATCATTCAACAAATATAAATCGATGCCTTCCTCCTCCCAAGTTTTGTGCCCATTGCACACCCCCTGTCTTCACTGAATTCCAGCCTGCTGGGAGCTGGTCAGCTGGCAGCAAACACACTCTTCTCAGAGGTCTTCCTCTTCATGCCCTGGGGCCAGGACGAGTTTCAGAAGCAGGTCTAGCAGGGGGAGTAACTTTAGACAGGATATCAAAACCTTGGGTGAAGAGATGATGTTAGAGTTAAGAGGCAAAGAATGAGAAGGAGTGAGTCTTAGGAGGAACTGGGAAAGCATTCTAGGCAGAGAGAACAGCCAAAGCAAAGACAGAGAAAAAGAAGGATACATTTGAGTCCATTGTAGGAAAATGGATGCACCTTGAGAACATAATGTTAAGCAAAATAAATCAGCCATACAAGCTTAAATATCAAGTGGTTTCTCTTATATGAGAAGCCCAAAGTATGAGCAATTTGAAGGGCAAAATAAAAGATAGAGATAGATTTTTTGCAAATGGGAAGGAGACCAAGAGATGGAGGAAAGAGGAAGATAGAGGAGGAGATGGGGGAAAAAATAGAATTAAGATGTTTTATGTGCATGTACCAACTCCCTATGATGAATAAATCATTATATATTACACACATGTACTAACAAAAATTGTTTTAAAAGTATAACTTAAAAAATAAAAGTATAACTTAATAAAACCTCAAAAGCATTTTTTTTGTATTAAATTCTTTTATTGGTACATTGTAGGTATACAACACAATTACATTTCTCATTGGGAATTGTATCTTTATATAATGCATCTTGGTTCTTATTTTTTCCCCATTCCTAGCCCTCCCTTCACCCCCTCCACCCTTCCCTATTTACAAAGACTTTATTTCCATTTTTTCCATTTCTCATCATGTTTTCCTTTCCCTTCTTTCCTTTCCCCTGTGCCTCCCCTACCCCTACCCCTTTGGACCTTTTCTTCCTATTTTACATTATCGATTATTCATTCTAATCATTGGTACATTTTAGGTATACAATATAATGACATTCATCATTGGAAATTTGCACCTTTACATAGTCTCTCTTGGTTCTTGTTTTTCACCTTTGCCCAGCCCTCCCTTCAACCCCTCCAGCCCTCCCTATTTACAAAGATTTTGTTCCTATTTTTCCATTTTCTCATATTAATTCCATTCCCTTCTATCCTTTCCCTTAGCCCTCCCACTTCCTTCCCCTTTGTCCCTTTTCTTCCTATCAAAAGCATTTTTTAAAAGCAAAGGCAGAGGCATGAGAGCCTGACTGGAATATCTTGGAAGAAGCACGGAGGCCCAGGTGGCTCCAGTGTTGTAAGAAATGGGGAGAGGCCACTAGGAATGCAGCAGAGGCCAAGTCAAGTGGGTGTTCAGGTGCTGAGCTACTCCAGTCCTGCTGCTGTGGCTATTTTCTCTGCCACCAGGAGGGCTGCACTGCTCCAAAGCCATTTCCTGCCAGCTCCCAGTGGCCCCACAGGTTAGCAACAGAGGCCTGGGATAACAGGATGGGTCAGAGCTGGGAGGGCAGGAGTAGGACCAGCTAGCACAAAGACACCAACCACACCCTCCCCAAATTAGGAGCAGCAACTGCCTTGGAGCAGAGAATACCCAGAGCTGGCCACAGAGCACTCAGCCCATGGCATTGTACTGGTCCCCAGGTGTTCACATAGGCAACAGGCCCAGGGGACCTGGAGCAGGAGCTGCTCTTCATTGAGCACTGCTACACTGGTACATTGCGGGGGGATCCAGAGGTGCCATCCAGTCCAGCCCCAGCTTACCTTTCCTACCTCTTTTGCAAAGGCATAAATTGAGGTTAAGAAACCCATACAAGGACAAAGAACTGGCAAGCAGCACAGCCAGAATGTGAATCCGCTGGAGTCCCATGCCCCACAACCCATGCTCTCTGATCTCGTTCCCCAGATAGAAAAAAAGAGACACTGCCTCCTGCACTTCCCCAGCTCCAACCTTGCCGCATCTAGATGGCTGGGCTGAGAGGCTGAGGCCATGCAGTGACCCATCCAAGATCCAAGGAACAGCACAGATGCAGGGCTGAGCTTCAGGGACCACCCAACAGCACACACAGTGAACACACAGTGCCTGGCTGACCCCACCTGCCTCTACTCCTCCTGGAGTGCTTAGCCCCGCCCACTCCTGGACCACGCCTCACTGTAGCAATGGTGATGACACCTGGCTTGTTGAGGTTCAACTGCTCAAGGACGCAGAGTTCAATGAATCTACACATTGAAAATATTCTTAAGGTGAAGCTCCTTCACCTGATTCAGTCTCCTTTGATCCACTGCACATTTAAAACACACACACACACACACACACACACACACACACGAGGAGGAGGCTTCCTGGCCACCATACCACCACTCCCAGCACAGTGGAAGAGGGTTCCAGGCCGCCGAAGCACCACTCCCAGCACACAGAAGGTGAGCTTTGAGGAGACACCAGCACACCCTTCCCCCACCTCCATTGAAATAAGAAGACACATAAACAAGCCTCAAAAACAGACTTCCAGATCACCTAAAGCAACTTCAAAGGGAAATGAGATGGAACAATCTGATACTCAAACACCTGGACTCCCTGAATGGGCAAAAATGAGGATCTGGAAAAAAGTAAATCAGAAATAATTTCTCAGATAACAGCAGAGATTGTGAACATAGTGCAAGACATGATTAATAAATCTAGAGAGGACACAGATAAAAAAATAGAAGATCTGAGGAACATGATGGAATCGCAACATAAGAAACAAATGGAATCCATAAAACAGATGCAAACAGATTTCCAGGAGATTAAGAACTCCACTGAAAGTCTATGCAGCAAAATGACACAGTGTGAGGACAGAATTTCAGATATAGAAGATAAGATTGCAATTAGTGACCAGGGAAAGAAAATTTTCTTTAACATTGTAAGGGACCATGAGAAATCAATCCTGCAGCTGCTACATGATGCAAAGAAGAATAATATAACTCTGATCAGCATCAGTGAAGAAACAGGAGAGTGAAGACAACATAAAAATACTGTTCACAGAAGTGATGGCAGAAAACTTCCCAAGGAGGGGAAAAAAACGTGGCATACAGATAAATGAGGCATATAGGACTCCAAGTAGCCTTGATCCACACATAGGCATATAATTGTTAAGATTCCAGAAACCCAACAGAAGAACAAAATTCTACAAGCAGTTAGAGAAAGGAACCAAATCACATACAAAAGAAAGCCCATCAGAATCACAGCAGACTTCTCAATGCAAACCCTTAAGACAACGAGAGCTTGGAGGGATGTATTTCAAGCCCTAAAGGAAAACAGCCTCCAACCCAGATTGATGTACCTGCAAAATGAACCTTCAAAATTGATGAAGAAAAAAGATACTTTCATGGCAAAGAGCAACTTAGGAACTTCATGAATACCAAACCAGCACTCCAAAAAATTTTAGACAATATCCTAGGAAAAGAAAATGAGGATCACAACCCCAGGAAACCCAGCAGAATGAATCCATTGGGCATGACAAGAAATTAAACACAAAGGGGGAGAATCCAACAAAAAGAAAAAGTCATGACAATGATAAGTCAATACCTATCAGTTATAACCATCAATGTAAATGGTTGCAATTCACCAATCAAAAGAAATACACTGGCAGAATGTGTCAAGAAGCAAGTTCCAACAATATGCTGCATACAAGAAATACACTTAATTCAAAAAGAAACTCATAGACTGAAAGTTGAAGGTTGGAAAGCAACTCCATGTGACAGGAACTTGGAAAAAAGCAGGAGTAGCTATCCTCTTTGATCTGCAGATCAAGTGGATTTCAAACCAACACTAAGAAAGACAAAGAAGGACACTACATCCTTGTAAAGAGAACAATCCAAGAGGAAGAGATAACAATCATAAATATATATGCACCAAACACTAGTGCACCAAACTATACAGAACAAATACTATCAGACATGAAAAATCATGTAAGCACTAATGTAATAGTAGTGGGGAACCTTAATACCCCACTTCACAAATAAATAGATCAACTAGACAAAAAATAAGCAACGAGGGCCGGGGATTTAGCTCAGTGTTTCTGGCACCTGCCTCTTAGCGCAAGGTCCCGAGTTCGATCCCCTGTACAAAAAAAAAAACTAAGCAACTAAATACTAGAACTCAAGAAAATTCTTGAACAAATGAATTTAAAAGATGTTCACAGAGTGTTCCACCCCACAAAATCAGAATACACATTCTTTTCAGCTGCACATGGGTCATTATCCAAAATAGTCCACATACTCGCTCAGAGAACATATTTAAGTAAGTGCAAAGGAATTGAAGTTATCCCTTGTATATTATCAGAACATAGTGCGATGAAATTGGAGATCTATAGCAAAAGATACCACAAAAATATCATAAGAACATGGAAATTGAACAACACACTTCTGAATAACCAATGGGTCACAAAGGAAATTAAAGAAGAAATCAGACAGTTCCTTCAATTAAATGACAATGACAATACAACATATTGGAATCTAGGGGACACAATGAAAGCAGTCTTACGAGGGAAATTCATAGCAGTGACTACTCATATTACAAAAACAGAGTGAGACCAATTAAACAACCTGATACTGAACCTCAAGCTTCTAGAAAAAAGAGGAGGACAAACACAAAACTCATACAAGGGAGGAAATGATAAAGATCAGAGCAGAAATCAATGCAATGGAGATGAAGAGAATGATACAAAAAATTAATGAAGCCAAGAGTTGGTTCTTCAAAAGAATAAACAAAATTGACAAACCCTTAGCCAACCTTATCAGAAAAAGAAAGAAAAGGCCTAAATCCATGCAATTGGGAATGAAAAGGATGAAATTACAATGGACCCAGAAGAAATACGGAAGATCATCAATACCTACTATAAGAAGCTATATGCCAATAAGATGGAAAACACAGAAGAAATGGACAGATTCCTAGATATGTATGAATTACCAAAGTTGAACGGAGAAGACCTAAACATTCTAAACAACCCAATATCAATCAATGAAATTGAAAATATAATTTAAAACTTACTGACTAAGAAAAGCTCAGGTCCTGATGGCTTCACCACTGAATTCTAAAAGACATTTAGAGAGAAACTACTGCCACTACTCTTTAAACTCTTCAATGAAATTGGAAGGGAAGCAATACTCCCAAATTCATTCCTGGAAACAAGTATCACTTTGATCCCCAAAGCAGAAAAAGACCCAACTGAAAAAGAGAACTATAAACCAATCTCACAAATGAACATAGATGCAAAAATCCTTAAAAGCACACTGGAAAATAGAATGCAGAAGATAATC
The DNA here is from genome assembly GCF_053883595.1 of Heterocephalus glaber. NCBI lineage: Eukaryota > Metazoa > Chordata > Mammalia > Rodentia > Bathyergidae > Heterocephalus > Heterocephalus glaber. The sequence goes on along the minus strand of NW_028258467.1, from coordinate 9,821,500 downwards.
AAGAAAATCATAAACCCTGACCAAGTGGGATTCATCTCAGGGATGCATGAATGGTTCAACATATGCAAATCAATAATTGTAATACACTATATCAATAGAGCCAAGGGCAAAAACCATATGATCATCTCCATAGATGCAGAAAAAGCATTTGACAAAATCCAACATGCATTTATGATAAAAACCCTGCAAAAAAATTGGAATAGATGGTCTCTACCTCAATCTGATAAAAGCCATCTATGAAAAACCAACAGCCAATATCATACTAAATGGTCAATAACTGAAATCCTTCACACTGAAATCAGGAACAAGACAAGGATATCCACTATCACCATTCCTGTTCAATATAGTTTTGGAAATGTTAGCCACAGCAATTAGACAACAGAAAGAAATAGAAGGAATAAAGATAGGAAATGAAGAAGTCAAATTGTCATTATTTGCAGATGACATGATATTCTATATAGAAGACCCCAAGAACTCCACCAAAAGTCTTCTAGACTTAATAATCAAATTCAGTCAAGTACCTGAATACAAAGTCAACACACAAAAATCAATAGTTTTCCTGTACAGGAACAACAGACTCACTGAGCGAGAAATAGGGCAAGCAATTCCTTTCACAGTAGCATCCAAAAAACAGAAATTCCTAGGAATCAACCTATCAAAAGACCTCTTTTCTGAAAACTATAGCACTCTGAAAAGAGAGACTGAAGTTGATATCAGAAAATGGAAAGACATCCCATACTCCTGGGTAGGAAGAATCAACATAGTGAAAATGGCTATACTTCCAAAAATGCTATATAGATTCAATGCAATCCCAATTGAAAGTTCAGCATCATACTTCACAGACCTCGAGAAAACAATCCAAAAATTCATCTGGGACAAGAAGAGACCTAGAATAGCAAAAGCAATTCTAGGCAACAGAGACATGGCAGGGGGTATCACAACCCCCAACTTGAAACTATACTACAAAGCTACTGTGATAAAAACAGCATGGTACTGGCAAAGAAACAGACCTGAGGACCAGTGGAACAGATTAGAAGATGCAGAAGCAACTCCAGACACACTCAGCCACCTCATTTTTGACAAAGCAGCCAAACACCCTCACTGGGGGAAAGATAGCCTCTTTAATAAATGGTGCTGGAAAAAGTGAGTTTCAACTTGTCAAAGATTAAAACTAGACCTACATCTCTCACCATGCACTAAACTAAAATCAAAATGGATTAAAAATCTAAATATTAAAACAGAAACACTGAACGAGCTGGAATAGAGGTTAGCTTGAACTCTTGAAGACACTGGTATAGGAAAAGATATTATGAACAAAATGTCAGTTGTCCGTGAACTGGCACAAACAATCAACAAGTGGGATCTCTTCTTATTAAAAAGTTTCTCCACACCAAGAGAAACCACCAACAGAGCTAAGAGACAACACACAATGTGGGAAAAAATTTTCACCTGCTGAAAATTTTCCTCAGACAAAGGTCTACTATCTCGAATCTATAAAGAACTTAAAAAATCAGACCTCCCAAATTTAAAGACCCAATCCAAAAATGGGCATCTGAAATGAACAGACATTTCTCAGACAAAGAAGTGGAAATACCACATAAACATGAAAAAATGTTCAACATCACTGGTCATTCAAGAGATGTAAATGAAAACAACGCTGAGATTCCACCTCACCCCAGAAAGAATGGCTGCTATCATGAAATCAACCAATAACAAATGCTGGTGGGACTGTGGGGAAAGAGGAACCCTGCTCCACTGGTGGTGGAAGTGTCAACTGGTGCAACCACTGTAGAAATCGGTATGGAGATACCTCAAAGAACTAGGACTGGAAGTCCCATTTGACCCAGCTACTCCCCTGCTGAGTATCTTCCCAAACGAATTAAAAGAATCATACCACAGTGATATATGTGCAAAATTTGTAATAGCTAAAACTTGGAAACAGCCCAAATGCCCATCAACTGGAGACTGGATAAAGAAAATGTGTGGTTTTTTTATAAAATGGAGTATGACTCAGCCATAAAAAATGAGACATTTAGAGCTAAAAGGATGCACATTGCAGCCATACTCTTAAGTGAAATAAGTAGGACACACGTGTGTAAATACCAAATAGTTTCTCTAGTGTGAGAAACTGAAAGTGTAAATAAGGACTAAAAGGTATAATAGATAATGTTAAATAGGAAGAAAAGGGACAAAGGGGAAGGGAAAGTGGGAGGGATAGGGGAAAGGAAAGAAGGGAATGGAATTAATATGAGAAAATGAAAAAATGGAAACAAAGTCTTTGTAAATAGGGTGGGGTGGGGGGTTAAAGAGAGGCCAGGGGAAGGGAGAAAAATAAGAACAAAGAGAGTATGTAAAGGTGCATATCTCTACTGATGAATGTCATTATATTGTATACCTAAAATGTACAAATAAAATTAAAATTAAACAAAATAAAAATAAAACACACACACACCAACATTGCTAGAAGTGATACAAAATTTAGTACCTTTCATTTCTTTTCCACAGCAAGATAATCACAAACAAGTTTAAGAACCACTTTTGTTAGCATCTCGGAAACTATTGCTATATAGGAATAGATCTTAAAGGACATTATCTTATAGAGGAAGTGATTTTATGCCTTCCACTTCATCAGCCTGATTTTTTTGGCTCCTTCCAGTGGCCTCTAACAGCCCCTGATCACATCTCTCTTAGTGTCCCTGGCAAAGGGAGAATCTGTTTCCAGAAGCACCCACATACATCCCAGGATACAATCTGATTAGACTAACTAGTGTCATATGCTTTCCCTGAACCAATCACTGTACTTAGGGAATAGAGTGTGCTGATTGGATAAATCTGAGTCACATGCCCACTCCTGGAGCTATTAGTGACTTCAACTAAAACCAAAGTAGTAGTGTGATAATAGAGGAAAGATGCCACCCCAAGGAAATTCAGTGTTGTTACTGAGAGGGAAGAGAACAGATGCTGAGTCAGTCCACAATCCCAATCTCAACAGACATTTTATCTTCCACTCAGCAGGCGCCAAACTCTGCTCTAGAAGAGATGCTGACTGGGTGATTCCCATTACAGTACTATGAGTAGGTCTGCTCTTCTCCTTGTCTGATAGGCAGGATCCAACAGAGTTTCACCGTGTGAGCAAGCTGGGTTTATTGACTTGAGAGAGAAACCACCATGGGGAATTATAGGGCATCCCCATAAAGGGGCATTGGAAAGAACTATTCAGATTTGGGCTCCTGTTAGGAGATTTGGGAAAGGGCTCAGGAAGTGGGGTTTTGTTCTAGATTGGATACTGTCGGGAAATGGGCATAATTCCACTATTATTTTAATAAATCTCACCTAGACAGTGGGAGCAATAAAGCTTGGCTGAAGCTTTGATTGGCTAAGAAACAATCCCATTAGCCAGAGCAAGGGATTGTTTGGCCATTTCGTGGTTAAGACAAAGCCCATGTTTCTTCTGTGTGCAGACATGATCATGAAGTGGTCTCTTGTTTTCATGTTGACTTCCCATAGTAACAGAGTGTCCTTCTCTGATGCTTATGGTCGGAGAAATTGTACGAGGCATGAATGTTTAATTATTAAAAATGTATTACAGTAAAAGACACATTGCCATGAGCCTGCCTCAAAAGAGTCCCCTTCCACTTCAAAAACACACATCCCATCGTTCTTGCCAATTTCTGAAGCAGTTGAAAGTCCTCTTTCATTACCTCTTTGCATTACTGTAGCTATCTCAATGTCCTGAATCGATCCAAAAGAAAGAAAATTACCTTTTGTGGTTATTTTTACTTTGAGAATGAGCCAGAAGTCCCAACGTGCAAGACCCAGTGACTAAGGTGGATCAACACACTATCATGTTTTACAAGCCTGCTTTTCCATTGCATGGCACTCAGCAGCAGCATTCACTGTATTTTTTATCACATCTCATAAAGACCCTCATGAAAGAGGACTTCCAGAACTGCTTCAGAAAGTGACAAGAATAATGTGATAAGTGTGTTTGAAGCAAGGGGATTATGTTGAGGATAATAAATGGCAATGTCTCTTGTTCTGTAATAATTTTAATGTAAACATTTACCATATATTTCGATTGTCCTTAATGTATGGTCCTAAGACCTTTCTGTGAGTGCCAGGCCCGCATCCAGCCTCACCACACCAGTGCTAAGGGAGTCAGCCTGTTCTGGAAATCAGGGCTGCTTTTGTCTTTCTTGGAACTGAGATCAGAAGGATCAAGTGACTTACCTGAAATAAGTTCACAGGCCTATGCCTGTCCTTAGGACAGTAGTCATATTGGACAACAGCTACTGTTGCCTCCAGTTCCAGGCATTGAACCCAGAGCACCAGTCATAGATTAAGGGCCCACCTTACTCCAATCTGACATCATCTTAATTACATCTACAAAGACTTTGTTTCTGAGGGTTAGGACTCCAACACATCTTTTGGGGAGATGCAGTTGAACCTGTACCAACCCTTAAACACTGCTGTTCATTTTAATAAGAACAGACTTTGAGTCTCTGGGAGGATTAGTAACTTGAACAAGTTTACACAGCTAGATCACAGCAAAGCCAAGATTAAAGCCCCAAGACCTTGACTTCCTACCCTCTACTGCAAAATCTCAAAATGCCACCCTCCTGACAGTCAGATGTGCCAGGGACAGAAGGCTCAGGCAGCACCTTCAAACAGCAGAAGGCCTGTTTTGTTTTCCTTTGTCTCTTAAGAGTTTCCCTGCAGGAGGACGGTGCAGGACCTGAAGGCACTGAGCCGGCACAGACACGCTCTGGTACAGAGGACTCGACAGCCAGGCAGCTACCAAGTTGCCCTAGCAGGAGCAAGCCAGGCAATCTGACAGTGACAAAGTGCCTGCTTTTCCAAAGATTCCCAGGGCTCGCCTTCTCCACACTTACACAATTCAATTAGGAATCCTGGAACATGTAAATGTTGGCTTCCTTATTGCTCTTTAAAGAAACAAAGCACTGACTGCAGACAGCTTTCCTTAAGTGTTGTTTCCATTGGCTCCACAAATGAAGCCTGTTCTGAGGATGACAGAGACTGTCCGACATCCCAGATGGCTCCAGAGGAGGCCATCATCAGGAAATTACAGGGATTCCAGGGAGGGGGCAGAGAGTGCAATTATAATTATTATGATGATGTTAATAATAATTAATCACTAATAATCATTAATAATGATTTTCTATTGTGTCACTCCCCATCGTTCATATTCCTGCTCAGCTCCCTACCCTCTTCTTCCAACCTGCCCACAGCTGCTGTGGGCAAGTTGTGCAAAACCCTGGTGTCCTCTTCTTGTTCTCCTGCCTACGGAGACGGATCCCCAAGCACTGTCCCACCAGAAGCTGATTCTTCATGAGACAGATGTGTGTGACCTTGGCTGAGTCATTTAGCCCCTGGTGGCTCTGGTTTCTCCCATCCAGGAAACTGACAGCGCCTACTCCTGGGGTTAGACGAGCTCCTTCACCTGAAGGACTCCGAATGGGGCCTGACAGCAATCACCTTCACTCCCTGCCAGCTCCCTTCTTCAGCACATCTGAAGCCAGGGCACGGGATCCCTGTTGCCAAGAAGCAAACACAGACCATGTGACCATGTCCTGTCTGCAGGGCTGTGTGGGTCCCCACTACCCAAGTGCATTCCCCCTCCTGTCTGCAAATAGATGACTCTCTGAGCAGATGAAGTCAAGTCCAATGCACCCCTGTTGTCTGGTGGCAGGGATAGTGCCAGGATCCAAGAAGCTGGTCTCAACCTTGCTAGACCCCCAGGCCTCTGTGGGACCCCAGACAAGAAGCCCAACACATCAGGCTCACACACTTGTGCCATGAGACCCCTTGGCTGCACCCTGTTTGCATGTGGCACAGTGCTTGTGAGTTCAAGAGTCATCTCTCTTGCACACAGGTCCCAGCCTGCTTACTTACAAGCTATAGAACTTCAGGCAAGTCGCATGTTTTCACTGAGCCCTGGACTATAAAATGAGGCTAAGTCTCCCATATGCTTAATCTTTGCTAATATAGTAGCCACCAGCCACATGTGGCTGGTGGCTATGAAATTTTAATTCATTAAAATTAAAGAAAATTAGGGTGGGGGATTTAGCTCAGTGGTGCCACCACCTGCCTTGCAAGCTCAAAGTCCCAAGTTCACTCCCCAGTACCAAAAAAAAAAAAATTAAAGAGGGCCGGGATTTAGCTCAGTGGTTCCTGCACCTGCCCCGCAAGCACAAGGACCTGAGTTAGATCCCCGGTACCAAAAAAAAAAAATTAAAGAAAATAATCTGGGCATAGTGGCACAGGCCCGTAATCCTAGCACTCTGAAAGCTGAGGCAGGAGGATTGTAAATTTAAGCCCAGCCTAAATGACTTTGTGAATTAGCAAGACTCTGTCTCAAAATAAAAATTTTTTAAAATTAAAAAGGGCTGGAGGTATATAGCTCAGTGAAAAGGCCCTGGGTTCAATTCCCAGTACCACAAAAAGAAAAAAAATTAAAGAAAATTTAAAATTCTATCCCTAAAGTCACACCAGTCACATTTCAAGAGCTCCATAGCAATGTGTACCTAGTGGCTACTATGTTGAAGGCAGCAGCTATAGAATATTTTCATTGTCACATAAAGTTCTGTTAGAAACAAGCTCAAATAACCTAATGTTGAACCTCAAACTTCTAGAAAAAGAAGAGCAAGTCAAGCCCAAAGCTGGAACAAGGGAAGAAATTATAAAGATGAGAGCAGAAATTAATGCAATTGAGACCAAGAAAACAATATAAAGAATCAATGAATCAAACAGTTGGTTCTTTGAAAGATTAAATAAAATTGACAAACCCTTAACCAACCTTGCAAAAAAAGGGAAAGAAAAGACCCAAATCCAGGAAACTAGGAATGAAAGGGTGAAATCACAACAGACCCTGCAGAAATCCACAAGATCATCAATACGTACTTTGAGAACCTGTACTCTAATAAGATGGAAAACACAGAGGAAATGGACAGATTCCTGGATACATATGAATTACCAAAGCTGAATCGAGAAGATATAAAAATTCTAAATAACCCAGTATCAGTAAATGAAATGTAAAATGTAATTAAAAACCTACCAATAAACCCACACCCCAGTGTGGCCCCTCCCCCACCCTCACCCCACTTTCTTTCTTCCTGTCCTAGACCCTATCTCCATTGAGTGATCCAGCCCTGCTTCTGGCTGTGGTCAGCAGATCCCAGTAAAAGGGTATTGTGTGTTTAGGCCTCACCCATTTGTCTTTTTCCTAATTCGTTCCTGGAATTTGCTGATTTCTAGTGTATGCTCTATAGTTTCTGTGCTTGTTTGATTCCATCCCATGGAAATAAAAACTGTTTTGTACATTAAAAAAAAAAAAACCTACCAACAAAGAATAGCCCAGGCCTGACAGATTCACTACTGAATTCTACAAGAAATTTAGAGAAGATCTAATGCCACTACTCCTCAAATTTTTTAACAAAATTGAAAGGGAAGCAATACTCCCAAAGTCATTCCTGGAAGCAAGCATTACTCCAATACCAAAACCACAAAATGATCCAACCAAAAAAGAGAGCAACATCACTATGAAAAAGGAAGTCAAAGAGAGTGTCAGAAAACGGAAAGATAACCCTTGTTCTTGGGTAGGAAGAACCAATATAGTGAAAGTGGCCATACTTCCAAAATTGTTATACTGACTTAATGCAATCCCAATCAAAATACCAATAGCATACCTCACAGAACTAGAGAAAATATCCTAAAATTCATTTGGAACCAGAAGAGACCCAGAATTGCAAAAGCAATCCTGGGCAATAAAAGCAAGGCAGAGGGTATCACAATCCCTGACTTAAAATTATACTACAAAGCTACCATGATAAAAACAGCATGATACTGACCAAAAATAGAGCCAAGGATCAATGGAACAGACTAAAAACTGCAGAAATAACTCCAAACACACTCAGCCACGTTATCATTGACAAAGGAGCCAAACACTTTCACTGGAAGAATGATAGCCTCTTTAATAAACCATGCTGAGAAAACTGGCTTTCCCCATGCTATATCTCTCACCATGCACTAAACTAAAATCAACATGGATCAAAGCAGAAATACTAAGTCTACTGAAGATAGATTAGGTAGAACTCTTGAAAACATAGGTGTAGGCCTAGACTTTAATGAACAAAACCCCCATCCCACAGGAAATATCACAAAGAATCAATAACTGGGATCTCATTTTATTAAAAAGCCTTTGCACAGTGAAAGAAACCACCAACAGAGTGAAGAGACAACCCACAGTGCGGGAAAAAATTGTTGCCAGCTGTTCCTCAGACAGAAGACTATATCTAGAATACATAAAGAACTCAAAAATCCGACTTCCCAAATGTAAAGGCCCAATCCAAAAATGGGCATCTGAAATGAATAAACACCAATCAGATGAAGAAGTAGAACTAGCAAATAAATATATGGAAAAAATGTTCAACATCACTGGTCATTCAAGAGATACAAGTTCAAACAAACAGATTTCATCTCACTCAAAAAAGAATGGCTATTATCAAAATATCAACCAATAACAAATGCTGGAGGGACCGTGGGGGAAAAAGGAACCCTTCTCTACTGTTGGTGGGAGTAGAAATCAGTGTGGAGATTCCTCAAAAAACTAAAACTGGAGGTTCCCTTTGACCCAGCTATTCCCCTTCTAGGAATCTTCCTGAAAGAATTAAAAGCATCATACTTCAGTGATATATGCACATCCATGTTTATAGCTGCACAATTTGTAACAGCTAAATCTTGGAAGGACCCCAAATACCCATCAACCAATGAATAAAGAAGATTTTTTTTAATGCAATGGAGTATTACTCTGCCATAAAGAAAGATAAACTTGAGATGTTTCTAGGTAAACGGATGCACCTGGAGACCATACTCCTAAGAAAAATAAATCAGAAACACATGTTCAAATATCGCATGGTTTCTCTGGTGTGAGAAACCAAAAGTGTGAATAAGGTCCAAAATGTATAATAGATAATGTGAAATAAGAAGAAAATGTTCAAATGGGAAAGGGAACTAGGGAGCACGGAGGGGGAAAGAAAGGAAAGGAAAAGGAAAAAAAGAGAATAGAAAAAAATGGAAACAAAGCTTTTGTAAGTAAGGAGGTGAAGAGGGGTTGAAGGGAGGGGAGGGAAATGCCAAAAAAAGAATCAAGATATACCTTGTACAGGTACAAATTCCCTATGATGAATATTATCATTATGTGTGTTTAAGATTTACCAATAAAATTCATTTTTAAAAAATAAAAAATTCTAAACAGAAAGGTTTTTTTAAAAAAATGAAGTTTTGTTGGGCAGCTCTGTCAATGAGGGTTGTCATGAAGATTAAAAGAACTAATTAACATAATACTCTGGTTATCACGCCAAAGAACAGGAGGTACTGCCTACAGTGTAACTACTGTATCATTTAATCCTCGAGGAGATGGGCAGCACTGCTCCCATTTAACAGATGAGAAAGCCAAGTCTCAGAAAAATGAAAATAACTCATTCTCTCATAGACAGTAACTAGTACAGTCAGGATTTAACTGTGATCTGTGTGTCCCTACACAAGGACTGTTTTCTACAGGCTGAGTCATTCCCAAGCAATGAGGAGAGAGGTTGGCAACACAGGGAGTACAAACTCAAAGCCACCTTCCTGACCCGGCGGAAGTTTGGCCTTGCTGATAGGACCCTGGGTAGCACCCATCAACCTCTCTAAGACTCAGTTTCCCCTCCTGTAAAATGGGTTGTTTTAAAGATAAAGTGAGACAATCTATTTAAAAGCACAGAGTAGGTACTCAAGAATTTTATTTTCAATATGAATGGTGACCAGCATAATTACAACTTTGAGTGTGGCCCCACCCCACATAGCCCACTTTCCTTTTTGACTTTTTGTAAGCATCAGAAAATGTGTTGGGGCCACACTGTCTAGAAGGCAGAAAAACTCACTTCCTCTTGCCAAGGCCATAAGAGCTGCAGCGTAGCCCTTTAATTTGTTAATCTTTACAAATCGGGGTTCCAGAGCTTTACAAAGATGCAGAACCATCAGAGACTCTGTACAGAAACAATCAATTCCTTGATTAAAATCTGACAGCTTAATTAATTAGTACTTAATAGCTCAACCTTAATTATACTCTACATTGTTATTTGATAATATTCATAGATTTCCCATGTGGCTGAGCACACACGTCTTTTATTAGCTGATTACAAATGCCCGAACTTGACCTCCATACGCTGGTAAATGTCTCCAATGTCAGGAACATGAAAGACTTCGTTAACAGTAATGCTGACCTCCAAGACCTACTCACAGGCAAATGTATATAAGGTTCTTCGAGTTCCAGCAGAAAAAGCAATGGCTTGGGCATCGAGTCTGCTCTATAGTCTGTTTCCTTCAAACCTCTATACTTTGGAGAGTTTTATAAGGTATTAAATAATATTAGTAGAGCTTACTTTGACTTGAAAAACATCCGGGACTTTTTTTTTTTAGGCTGATGTCTAAAGTGGGTGAGAGTCACTGAAAATCTTTAAGTACAATAGGAGAGTTACAAGGGTCTCCATATAAGCAGAGAGGGAATGTGAACTTGGAAGCCAGAAAAATCAGGGCTTGAATCTTTGTCCTATTGGGCTTTATGACCTTGACTTTCTTCACTTCTTTGAGTTGCTTTATTTATAAGGTGGAGATAATAATGCCCAGTTCTCAGTACAATGATAAGAAGTTCAAGGGGGGAAAAAAAAAAAAAAGAAGTTCAAGGGGATGGGAAAGATGTTAGATACATAGTAGGTGCTTGGTAATTGTTACAGGTTAAACCATTAGCTGTGGGAGAACCAGGCTTGTTCAGTGGCTTGTGGAGACCACTCAGCTGGAGGAGTAGGAATACCTCTGCCCCAGAGCTGGTAACAAATGGGATTGTACACTGATAAATAAGCCAGTTCCTTGGTACGCATGTCTTTCAGTCTTTGGAGGGAGATGCATAAAGCGTTCCTGAAAGTTTCCAGAACTTTATGAGCTACAGAATTAAGATACCCAGCCCCTAGACACAGCTTTGTGTTAGGTGATGTTACGTTCCTTGCCACTCTGGGATTCAATCTTTTTTTTTTATTAGACACAGTGATGGTCCCACTTCCCAAAGACTTGCTGCAGCTATAGAAGCACCCTTAACATTCACTAAAATTGAGATACAAACTGCAGCATCAATCCCCACACACCAATCCCCCCACCCCAAAGAATGAATGGTTTTATGTAGGAACTTTTGCATACACTGATTTCTGAGCCTAAATTCAAAAGATTTAGTAGATCCAAAACAGCCAGGCTGAGGAAGAAACAGGACTGATGGATTCCAGTAGACACCCAGCTGGAAAATTTGACTCTGACACTTCGCCGCTTTGGCACACCAGCGACACCTGGTGACTTGGAGGAGTGACTGTTGTTGCTCCCCAATACAATTTCAAATCCTCCATTGCAAGGATCCTCCAGAGATCTGTAGTTAGGGGAATAAAGTTTTCCAGATTTTGAGCAAAAATGTAAAGAGCGTGATGCTCTACCCTAGCTTTCATGATGGACACAGCATCTCAATGCCTAAGTCTGCCTTCCAAACTGTCCACCCAACAGTTATTCACCCAGGACCACCACCACAGTCCCAGCAGAAGCCCCACAAGGCAACACCATTTCTGGAGTCACTCAGACATAGGGGACTATGCCCACTGACTAGAAACACATATTTTCCTCCTTTCCCTCACCTTATAGAATCTGCCAACTGAGTGAAATGAGAAGACAACCTGAGACTCTAAGAAGAAAAAAATCATAAAAAGCCTTACTAACAATCTCCCACTTTCTGGGCTCTGTGACCAGAAAGCTCTTGAAATTCCTGTTGCCCATCTTAATTACTGTCAATATTAACCATACTAATAATTGGAATTATAGAGACTCTACCCAACTCAGTGGTCATTCCCAGAAAGTAGACTGTTCCTTATCCACACAGAACTCTTTCCTTCCCTATATTATTTTCCACTAATTTTGAAAAAATAATTACTGGACTTTTTCCATTATTTTCCCAGCATGGACTTAATAGCAACCAAGAAATACTTTTTAAAATCTCATTAACTTTATCTAATGGAAATTCTTACAATATCACAATTGACAAAGGTCTTTTTTATTCTGGAGTTAACCTTGGGGAGCTTTTAGATATTCTTCTGGGCATGTACAGAGGACTAAGGAAATCTTTCATGTCTACATCCTTAAGAGAGTTTGGCACACTTGGCTAAGTATGGAACTGCTCATTCTTAATTTGTTTCTCTGAGTGAATATTGATTTGACTTCTGTTATATATCATAAATGCACACCAATCTCCAGAAATCTGGGGTGCTGAGGAATTTTGTTTAATATTCAACTTTGAGCAACACAAGCACTGGAATATTTTTGTTTTCTTTTCCTCCACCTGTTGTTCTCCCAGATGTATGAGTTAAGAATGTTGTATACATAAAAGTAATTTCTGTGGCTGTTAAATGATTCAGGACCACCTGTGCACTCCAGGGTGTTTTAAAAGTCCCATGGAGGTCAAGCTTGGAGATGCGTGAAGACGGAGTTGCTCATTTGGAATGGACAGACTCGGTCATCATTCTGCTCAGGTAGCAAACCTGTCCAGGTCTGTATTTCTGATGTATTGCTATTTTGTGCATTTGCACGGGTTAAATCCATACTCAGGGACATCTGGCATTCCCTTTTCTCCTTCTCAGCATTCCATATATTTACTAGGCAGTCATCTTTGCAGCATGTTGAAATAGACATAAATGGTTCTGAGCAGTACCTCTAGCCCCTAGATATTTGAAGTACCTTGATCTGAAAAGGAATTTTAAATGACAATCATCATAGCATTTTATCTTAAGAATTCCATTATTTAAGACTTTTAAGCACAAAAAGACCATGTCTCCTCCTAAATTTAAAAACCCAATCCAAAAATGGGCATCTGAAATGAACAGACATTTCTCAGACAAAGAAGTAGAAATAGGGCCAGGGATTTAGCTTAGTGGTTCCACCGCCTGCCTCACAAGCACAAGGACTTGAGTTCAATCCCCACTACCAAAAAAAAAAGAAGAAGAAAAGAAGAAATAGAAATAGCAAATAAACACATGAAAAAATGTTCAACATCACTGGTCATTCAAGAGATACAAATGAAAACAACGGTGAGATTCCACCTCACCCCAGAAAGAATGGCTGCTATCAAGAAATCAACCAATAACAAATGCTGGCAGGGGTGTGGGGAGAAAGGAACCCTGCTCCACTGCTGGTGGGAGTGCAGACTGGGGCAAGCACTGTGGAAATCAGTATGGAGATACCTCAAAGAACTGGGACTGCAAGTATCATTTGACCCAGCTATTCCCCTGCTGGGTATCTTCCCAAAAGAATTAGAAGAATCATACCACAGCGATATATGTGTGCTCATGTTCATAGCAGCACAGTTTGTAATAGCTAAAACTTGGAAACAGCCCAACTTCCCATCAACTGGCTACTGGATAAAGAAAATGGGGGGGGTTTAATATAAAACGGAGTACTACTCAGCCATAAAGAATGAGAAATTAGAGACATTTATAGCTAAATGGATGCACATGGAGGCCATACTGTTAAGTGAAATAAATAGGACAGATGTGTAAACACCAAATAGTTTCTCCGGTGTGAGAAACTGAAAGTGTAAATAAGGACTAAAAGGTATAATAGATGATGTGAAATAGGAAGAAAAGGTCCAAAGGGGAAGGGGAAGAGGGAGGGGCTGCAGAAAGGAAAGAAGGGAATGGAATTGATATGAGAAAATGAAAAAATGGAAATGAAGTCTTTGTAAATAGGGAGGGATGGAGGGGTTGAAGGGAGGGCAGGGGAATGGGGAAAAAATAAGAACCAAGAGAGATTATGTAAAGGTGCAAATTCCCAATGATTGTATACCTAGCATGTACCAATAAAATTAATTTCTTTTTTAAAAAGACCATGTCTTCTAAGGGCAGGCAAGGTTGATTTGGGGGCAGAAGTCATTTGGATGGTTACTTCTCCCCTCTTCGTGGCGAATGCCTCATTGCTTCTCATGATGGCTGAACTATGCCGAGAAGGGGTAGGAAATGTCTGAGTGACCAGAAGGCTGTGCCTGTCCTCCAGGTGCCACTGGAAGGCAGTGAGGCCAGTAACTGTCCTGAGACCCCACAAACCAAATGGGATTGCTACTTGCTACATCACCCAGAAATCCCAAGAAAGCTTCAGCTACTGAGGGCAGGGCGGGGACTCCCAGTACCAGTAGCAGCCAGCAATGCCGTGTGCGTTTTTGAAGTGGAACAGAGGAGACACTGAAGTACACAGGACTGCCCAGCAAGAAGCACGTCTGAGACAGGTGTGAGGGACTGGAGAGGAAAATGAGCTGCAGGGGGTTTGGACACTCTCCTTTTCCCATCAGGTCTCGGGGAGCAAGAGGGGTGTCGGACCAACCTAATGAGACTGCTTGTCGGGGCTTGTCACATGAGAATGCTCAGGTGGGGGTACAGTGACCAATTGGACCACTTTCCTGAGAGAGAGCGATCTCCCAGGATGCAAGGCTTTCTGTTTTAAAATGAGAAAAGACCCCAGATAACTGGAATCTGTTGCTCTTCCTAGGTTGGACAGATAGTTTAGCATCGTTTCTGCAGCATGGACTAAAATCAGACAGACCTGGATTTGAACATTGGCTGCACTTCCTAAACGACTCTGAGCCGGGGGGCTTCACACGCCTTGTCTGTAACATGGGGAGATCACAGTGCCAACCTCACCGCATGGTGCCTGGCTTAGAGCAGGCACCTGGAGTGGTTTTATTCTCATCATTCTGAAGAAACGAGTCACCCAGGTACCCTCTGGATATCACCAAGCCAGAGGAGGAAGGAGCAGGCCTCCGTGGGGGATACAGCGAGGAAATGAGAGACAGAGAAACTAAAAGACCAGGCATTCTTGACTCAAGCCAATGGAAAGCATCAGAGAGGGCCACATAGAGGCCAATCTGGAGGAAATGAGGCTGGGGATGAATTGGGGAAGGCTCTGGAGGAGTCTCTCACACTCTGTATTATGTGCTTAAAGACTCAGGGGCTTGGCAGAGTGAGGGCTCCCTCTTGAATGAAGGAAGGCTAGAAGCCTGGCAGAAAGAAACACGCGCCCTAAGATGTCTGCATCCTGGTGGTATTGTGCAGTCCCCCAACCCTTTCCCACCCTCCTTGTATCAGTTAGAGTTCAGGAGAAGAACAAATTCATCATGGCATGCGTGCGCGCCTGTGTGTGTGTGTGTCACACTCGCATGTGGGCAATGTGAAGGACTTATTAAGTAGACTTAAAATGGCTACCTACAGAATCAGGGGTAGAGGACTGCAAAATGGCCATCTTCGTGATGAGGGCAGAAGGATCCAGTGAAAGGCTGAAGGCCTGGAGCTCACTGCAGAGCCCAGTGCAGAGTCCATGTCAGACAGCTGAAGGGTCTGCATCAGAAGGCTAAAGAGGCTGCCCCGCAGCCCTGAAGGAACTGGAGGTGAACATCTACAGGAATAAAGGCAATGGCAAAGACCTGAGCTCCTCCAAAGACAAAAAAGAAGACTTCCTTCTTCTCTCTCCTTTTCTTTTTTCAAGGCTGCAACACTGTTGGCCGATACCACCCACATCTGGGGTGGGTATTCTCCTCAGTTTGTGGCTGACAAGTCAACCATTTGAAGACACGCCCAGACCTTTACTAATCTGCTCGGTCATTCTTAGTCTAGTAAATTGTCATATCAGAATTAACGATCACACAGAATGGTCCTCTCTGACCGTTCTGGGTAATGGCCCCTCAGATCATGGCTCCCAAGGAGCTGACAAGGCTCTCTTCAGACAAAGAGGAAATCCAGCTGGAAAGAAGGAGGGAAGTGGACAAATAACTTGGAGCTTGAGACAGGAGTCTTCCAAATGTAACAATACCCCAGCGTGACAGAAATAAAAGAAATGATATTGTTATAAATCTGTAAAATTTCCTTCTTTTTCCCTTCTTACTCCTCATGGCCTTTTAAACCAAAAGAATTCTTTCTTTCTGCCTCAGTTCTTGGGCTCTCCTTTGCAGGTGTGCTATAAAAGGGAAAATGGAAAGATACTCTTAAAAAGCCAAAAAGGCAAGTCGAAGTACATAACAAAGAATAAAGGTAGAAATAAAAATTTAAGTGTAAAAAAAATTTTTTTTAATGTAAAACTGAAAATAAAAACCAATGGCAAGAGGTGGAATGGAAGCAGAGAAGTTGTTGGGACTGCAAGTTGGAATGTGAGACAGTAACAGAGAAGGAAGGGGGGAGGGATGGGCTTGTCTTGTCCCTCGGGCCACTGAAGAGATTTTAGCGGAAATTTAAGGTGACAGAGATGAACTATGGAGACTTGCCAAGGTGACTGAGAAATTGAATCAAGTTTCAACTTCTTTCAACTAAGTTTTCCTCCAACATGGAACTTCTCTAATGTGAATTGTGCTGAGCCAGGACCACACTGGGATCCTGGTTTAAACAGGCTGTAGAAATCGATTAATATCCACTCCATGTCTCCAGGGTTCCAGACAGGTCCCCACACGTGGAGAGCTGATTGCACTGATCATCCACATTTAACAGCCTCTCTACTTCCACAGCTCTTCTCGTGTGAATTTGCAATTCTCCCACCAAGTAGAATCTCTGCCAGATGTGGTGGTGCACGCCTGTAATCCCAGCACTCTGGGAGGCTGAGGCAGGAGGATCACATTTGGCAAATGTAGCAACTTAATGACACTCTGTTTCAAAATAAAAAATAAAAAGGGCTGGGATGTAGCTCAGTGAGAAGGCCCTGGGATGGAGAGGGAGAGCAGAGAGGGAGAGGAGGAAGTGAAAGGTGGAGGAGGAAGAAGAGGTAAATCAAGGGCAATAAGGAAAAGAGGGAGACAAAGAAGGAGAAGAAGGAGGAAGAAAAGTGGAAGGGAGGAAGAATGAGAAGGAGGAGGGGGAAGAGGAGAAAGACAAGTGAAATAAAGAGTCAAAGAAGGAGAAGAAAGAGGAGGAAGAACAAGAGGAAGAAGGGGACAAAGAAGGAGGAGGGAAAGGTAGAGGGGGAAGTCTTCTCCTTCCCTACCATGTGTGCTGACATGGCCTTAGAACCAGATCCAGTGACCAGAACGCAGTAACACTAGCGCCCCAGTTCCGAGCTGAGCCGTAAGAGGCTCTGAGGCTCCACTGCCTCCTTGGACCCTTTTGCCTCCATCATAAGAACAAACCTGGGCTCACCTTGTGGGCTGAGAAACCACAGAGAAGAGAACCTTAAGTAAAGCAAGCCAGCCAAGAAGCAAAGCCACCACCTGACCTTCAATTGACCTTCAACTGACCACAGGCATGTGCAGGGGCTCTGCCAGGAATACTGCTACCCAGCAGGATTCACCTTAACTTGCCAACATGCAAAATCATGGGCAAAAGTACATGCTCACAGCTTTTACGCTACTACCATTGAGATGGTTTTATTGCACAGCAATATCCACCTATACACTTGCTGAGTAACCATTGTTTTGAGTGTATTATTTTTAACCTTGCAACTGGGAATTTGTAATGACAGGGAGAAAACCAGAGGACTTGCTCAAGGTCATTGGTCTGGTGAGTTCTGGAGCCCAAGTTGACTAGTTCCATCTAATCCAAAACCCTTCTTTCTGTGTGCCTCCTCTTTTGCTGCCTAGGATGTTGCCAGATCTGCCAACCTCCAAGGTCATCTCTGTATTTCAGCAGAGCTAACAGGACAGGTCTGGACATCGGCTACCAAAGCCAGATACCTCAGTGTCCAAGCCAGCAGAACAAGATCACCGCCCAGTAGGAAATTAGCATCACATAAAGGCCGGGGCAGAATATCAATCCTCACAAAAGATACAACAGTGTGGAGAACAATGAGAGATGTGGGAATCAGCAGAGCTGGAGTTGCCAAAGTGAGATTTAAGGAAGATAAATAAAACCCGTTTGATCAAGTGGAAAGTGAAATTGCAGAGTAGTTTCAATAAGAGGTAAATAGACACTCTCCGAAACCTGTTAAACAGCTTGGCAGGAAGTCGGGAATGTGGATGAACACATTCCCTTATTGTTACAAGTCATTCTACACACAGACACACACACACACACACACACACACCTATGCATATGGGATGTAGGTAAATGCACACACAGATACTTGTATGCTTACGTTACACAGAACACATGCATGCACGCACTGGCACATGCAGTCACACATCTGGACACACAATGTATGCACACACAGAGGCACAAAATGTACAAAACCCAGATACACACAAAAATACACATACAGAGAAACAAATACACTCTGAAAGAGAGACAAGCCTCTTATGCAGAGTGCCAGGCCTTACACACAGGCAAACACATTAACTATGGTGTTCACGCATACATTAACCCCAAGGCAGAGGGGGGTGGTTCCCCTCCAGCACTGCCCTTAAAGTGGGAGCACATCCCCCTGCACATTCTGCCAAGATGAAGCCTTCCAGGGGATCCTCTGGCCCCAGCAAGAAAGCTCAGCTCCCCCTGGACCTGAGTGCCAGTCTTGACCCAGAAGGATTCAAAGAGCCCTAGGGCTGACTAATGGGGCTAAGCGTGAAGTCAGCACTGTTGGCCTCCTTTTGGAAATAAGGCTCATGCCAGTGCAAAATTACACAGATAGTCATAATTCAACACAGTAGGAGATGTGAGGGTTTGTTGGGGGTTTTTTTGGTTTTTAACTTTGTTTTGACACGTAATTGTTCATGTTTATACAGTACAGTATGACATTTCATATATATGTATACAATGCGTAATGTTTGCGTAAAGGAAACTGGCATATTCATTCCCTTAGAGCATTTAATATTAATTTTTAAAAGTACAGATCACACAGCTGAAGGAATATTCTGTAGCAGACAAGTCAAGAAAGTGAGAGAGATGTACTATTTCTGTTTACCAGAATCCCTTCTTCTCCATATTTGTAACTAATTCTGAACTCCTGTGGGGAATTCTCCCTTCCAGTTGCACACAGTCTTTGGGGGATTACCCAGGGCTGGCCACTAACTCAACTCTGGCCCATGGTGTCCTATTCCCAGGAACAGGAAACAAAGTAATGAAACAAAGTGATACAGCAGCCATCGACAATTGGGAGTTGGAAGACAGCGCTCCTAGCTCCACCTTTCTAGGCTTCCCACCCTGTTGTCTTCCAATAAATTCTTTTTCCTCTCTCTCATGTTATGCAGAGTTTAAAGACTGTCATCAAAGATACAGCAATCTCCAGAGAGGGAGAGCTGGGCGCAGGTTTTGAAGGATGAAGAGGAGCTCACGCAATGGGGAAGGGGGAGAAAGAGAGATTGGTGTGCAAGAGTGAAGGCAGCAGACGTTCCACCCAGATGTATGTTATCGGGGCAATGAAATCGGCTCAGCAGGCCTGGGAAGCGCAGGGCTAGAACTGTGAGGACCTTGAACACCTGGACCCTCTCCTCCATATGCATCTCCAGCACAGAAGTTGGCACACAGAGATATGCAAAGAACACTTTTGGAAGTGTAGTGGTTATTCTTGATTGTCAGCTTGAATGGACTAAAAGCCACCCAGAGAGGTGATTGGATTGGATTGTGTAGGCACTAACCCCAACAGTGGATCAGTCCATTACTCTACTGATGAATCCATAGATGAATGGCCGCATTTGTTAGACTCTATGAATCTCTCTCTCTCTCTCTCTCTCTCTCTCTCTCTCTCTCTCTCTCTCTCTCTCTCTCTCTCTCTCTCTCTCTCTCCTCTCTCCCTCCTTCATAGCTACCATGATACGAGCAGCTTTCCTCTACCACACCCTTCTGCTCTTCTGTCCTGATGTTTCTGCCCTGGAGCCAGCCGACCATGGACCAAAACCTAAAGCCTAAATACACCTCTCCTCCTTGAAGTTGTGAATGTCAGGTATTTTGTCCCAGCAACAGAAAAGTGACTAAAACAGAATGAACAAGTCATGGGCTGACAAAATCAGGATCATACACCAAAGAGGACCCTGCAGTACCCAGAGGTCAAGGGGAACCACTGAGACTTTTTTTAATCAGAGAGAGCTATCATTCCGAAATAAATTTTTAAATATTCATTTATTAGTTCCAGCCTGTCTTCCAAATGAAGAATAGATTAGACAGGAGCAGGGCTGGATGTTGGGATCCCAGTGAGGAGATTGACTCAGTATCCAGCACAGGAAGGGAATAGAGACCTGAAATCAATGCCTGCTTGTGGGGTAGACTCAAGGCATCCTGGTGATTACATTTGGATGGGAAAGGAGGGAAAATACAAAGAAGATCTCATATGTCTCTCTTGAATGGGGGATGGTGCCACTAACTGGCAAATGGAGCAAAAGAGGAGAAATGAACATGGCAGAAAAATAAAGAATTTTTTTGTACCAGCTGCTTTTGAGGCTTGCAAAGCAGCCAAAAAGTCTGGAGCTCAGAAGAACAGCTGGCGTGAAGAGGTCCACATCTGGACCTGGGATTCTAAACCTGGGGTCTCCCAATCCCCCAAGATTGGATGTGATACTATGTATTACACATGCATGTTTTTCTGGAGAGAAGATCCAAGTTGTGCCTCAGTTTCTCAAGTGGATCTGTGTCCTGGAAGTGCTGAGACATATGAACAGAGATGGTAGATGAGACCGTGGATGTGGAGGAATTTTCCCAGGAATCGATATATCATTAGAATTTTAGTTTTGCTCCTAAAGCCTTCAACTGATTTCAGGAAGCCAAGGACATAATTGAGAGTAACCTCCTTTACTTAGAGTACACTGCTTATGAACATTAACCACAACTACAAAATGCTTTCTAACAACATCTAGATTCATATTTTAATTATATAACTGTGTACTGCAGCCTAACAAGAATGACACATAAAAGTAACAATCACAGTTATTTTTATAGAAATTTGCCTCTCAAGAAAGGTGATACCCACCTCAAGGCTTGAGCCACCATGGCACAGAAAAAGAGAGGAGATGTCCCATGGCCAGGCCCAGTTTTCCTACTAAAATCCAGTACTTTTCTAGCAGCACCAATGACCAAAGCCAGGCAGTGATGGCTGACAAATTCATGAACAGTGGGCTCATAGACCTCTCAGTCTTTGCTTTCCATGTGTTTTCAATGAGCTTAAATTTTTCTGGTGCTGTTCCAATGCCTCCAGAGGGGAGAGACTCAAAATAGACGATGTTATGTACCTATGTTTTCACTGGGTAATCTTTTTCCTCTGTATACCAATGTTAGAATGTAGGAATTGGCTATCCCCCAAAATGCGGAGATGACAAGTAACAAAGGGAAGTGACTCACCCATGATTGTACAGGGGGTAAGTGGAAGGGTGGGACTCGAGCCTAGGACCTGTCTCTCTATCTTCGACTCTGACAGGCTCCTACCACTTTCTAGAGGGCAGCTGATCTGAGAGTAAGAATCCCACCCCATGGAAGACCCCACAATGTCTTCCTAGGGCTGACTCATTGCCAAGAGATGGAGGGCGGAGCATCCATCTGTGGCTCCACTGAGGAGAAAACCAGGAAGTTTAGGATTTAGGGGTTACCCAACACACATCACGGATTCTACCCAAGAATAGCGCACACAGTGAGATGAGTGTACATTCAAATATAGTCAATTCTCTTTATTCAGAGCAGTTGTGTTCTATAGAAATTGAAAAGAACGATAAAATACCAGGCCCTGAACCACTGTTCTTGGGGACATTTAAGGTTCTTTGCTTGGGAGCCTCTGGATTTTGTCAACCAGCCAACGCATAACCTTGCTTGATCCATGTTTCCCTTTAAAGA
This sequence comes from Heterocephalus glaber, assembly GCF_053883595.1. Classification (NCBI taxonomy): domain Eukaryota; kingdom Metazoa; phylum Chordata; class Mammalia; order Rodentia; family Bathyergidae; genus Heterocephalus; species Heterocephalus glaber. Next base: position 9,799,703 of record NW_028258467.1, on the reverse strand, counting down.
TATCTTATTTAATATGTATCTTTGATTTGTGATGAACTCATGGCCAGCAGTGCTACACTCACACCAGAACAGCACTTACCCAACATGTGTATTTCCTCCTGAAGGCACATCACAGGCTCCCTGGGTTTAGGAAAGTTAGACCGTGCTTCAGCACTACACTGGATCTTTTTAGACACCAAAACTACACAAGGAAATGCAAAAAATGTGACACCAATTATACTACAAAAACAATGCTTGTCTGGAGCATAAGAGCTGAAGCCAGAAGGCTGAGCTCCTCCCTGTTCAACCTCAGCTGAGAAGGGCATGTTGGGTGACTCAGATTTCATCCACTTCGTGCTCATCCATGAGCAACTATGAAAGGCTATGCATATTCAGTGTGAGGTTACAAATAAATTTTAGAACATAGACAAATTCACAAACATAGAAACTGCAAATAATGAGGGTTGGATATACTTTGGTTATGGAATAAACAGATATGAAGAAAGAATCCAAATCCGGGCATATTGGCATATGCCTGATATCCCAACACAAGGGGGGAGGCCTCTGCAGGAGGACTGTGACTCCAAGGTTAGCTAGATAGCAAGATCTTGTCTAAAAAACAGAAAGAGATAGTGTGTCAGAGCCTCTAACTCACAGGGTCAAATTGATCCCCAGAACCTACTACAAGCAGAGAAGATGAACATTTGCAGACTTTCCCCAAACTGCTCACTGTGTGGCCAGACTAATGCAGAGCCCTGACCCTCCTTGGTGGCCCACTAGATCAGTGCTAGGCAAGGAACAGGAGGCTGAGGGAGCCAGCTTCTTGCTTTGCTTCTTGTCCTCCAGCTGTTTGGACAGTTATGGTACGTTGTCGTACAACATGCCAACGTAGCTTATGGAAATCCAGCTCCTGCCACTGGAAAAGCCAACATTCCTGCCATTGGGAAGAGTGAGTGAGGAGCAAACAGAGAGGGGAGCCTCCCCTGGATGTCCCTCAGAAACAGAAAACATAATTTCTACTTTAAGGACCGAGATAGAGCATGGGAGAGAAGGGAAAGGAGCCCTCACCTCCAGGAAAATAAATCTAAGTTCCAATGACAAGCACTACTCAGGTTGGTGACAGTTTTCAGAAAGCCAGCTCAGAGGAAACCCCAGGAGGGTGGCGGCTGGTTCCATTCTCTGTGTCAGCTGAACCAAGATCTATTATCAGCACCTCCAGGAATAAGTTTGCTGCCTTTTAAATGTTGACAATGTCTTTGAACAGCCCGTAAGGGTACAGCTGTGTGGAGGACATGCAGGCTTAAAGAAAGTGCTCAGAGGAACTGCAAGGTCCTGTGAAAATGAAAAACGTCACCACCACCATCAGACCCCTACCATTAATGCAGACTCCTTCCCTGCAAGCAGTTCATATATGCATTGACTCTCAACCCCTCAGAAAACCCAAGTTCATATTTATCAGGTGCCTGACACTATGCCACATGCCCTCTTGGCTCTGTTTTTATAACAACCACCCAAGGCAGGTACTATTATTGTTTGCACGCCACCAGTGAGTGAACAGTCGCGGCCAGGTTCAGTGACTTCACAAGCTAGAGGCAATAGAGCAGGGCTTTCTGACCTCGGCACTTTGGTGTCTGGTGCCAGGAAATTCTTCATTATGGGAGTATCCTGTGTGTTGTGGGATTTTAAGCATCATCCCTGGCCTCTACCCATTCCACGCAAGTAGCACTTCCTCCAAGTCATGACAGCAAAACTCTCCAGACACGGCCAGTGTCACTCAAGAAGCCAAACTGTCCCATTTGCCTGTTTAAGTCCCACCCATCTCTAGCCTGAAAACCAGCTCTGAGCAGGAGGCCAGCCCCCTCAGTCACACAGCTTGTAGAGGGCCCAAGCCAAGCCTCTCTCGACCCACCATGCGGCATCTGCTTTGAAGAGGAATCATTCATGGGTGCCCGAACCAAAACTTGGCCTTAACTTTGGCAGGAACTATGAAAAATTCATTTCTATACCCATGACCAGGCCCAGTCTTTGGTGGCTTATCAAGAACTTCTGTCATGATGATGGTTGTGATGAAGCCCAGGTCTAATTCCCAGGGCGTAAATTCTTCCCCTTGATTCCCATGGGATGGGGAATAATGAGGATGTAAATAGCACTGATGCCCGTAACAGAGCCCCTCTGAGTTCACAACAGTAGAATTTCTTGAGTTCCTGCCATATTCCAGGCACCTGCAAGTATTACCTCATTTTAATCCTTACAAGTGTCCTGAGAAGTAATCAATCATTTCCATTTTACAGATGAAGAAGCTAAGATCTCAGAGATCTTGGGTCCCTTACTGTAAGTCACAGCACCAGGAAGTGGCCAGCCCTGGATCCAAGCCTGGGGCTGCTGGCTCCAAGGCACCAGCCCTTACACACTCCACTGCACCCACTCACACCAGCTTCCTTCCTCACCTCCACTGTGCCCAAGGCCCGCTCCAGCCACTGACAAGCAACTTGCACATCTAGCCGTTTTGCAACCATCCTCTTTTCTTATACAATTGCTGACTCCGGTTGTCAATATTTTATTTTGATGGCAGAAGAAAGGATGGCATATGCCATCAGAGATTCAAGACTGGGCAGAGTAGCAGGTTGGAAACCCAAGGCTTTGCTAGAATTGCATCCACAGGACTGGTCAGGAGGAAATCTATGGCTTATCGGCCATCCATGTCCCACCCCACGATGGTGAATGATGAAGGAAACGTGCTTGACAGTTCTGTTAGCTCTTTAATTACACAGAAAGAAGCGCCCTCAGAAGTCCGTCAATCAGCTGGAGAAGACAGGAGCGAGACTGTCTCCTAATCAGTGACTGCTCGCATCTCGTTCATCAAAGGCTTTATCTGTCAGTTTCTATTGTCTGGAGTTAATGAGTTACTTTGAATTAGACTTTCCTTCCATGGCTTCCCTAGATGAAGGAAGGTGGCTTACTCTGGGAATTGGTGTCTCCTGGAAAAGCTGATCTGTGTTCCTGGAACCACTGATAACCATGGTGCTTTACTAAGAAGCTGCTATGTGCCAGACTATGCACCAAGGGCTCAGCATGTCCTAGCTCTTGTGATCTTCATGTCAACTCTAGAAGAGGGGCTCTCCTGGCTTCCTGCCCCCTGCCAGTTAGAAGACTTCTCATCTGCAAACTGAAGACCACCATAATACAGGCTGCACAGAATTGTGAAGACACAATGTTTTAATATTTGCAAGGTGCTGAGAATAGTGTCCTGGGCACGTAGTAACTGGCTACAAGTGTTCACTGCTTTCATTTTTACCCTCATTCTCCAAGCAAAGAGACTGAGTTTTATGGAATTGGGACCAGGCTGAGGCTCAAAAGTTGTCCACAATGGAGCTGGAACTTAACTCTGGTTTGTCTGATCCCAGGGCCAAGTTCTTACCGCTGGATCATGAAAAGCCGGGGGAGGGATAAGGTCATGCAGTATGCCACGACAGCTCTTAGGAAACACAAGGGAACTAGGACTCTGGAGGCAGCTGCAGCACAAGAAGCCAGGAGCAGCCCAGCAGACTGCACTGAGTCTGGGGAGCATCTCTAACACAGAGGAGAGGCCCCACAGCAGGGCCTGGGACCCAGAGAGTTGCTGAGGAAGCCCTCCTGCCCAGAGTATGGTCCTAACTCCAGCTTGGCAAGAAGTCCCCTAGTCCCAACCTCCCTAGGTTCTTCCTCGGGTACCACACATGCACACACACATATACACACACACTCACACTCACTGAGCTTTTGAACTCCACACCTGTCCACACATGCTCTTCACTCTATCTGGAATGCCTCCCCACCCCATCCCCACCACCCTCATCTTCTGAAACTCAACCCAAGTGTCACCTCCTCCAGGAAACCTCTCAGGACCATGCCCACCCCTGGCAGGGCCAGGTGACTCACTTGCTCCCTTCCTTATCTTTCCAGGTTGTAATTGCCTGATAATTACAATTTCAAATTACAATGGTCTTCCTGTTGAATGGGTCCTGGAATACCCTCAAGGTCCAACTTAGAGCTAAGCACATAATAGGACCTCAAGAAATCTATGAATGAACAAGTGAATGAATGTGTTCTTGAACGATGAGTACAAATCTGGATGCGTTTCCATGTGAAAGAGGGATTCCACTAATTCAAGTGGGACACAAAGAACACTGGGAGATGGGGACTACCAGGGAAATACACTGACACAAAGTAGGTACACTCAGCCATATCCAAAAAGAGAATGGGCTGCTTCAGCAGGCAGTGAGCTGGAGTTATCCACGTAGAAGCAGAGAGGATATTGGTTGGGATACTATGATCAGTTTTCTGAGTCATTAAGATGCTGGCTGATGCTATAATGCCTCAGTATGAACTCAATGGGCCTGAATCTTCCAAGCCAACCTGGACAATAATGATGGTGATGATAGTCACTCACGAGGCATTTTGTGCACCATGCAGCACGGTAGGGCTTTCACTGGCCCTCTTACCTGGGGTTGGTATGCAATGAGAAATGGGTATGAAATCAGAATAACCAATTTCTACATTGAAGGAGGGAAAGATAAAATTTGCAAACAATCTTTACTAAACCTCATTTTTTTCTGATGCAATCTTTGATCAAGTATTTCTTGAATTTTCACAATTGAGTGGCACATAGCAAGATAAGCCCAAAGAGCCTTCAGCTCAAGTTAAAGATCTGCTGTGCTCTGTGGCTTTTATGATTTTATTTTCTGTCTTTTTTCCTCCCTTTCTCTGGCTCAGTTGTGTTTAGTTTATGAGACTCATGTGCCTTTACTAGTAGGATCAGCACTTCTTCTTTCTGCTTGCTTTTACACGGTAATCGCAAAAATGTCATAAAATATTAAATTCCTTGGCACAAGCACTGCTGCACAGGCAAAGGTAGAGACCCTCCCAGAAAAGAATTGTTTGGCCAGCAGGCATCAACTGGTGCACAAAAACCTAATTCACATATAAGAAGCAGTGCACAGGCATCAGTATAAATACGCCAAAAGCAGTTTATCCCAAAGATGGATATGTGAAAACAGAACCTGCCAATGTGCTCATGATATGCGTTTGTCTGATGGGATATTTTGGCTCAGAACAGTCAAATAACTCATAAAAATCCCCACAGCTGATAAAAGCTGGGCTATGAACCAAAGTGGAATCCAGAACCTATAATAAACAATAATGAGGTGTGATCAAAAAACGTGGTGAATGTTTAAAATTTTTTTAAAATTTATTACAGTAAAAGACACATCGCCATGAATCCCCTCAAAATACTCCCCCTCCACCTCAGACACACTTATCCCATTGTTATTGCCACTTTCTGAAGCTGTTCTGCAAGTCCTCTTTCATGAGTGTTATTAGTGGTGCTGTTGTAGCTGCTTTGATGTCCTGAATTGATTCAAAACACTGAACTTTTATCCTCATTTTCACTTTGGAACGAGCCAGAAGTCACTCAGTGCCAGATCCAGTGAATAAAGTGGACGAGGACACAGCATCATGTTTTTACAAGCCTGCCTTGCTGTTAGATGGCAACAGCATTCACTGTATTTTTTCTCACACCTCATAAAGACACTCAGAAAACAGGACTTCCAGAATTGCTTTAGAACGTGACAAGAATGATGAGATAAGTGTGTTTGAAGTGAGAGAGAGCATTTTGAGGGGGTTAGTGACAACATGTCTTTCGCTATAATAATTTTTTGTTTAAACATTCACTGTATATTTAATCACACCCATATATGTTTATTGAGTATCTACTGTGTGCCAAATACTGTTCTAAGTGTTCTTTGTCTTTGAGTTACTTGATCTTCTCAAGAATCCTATGAAGAGTACTGAACTCCCATTTTACAGATGAGGAAACTGAGAGGCAGAGACACTGAATGATTTCCCCATAATTTCTCAGTGTGGAGCCACACTGAATTCAGAGAGCTCAAGCCTCCCTCTGATGTGCCAGGCCCTTTGAGATGCATCAGTATCTTATGTAACAATTCTGAGAGATAGGTATAATTTAGACCCACCAGAAAAACAAAGAAACTGAGGCTCACATGCCCAAGGACAGATGTGTTGTTAAGTACCACCTGGACCAGATTTCAAGTTCCAGGTCAACTATGGGCGTACAGAGGGGCCCCTCTCAGCACTCAGAGAGGGGCTGTGGAAAGGGGGCCAGATGCTGAGGGCTGTGTGGATTATAGGTGCTTGTGTTTTCCTGCAGGGAAGCAGCTTCACCATCAAAGGCTTGTGAGTCAGCATCCAACCTTGGAGTATAAGGACATCTCAGCCAGGCTGGAGCTGGCTCCTATACCAAGAAACGCTTTCTGAAAATGCTTCCCATATCCACTCCATTCTCATGAGGGCCTATCATGCCCCAAAGAGCTGAATCAGAAACTTAATTTAATGCTGCAGAAAGTGGTGCTGTGTGAGTCTCTATAGGCTCAACTCTAATAGCACTTATGCTTTGGTCACTAAAGCACAAATCACCAACCACTGGCCTCTCAGTATAGAAACAAGGGCTTGGAGTCAGGAGAGCTTGTGTCAACTGGAGCCTTTGCTACTGACTCACTGTGTGAGCTCTCTGCACCCCCAGCTCCTGTGTGTGCTGAGTCTGATGAATCAGGGTATGTCTAAGTTCTCCTCTTCCTCCGACATCCAGGCTCCTGCGCCCACAGATGGGAGGAGTTACACATCAAAACTGCTTTGCACTCCCCTCTGCACAAAGACATTCAAACCTGTTGTGGCTGCACCTCAGTGGGGCAGGAACCAAGAAAAGCACTCAGGAGAAGAATCTAGAAAAGTCCCTGACTGAGGGGTGGTGGTTGTGCTGATCTGAATGGCCCTCGGTATCTGATCAGTTTCGTGGAATGATCTGCCCCAGTTGGATGTGCTCTCACTATTCAGAGATGCCCCCAATTGGATGCCCTATACATGATAATTATCTTACACAATGACCCTGAGAGATAGACGTAACTCAGATCCATCAGAAAAAAATGAAGAGGGCCAGGGATTTAGCTCAGTGTTTTCGCCACCTGCTGCGCAAGCACAAGGACCCAAGTTCGATCCCCGACACCAAAAAGAAAAAAAAAGAAAGAAAGAAAAACATGAAGAAACGAGGTTCACAAGCCCAAGGGCCTATGGTTAGTTAAGTACCCTTGGGACCAGATTTCAAGCTCACGTGACCCAAAATCTGTGTTTTCTCCACTACTTCTCTAATCCTCAAATGGTCTTGGCTCAGCAAACCCAAGCTTCAGAACAGCTTGTGTTAGGTGCATTCAACAGGTAGCCACTCTGCACCTTTTACAAGCCAGGTACCACCTGAGCCACCAGAGACTCGGCAAGAACAGAGAGTAACAGGTCCTTGGTTCACAGGACCTTTGTCACTCTCTCTGTGGGGGACAGTGCGGTTCCAGGGAGGTACAATCATGGCTCAGATGTCGATGTGACATTGGCAGACACACAGGGGAAGTGCTAACTTCCGTTCCCACAAAAGGGAGCCCCTGATGGGTGGTAGTAATTGTACACGGGGGAACAGCAGACAAAAGTCATGCTCAAACTGAATCCATGGATTTACTGTGAAATGGAAAATGTTACTGAATGCGAAAATGCTGGAAAAATGAATTGAAATGAAATCAGGAACACAAATCATTTCTGAGTTTCAGAAAAGTTTGAAGGTTGTCTGCATAAAATTTACCTGGAAGATGAGCGAGGTGAGGAACAAGCAGAGAAATATCTGGGTCATGACAGTAGAGTATTGCTCTCTGAAGAGCACATAACCCAAGAGGGAATGCTTTGAACATTTATTATGTTCAACATTTCATTCATTCACTCAATAGACACAGTCTGGATACTTAAGAAGCTCATAAATGAACGGGGGACATAACACATATACTATAATAATAACACTTATGACACTCTAATGGTGTAAGGGCTGTGATAGATATGAATTATTTCCTGTAGGCTGCAGAAGAAGGAAGCAATTAATTCAACCTAGGGGACCCCAATAACTTTTCCAGAAAGCAGAGATGTATTAAATGGGTCTTAAGGGTGCGGGTGGTTTATAAGGGAGTCAGGGCAGACAGCGAAACAAAGAGTGATCCAGACAAAAGGAAGCAAAGATGCAAAGATGCAGACATGTCCCGAAGCTAACAGGAGTGAGGACGGTGTGAGGTGAACAGAGGTCGGGTGGATGTGACCCGTCTTCTTGACCGCAACACCATTGACATTCAAAGCTGTCTTGCACGTCGGAGGTTGTTTAGCAACATCCCTGCCTTTTCCTGCGATATGTCACAGCCAGCAACACTCCATAATCCTGGTTTACAAGGCCAGCATAAAGAGAGGGTGATATGCTTTAGATCTAATGTCCCCCAAAAGCCTCTTGGGTTTGGAAGATGATTGGATTATGGCAGCACCATACTCACCAGTGAGTTCATCCACTGATGAGCAGTAGCTGAGTGTGCTGTGGGGAGCTGAGGCCTGGCCAGACATGGGCACTGGGGGTGTGACCTGGAAGGGTCTGTTTCCTTCCCCAAATCCTCCCTTCAGTCTCCGCTTCCTGACTGCCATGAAGTGAGCACCTTTCCTCGCCCCAGGCCCTTCCACTGTGCCATTCCTGCCTGAAAGCCAGCTGACCAGGGATGGTAACAGTGAGCCAAAATAACCAGGTGACAGGTATTTTGTCCCAGTGATGAGAAAGTAACTAAGACAGAGGGGAAATGAGGCAAGGGGCAAAGGGATCCAGGGAGAGAGAAGCATTACTTGTCTTCGCTTCTGTTGTGCCAATGCGTTTACAAGGCTGACGTCACACCCAGGATAGCCTCTGATCCTCTGCACAATGCCTGTGAGTGTGGAGCTCTGGCCTCAGGGGGCATCATTCATTACCCTGACTTCGTGTTGATTCCTATTTTGTTTTTGCTTCTGTTTCTTTTTATACAGTGGCTTCTGTTCTGCAGCCTCTTCCCCAGTGACCTGCCTCTTGGACCAGCCGCAGGGCATAAGGGAAAAAGACCAAGCCACCCAGTGAGAAACTGCACTTCCTACAGCTTGGGGCCTGCTGAGATGGCAGTGTTGAGTCTTTTAAACAAGACAAATAAAGCAGGAGGCTGAGCCTGTCAGCGGCACACCATGCCTTGGTCACACAGAAGCCTCTACTCTCCCTGCCACCACCATTTACCTCACCCACCTCGTCTATCCTGCATCCCACCAACCCACAGGTCTCCTTTGGCCTTCGGCTTTGCACACAGCCAGCAGAGCAGCAGAGTCACACACACACAGCCACTACCCGCCCCAGCCCCTTTACCAGCTCAGCTCACCTGTCTCATCTAGATTACACTTACCTCCTCCATGCAATGCCCACACCTACTTCAGGCCTCCACTCTGTACTCCCAGAAAATGCTATTTTATAATTGTCTAGTGACTTGTGTGTCTAATCAACTAGTCCAGGGGTCATGGGGGCCCAATATGTTTTGGTCAACAAAGTCTTTGGGAGAACAGCCACACTCACTCTTTTACACAGTAGCTGGAGCTGGAGCTGCTTACACACCATGGGAGCTGCAGCAGAGACCCCATGGCTCACAGAGCCTGAAGCATTTGCTCCCATCCCTCTGCAGAAGGACACTCCTGTTGACCTGGGCACTGGACTGCAGGGCCCCTAAGGGCAAGTACCAGTCTGTTTCTCCATTATATTACATCCGTATCTTGTGCCAGGCCTGGAAGACAGAAGGAGCTTAATGAATATTTGATGAGTGAAATATTTGATGAATGTTGAGTGCATAAGTGTCAGGCTCTGTGACGATGTCACAATGCCAGCACATAAAAGACTCCTTCAGCAAGATGATTCCAAATCAGAAGAAATGGTCTGATTGAAACAAAATCAGCCAGAAACACACACACATGCACACACACACACACACACACACACACACACCTGGCCTCTCAGCAAAAAGAATCACTGGTGAATGGTGTATGGGGTTCTCACATGCAAAGGAAGCCACACAGAGTAAGATTTAAGGTAACTTCCTGCCATGAGCTGCTATGATTTGTCTTTGTTTTTTTCATCCAATATTTTGAACAAGAACAGTCCATTGTTGAATTAAATTTGTATTTCATCAGCCTAGAAATTTGAGATGAATAATCTAGATTTTTTTGAGGCTTATAAGGAATGGGAAGAGAAAGAAAAGCTAATGTAAAGGATAAGCATGGCCTCAGCACCTTAAACTGGAAACGTCACCCCAACCTCAAAAAATTAACCCTTTCCCCACTTATCCAGCTGGTAAACTTAAACTCCTGTCTCGGAAGTGTTTGTCATTGCCTCCTTGGTCTGCTCCCCAAGCTCCTCCCTCTTCCAAACCCTGAGAGCACTTTGCCCCTTGTTATATGACAATCACTTCTCAGAACTGCTTGCACATCCATCAGCAGCTTTGGGGCTACAAGTTCCCTGATGAGTTCATTCTCCTGTCTTCCCAAATACATAAGAAGTGCTCAACAAATGTGTATGAAGTGATTGACAGAATAAATTAATAAGAGAGAGAAAGAAAAAGGAAGTGGTTGAACCAAATAACTGAACAAAAAGATGGCTAGAGGAGTGGTTAGTGGAGGATGGGTAGGCTAGATGTGAGTGGGGAGGATAGAGGATCAGTGGATGTATGGATGGATGATTGGATGAATGATGGGTTAGATGACAGGTGAGAAGTTGGGTGGTTGAGGGGATGGATAGACAGATGGATGGATGATGAGTGGATGGGTGGTTAGAAGGATTGGATTGGATAAAGGTGCCCAGATTGAACTTATGACAGAAGTAAATAATATCCGCAGGACCCTGAACAGCTGGTGTCTTACAGAGCACACATCTACTTCACTTTACTCCTTAGGCATCTCTCCTTCAGGTGTAATGGTTCCAAGCCCAGTTATTTCTTCCCAGTTTCCTCACTGCATACTTCCATCATTGCTTTGTTTCTTTCCTTTAAGGGCTGCCCCAGCCTTCCCAGCTTCACCAAGTCAGCTTTGTCCAGGAAGAAAGAAGGTAAAGGGACTTTCCTTATGGGAAGCAAGCAGATGGCCAGGGTTTTGGCTTATGTTTAGATGTCTTCCAAAGCCTCACGCAATCATATGGCAGGCTTTTTCAGAGGTAGCTGGATCTAGAGTGTGTGAATGGTTCATGGTGCAATGCTAGGATTAAGGCTGCTAATATTAAGGCTGGGTGATTATTAAATCAGTCCACTGATTGGTTTGGCACTGCTCTAAATCCAGTAGCCTTGATACAATATAAGAGACAAAGAGAGGCTTGTCTTTCCCCTTGCTTGCTTTGCTGCCTTCTGCCCACCATGAACTGTTTCTCCTCTGCAATGCCCCTCTGCCTTGGAGCCAGCTGACTATGGACTGAAAGCTCTAAAACTCTGAGCCAAATAAACCTTTCCTCCCTTTGGGCATCAGGTATTTTGTCTCAGCAATGAGAAAAGTAATTAAGACAGCCAGCTTCCAGCCCCCAGGAGGATGGGGGGAAGCCACCTGCTTGCCCATGATGTGTCTAATTACAGATTTTATCTCAATGATTTACAGAACTTAGTACCCCACCTCCACTATAATGAAAAACAGGCAGACAAAAGCAGAGAGTGAGGTCTGTCAGGGACAAGGTTGCGAGTAATTTGCCTCTGGAGTTCTTTCCTCATATTTCCATTCCATACTCATCTGATTCAGAGAGCCAGCCAGAGTTGCCTCAGGACTCCAAGGAAGAAAAACTGAAAGCTTCTGCTCTAGATTAGCAAAGTAACACTTAGAAGATGGGGAAACTGAGAACCAGCGAGGGGAAGTGATGACCCCAAGTTTACCCAGTGAAGTAGTAGGGGACCAGGAGCAGGAGCCTGGATCTCCTACTTCACAGTCCAGTGTGCTTTGCCACTGCACTGCCTTAATACATCAAATCTGCATGACTCCCTTGGAGACCCTGGATGAAACTCCACATCACGTCCAAGCTCATTTAGCATTCAGCTGGGGCTGATTGGAGCTCCGATTATGATGCTGGAATCCTTTTTATTTGCAAGTGTTAATAATTTAGTATCATGAGCATTAGTCAGTAGAGACTTAAAAGCAATTGTAAGCAAATCATGCCAGAAAGGAAAGATCTGCACTCCCTCCAACACACAGACACACACACACACACACACACACACACACACACATACACACACATCCTTCCTTTCTCAGCTTTAATTAGGTTGACCCAAATTGATATAAAAAATTCCAGACCCAGAATTAATTTCTCTTTTATGATTATGAAAAATCACTAGTTTTTTTCCAGAAAATGGAAATTTAGAAATAAATTGAGTGAAAGGATAGTACGGGACTCCTACAGCAATAACAGGTGGACAAAGGCTTTGATTAAAATCAGAGACAACAACCAAAGCCAATGCTGTTGAGTCAAACAAATATGAATTTTGAATCCTAACTATTAAAGAGAAAAAAATAAAAGAAAGGTAATAGGAAGCTAGATCTTTTGCAAATGGAAAAGAGACCAAGAGATGGAGGGAGAGGGAAGGCAATGGGGAAGTAGACGTAAAAAGAATTAAGATGTGTTATGTACATGTATCAACTCCCTGTGATGAACATAATCATTGCGTACTAATAAAATTTTTGAACTTTCTGACTGTCCCACTCTATCTGTGTTACCTTGGATGACTTACCTTCTCTGAGTCCCCACTTCCTGTCCTGCACACACACACACACACACACACACACACACACACACCACACACGCACCAGCTCATTGTTCATTCTTTGTTAAGCAGCCAGGAGATTTTACCAAAACATAAATCAACATTGGAGCCTATCTGATTAAAAGTCTTCAATATCCTCTCATTTAACTTAGAATAAATCCCACACTCTAACATGTGGCCCATAAGAACTGCTGATGTGACTTTTGCCTTACATGATTGTATATGGCTGTATATACATTTGGGTGGATGTAATAAAAAACCAGCATATTTGTATAACCAAAAAGAAAGATTTTTTTCTCACATAAGCCCATGAGTGGTCCAGAGAACCCCACTGGAGACCCAGACTCTCCATTTTCCTAATCTGCTCTAGTCAAAAAATAGGAAACCTCACGGTCACAAAATAGTGAGCTTAGTGTCCACATTCCAGGCAAGAAGAAGAGAAAGAAACCAAGGGCAAAATCACATGCTAGTTGGTTCTGCCTCTTTTTTTCAGAGAGTGATCATTTTTCTTTAGACTGCAGGTTACAAGTCATTGGCCAGAACGTTGTTACAAGCAAGAAAGGGGTTCAGATGTTGAATCTGTGAATGGAAGACAGCGACAATGAAGAGGGTTTTGCAGATGTAAGGTCCCAGATAAATTGCTTTAGTTAATCCAGAGGGGGATCAGTCAGGATTAACCAGGTGAACACCCTTAAAAGAGTCCGAAGACTTTCCCTGAGCTGAGGACCCCCTCATGGCTTCATGGAGTCACCATCATCTTAAAGTGGCCAATGTGGCAAAGGTCTTCAAGGCAATGGCAGAAACATCAGACCCTAAGGTCCAGCAGCTGCCTCCAGCCAAGAGCCAGCAAAAAGCCATGGCTACTGGGCATGTGCCCATCAAGAAGTAGATTCTGACAACAATCCACAGGAGATTAACAGAAGGTCCTTCCCCCACAGAGCCTTGAAATGGAAACACCATGCTGCCACCATATGATTGAGGCCCACTGAGTTCCGAAACTAGGCTGTGTTCAGATTCCTGACCTGCAGAAACAGTAAGGTACTGAATGTGGGTTTTCCCAAGCTGCCACAGTTGGGTGATTTGTTCTTCATTGACAAGTTACTAACAAAGAGCCACACGCGGCTCTCCTTTCTACTATTCGGTTGTACCACACTCCAGGCTGCCATCTCTGCCCAGGACACTTCCTCAGGCACTATGCAGAGCAGGTTCATTCTGTCTCTGTGTTCTGACTCTCATCCCATCACCAGAGATGGTATCTTACCGGAGATGGTATCTTATCTGTCTGTGTTACATGCAGACAAGGAAAGAGAAGCCCTCTCCACATCCAGACTCTGGTGAAGATGGCTGTTCTGGAACAGGATCCCCACCGTGCCTCAGCACCTGCACCTCTAACCATCCTTTGGGCTCTGTCCCCAAATGGGACAGTGCTTGGCTGATCCTTTGCTCTTCCCACAGCCTCCTCCTCCCACACACTGAGATGTCTTGTCCTCCAGAGCTTCCCCCATAATATTCCCTTCCCTTGCACTTTCACCTTGTTATATAAGTATCCCCTATATCTCTGGTTTTCACTTTCTATAAGTTCATTACTTGTGGTCAACAACAGTCTAAAACTATCAAATGAAAAATTCCAGAAATAAAAAAATCTATAAGTTTTATATTAAGCATCATTCTGAGTAATATGATGAAATCTCATGCCATCCTGCCTGAGCATGAACTATCCCTTTGTCTGGTATATCCACCTTGTATACACTACCCTCCCACTAGCAACTTTGTATCCATCTCAATTAATCAGATTGACTATCATAGTGTCACAGTACTTGTGTTCAAGTAACCTTTATGTCAATTTAATCATGGCCCCAAATCACAAAAAAAATTGCTGACAATTTTACTATAGTATATTCTTTATAATTGCCTATTTTATAATAGGCTTATTTTTATAATTGCCTATTATATTACTAGCTATTATTGTCACTCCCTTACTGTGCCTAATATAAATTAACCTTATTCTGCCCACTATGCCAAAAATATATATGTATAAAATAGCCTTTATCGTAGGTATGTATGAAGAGGAAAAATATACCACATGTTGGGCTCAGTACCATCTGTGATTTCAGGTATCCACGTAGGGTCTCAGATTGTGTCTCCGGTAGATAAGAGGGCAAAACTGCAGTCAGTGTTTAGGTGTAAGTGGTTGTCTTACAGGAACCAGAAGGATTGGGGGGGCGGGGTAAACATCCAGTATAAATAGAAGATATCTTAGAAATGTAAACACAGTATTTACTCCCTATCATTTATCTCCAAGTTGTCCTCATGTATTAAACAAGAGCAATTTACCAAGGAGAAGAGGGCCATCTTATCTGTATTTACCTGACAGGTATCTAATAGAATCAAGGAATTGCACACTAATATAAAACAATAGTACCAAAAACTTCCAGAAAGATCACTAGAAAGTATTCTATCCAGCCTTCCAAGCTAAAAGAATATGTTGCAGCACACTAGCCCAAAAGACCCTCTGTGCACAGAGGTCTATAGGAAGCTACCTGTTGCAAATGTGAACTCTACAACCTCCTCTCAGAAATGCACAGGGAGTGGGTTGTGGGGGGCAAGGGGCATCAGCTAACCTCACTCCTACTCCCACATGGTTTCTGCACCACTCACGAACCAGAGGAGGACTGAAATAAAGTGCAAGCATCCTACAGAGCTGAGTTTCTGGTATAACTGAAATGATCTGAGGCCAAGGAAGCCTTTGTGTTACTTCACAAGGGAGTCTAAAGTCCAGACTCAGGCTTCTTCAGGCAATGCACAGATCAGATACTCAGAGGATGTCTTCCGCACAAGACAACTAGATCTCAAGATAAAGACATTTTCATTACTGAGATCACAAAGACTAAACGAACTATCCTGGAGGACAAAAACACCGAGTTGAAGTTAGAGTAGGGAGAAGCAAAACACTCCTGAGGGACTATGAATGCCACAATCAAGGAAGACATGTTGAGCCAACAGCAAGGTAGGGAGACTGCACCTGATCCTCCATTATTTGGCCAAGTATCTGGAAAGGGGCTAAAACAGTCCAGGTTGACATTGCCTTCGAATCCTGGAAGGAAAAACTGCGAGTCATCTCCGGAGGAAAACATTATTAATGTTCATCCTCAGGTTTCTTGCAGATCAGGATTATTCAAAATGAGCTCACAAATTAATACACAAGGCATGATTAAAAATGACCAGATAGGGCCAGGGATTTAGCTCAGTGGTGCCACCACCTGCTTCACAAGCGCAAGGTCCTGAGTTCAATCCCCGGTACCAAAACAAAAGACCAGATAAATTTGAAAACAAAGTAAATCTATGAACTAAACTATAATCGTTAAAATAAAACACAGTAGATGTGTCAAAAAAGTTACACACAACTGAAAAAATGAGAGAGAATTGGTAAACCAGAACCTAGAAGCAAAGAAGGTAGAAATACCAAGGCAAGAAGAGGAGAATAAGATGTTGAGATACAAATTTCAATCCTTGTAGAAAATATAACAAGAATATTTGAAGAGGTAAAGACCGAGAAATTTCCAGAACTGATAAAGGTATGAATCCACAGATATAAGAAGCACAATTACAGAACAGAGTAAATCAAAGGAAGCCTGTTCCAACATACATTGTGGTAAAACTACAGAACATCAAAGGCAAGCACAAAGCATGAAAAGCAGCTGCAGGTGGAAGGGCTTAACAACCAAATACAGCAAATAAACACGTACTAATAAAAATTAGAAAGAAAAGCAATTAGACTAGCCACAATTGGATCTTCAACAATAACAAGAGAAGCACAAAAATCATCTCTTCAGAGTGCTAAGAAAACACAATTGTCAAGCTAGAATAGCAGATCTCACAAGGGCAACCTAAGGATATTTGCAGACTAACAAAAACTAAAGGCTTTAACCACCGATCCTCCAACTGAAAGAACTTCTGCAGGATGTAGTTAAGGCAGAATAAATAATCACAGGTAAGAAGATCAAGATTCAGGAAGAAATGACAAAGGGAGGAGGAGACATACACAGCACTTAAGAGAAAAGGTTTATTTTGGTTTAAAGTTTCAGAGCATTGAGTCCATAATCCACCAACTTCAAGGCACACACATGATAGTGGCCAGAAGTAGAGAGAAAGGAAAGAGCCAGAAGAAACATCCGCTCCAAAGGCATGCCCACAGTGACCCACCTCCTTCCCCTGGGCTCCTCCTCCTAACAGTTCCTTCATCTAGGCACTCATCCATGGATCAATCCAGTGATGAGTATAAACCCCCATGATCCAGTCACCTTTCAAAAGCCCTACCTCTGAGCGTATGAAACTTTTGGGGAACATTTCACATCAAAATCATAACACCATCTCCCCAGTTACATGAGTTGGTCTTCCCATGAGGAGGAAGGAGGTCAGAGCCAAATCTTGCTTCCCAAGCTCTCTGCAGAAGGCAGCAATGATAGAAATGGTTCTTACTGTATGGCTGGGAACACAGAGAAGAACAAAGGAACAATTTGCATTGAAAAGGCAGAAGTCCTGTCTTTGCTGAACATAATTTCTCTATTTCTTTTTATCTTCTTAATATCTGATAAGATCTGCATGATTTGGGCAGGAAAAGATTTGATCCTCTCAAAGACAAGCAAACAGAAAACACATAGAATTATTAGCCTACAGTCACACAAATAATTTATTTGTGTATGTACAGAGTCATTAATATTCATACAGTGACCCAAGGGAGATTTTGAAAACAAATGAATTTAAATGTTAAAATGGCAAATTCTCCCTGAATAAAGAAAAAGACCTCTATCAAACTCTCAGCTAAATTAAAAAATTCACTCCAATGGGTTTGCTTTCTGTCTGCAAAGGGCCAGCAAACAAGAAAGCTATCACATGCCGTGCCCAGCACTGAAATGTCAGAGAGTTGCTGACTCCCGTAATTCATCATTGAATTAAAAGCATTACATATAGGAAGAGCAAAAATGTAATTCCAGCTCATTTCAATAAGAATTGATCTAAAGGTTCATTACATAAAGTAATTTTTACTAACATAACTTTGAATGTGCCTTCCAATGAAGGTTAGAATATCTTCTGTGACAGCCAATGTTGATAAGGAAAAATTTGCATATATATATATATATATATATATAAAATACAATACTAGGGTTTTTTCTAATGTTTGTTTATGTTGGAGAGGAAAGCTGGAGAGTGCTGAGAAACTTATCTGGGAGTTTGAGGTTATTTTAAAAGGAATCTAGGGATTCAAATCATTTGTGTCCTTGAGCTGTGTAACCCTGACACCTCCACTTCATTATCTATAATACCTATATTTCACATGAGAATTTAACAAGAAAATAGATGTAAAACACTTCACAGAAGTTCAAGGTATTAGTGAACAGTAGTTTTCTTATAGCTCACCAAACCTCAGTTAACTTGTTTGTGATAGTAAGGTATTAATACCTACTTGTCCAGGACATCCTAAAGACTGAAAGAATAGATGTATGTGAAATGCAATGACTGCTGTTTCCACTCCACACTTTTGGGTAGCTGGTGTGAAATCCCTTTCAAGACCTGAATCCCCCAGCCCTGGATCATACTAGATATAAGACTAAGATATCCAGATCTTCAAGATAAGCCTAGATAAGACTAAGATATCCAGATCTTCAAGCATAGGAAATATGTCCTCTCTCTTTCTTACTAAATAGACTTTTCTGGACCTAGAGAAGATATCTCTGGTGCAATTCAGAAGTTCTCAGCTTGGTTCACAGTGATTGTCAAAGGTGGGAATAAGGTTGAAAAACCTCAATGCCCAGGATGCACCCAAAACCACTTCAGAAAGTCTGGGCATGGGGAGCGAATGTCAGTATTTGTAAAAAAAATCTGAGGTACAACAACAAAAAAATTAACTGAATTATAAAATGGGGAAAAGACTTAAGTAAACATTTCTCCAATAATGATCTTCAAACAGCCAAGTAAATAGCATCCTGACATCCATCTGGCTGGCTACAGTGAAAATAAATAAATAAAGGGCTGGTGATTTAGTTCAGTGGCACCACGCCTGGCTCACAAGTACAAGGTCATGAGTTCAATCCCCAGTACCAATAAATAAATAAATAAATAAAAGTTTCAAATAATCAGAAAGTAGCAAGTATTGACAAGAATGAGGAGAAGTGAGAACTTGTGCTCTACGGACAAGAATATAAAATGGTATGGTCACTGTGGAAAACAGTATAGCAGTTTCTCAAAAGAAAATAAGAACAGAATTATTATATGATCCAGCCAAACCATCTCTGTAATATATCCTAAAGAACAGAAAAATCAGGACCCCCAAAATACCTGTATGCCTATATTTATATTCATAGGGGCATTATACAGAATAGCCAAGAGGTAAAAGCCACCCCAATGTCCATTACAGGATTATGGACAAAAAAAATGTGCTACATTATTCAGCTGTATAAAGGAAATTCTGAGTCATACTACTACATGGAGGAATTTTGAGGGCTTAAGCTAAGTGAAATAAATTGGTCACAAAAAGGTAAATACTGAAATTCCATGTTTAAGAATTTCCTGAAGCAGTCCAATTCACAGAGAGAGAAAGAAGAATGGGGGTTTCCAGGACTTGGAGAAGAACACAAGGAGAATTGTTTCATTGCTATAGAGTTTCAGATTTGGAAGATGAAATTGTTTTGCAGTAATGTGAACATATGCATTAGTCAGGCTTTGATCGGTGTGACCAACTACCATAGAAAAATTACTTAAAGGAGGAAAGGTGGTGCCAAGGAGCAGAGCTGCTCCCAGCACTGAGAAGCTGAACCTTCTGGGCTGCCATACCACCGCCCCCAGCACAGAAGAGGTGAGCCAGCAGGCGCCAGTAGCACACATACTTCAAACCCCCCTCCTTTGAAATGAGAAGACATGGAAACAAATCTCAAAACCAGACATCCAGATCACCTAAAGCAACCCCAAAGGGAAATGAGATGGAACACTCTAATACTCAACCACCTGGACTCCCTGAACTGGCAACGAAAGAGGACCTGGGAAAAATGACATCAAAAATAATTTCTCAGATAACAGCAGAGATTGTGCCCATAGTGGAAGACATAATTAATAAATCTAGAGAGGACACAGATAAAAAAAATAGAGGAGCTGAGGAACATGATGGAATCTCAACATAGCAAACAAATGGAATCCATAAAACAGAAGCAAACAGATATCTAGGAGATTAAAAGCTCCATTGAAAGTCTATGCAGCAGAATGAACCAATGTGAGGACAGAATTTCATATATAGAAGATAAGATTGCTATTAGTGACCAGGAAAAGAAAAATTTCTTTAAAATTCTAATGGATCACAAGAAATCAAGACAGCAACTGCTACTTGATGCAAAGAAGAATAATATAAGACTGATCGGAGTCAATGAAGAAACAGGAGAGAGTGCAGACAACATAAAAAACTGTTCACAGAAGTGATGCCAGAAAACTTCCCAGGCAGGGGAAAAGAACATGGCATACAGATAAGTGAGGTATAAGACTCCAACTGAGAGAAGGTGAGCCAGTCCCAGCACCCAGAAGGAAGCTCTCCCACTGCCATCCCATGCTCCTAGGGCAGAGAAGCTGAGCCGGTCCCAGCACCAGGAAGAAACCTCCCCCACCACCATCTCATGCTCCTAGGACAGAGAAGGTGAGCCACGCAGGCACCAGAAGCATGCCCCCCCCATGGAAATTAGAAGACACATAAACAAGCCTCAAAAACAGACTTCTGGATCACCTACAGCAACCCCAAAGGGAAACGAGATGGAACAATCTGATACTCAACCACCTGGACTCTCTGAACTGGCAACAAAAGAGGATATGGGAAAAATGAAATCAGAAATAATTTCTCAGATAACAGCAAAGATTGTGTTCATGGTGCAAGACATGATTAATAAATCTAGAGAGGACACAGATAAAAAAATAGAAGATCTGAGGAACATGATGGAATTGCAACATAAGAAACAAATGGAATCCATAAAACAGATGCAAACAGATTTCCAGGAGATTAAAAACTCCATCAAAAGTCTGTGCAGCAGAATGAACCAATATGAGGATAGAACTTCAGATATAGAAGATAAGATTGCAACTAGTGATGAGAAAAAGAAAAATTGCTTTAAAATTGTAAGGGAACATGAGAAATCAATCCAGCAGCTGCTAGACAATGCAAAGAAGAATACCATAAGACTGATTGGAGTCAATGAAGAAACAGAAGAGAGTGCAGATGACATAAAAAAACTGTTCACAGAAGTGATGGCAGAAAACTTCCCAAGAAGGGGAAAAGAACTTGACATACAGATAAGTGAGGCATATAGGACTCTAGCTAGCCTTGATCAAAAAAAATCTACACATAGGCATATAATAGTTAAGATTCCAGAAACCCAACAGAAGAACAAAATTCTACAAGCAGTGAGAGAAAAGAAACAAATCACATACAAAGGAAAGCCCATCAGAATCACAGCAGACTTCTCAACACAAACCCTCAAGGCAAGAAGAGCTTGGAGTGATGTATTTCAAGCCCTAAAGGAAAACAGCCTCCAACCCAGATTGATGTACCCTGAAAAACTATCTTTCAAAATTGATGGAGAAATAAGATACTTTCATGATAAAGAGCACCTCAGGAACTTCATGAATACCAAACCAGCACTCCAAAAAATTTTAGACAATACCCTAGGAAAAGACAAGGAGGATCACAACCCCAGAAGCCCAGCAGAATGAATCCACTGGGCATGACAAATTAAATGCAAAGGGGGAGAATCTAACAACAAAAAAAGTCATGACAAGGCTTTTAAAACTTTTAACTTCATCTCCCTAATGAGTGTATAATTCAATCTTGTTATTGTACCGATTAGTATTTTTCTGATTCTAGAGTTGCACACCTTTCCTTGTGCTGTACTGGCTATTTATCATCTTCTTATGTCTACTTTTTAATTGGGTTGTCTATTAATGAGCTGTAAGAGTTCTTTATATATTCTGGTCATATGTTATATGCATTGTAAATATTGTCTGTTTAAGGACTACTTTTCATTTTAATGATGTCATTTAAAGTTCTAAATTTTGATGGAATCTCATTTATCAATATTCTTCTTTTATACATCATGTTTTTTGTATCCTAGGTAGTTCTTGCCTACCCTGAATTCATAAACATTTTCCCTTATAATTTCTTCTTAAAGTTTTATACTTTTAGGCTTTCTTATTTAGGTTCATAGATCCCTTCAAGTTATTTACATATATGGAAATAAAGGGTTGTGGTTAATTTTTTATATATGAATACCAGGTGTTCTAGTGCCTTTTGCTGAAATCACTATCTCTTCCTTGGCTCTTGAATTGAGTTTATATTCTATAAAATGCTAATGTTAAATAATCTTTCAAAACTCAGTGGAACATATACGTGTGGTCCTATTTCTAGATTCTCTGTTTTATTCAAATGATCTATATGTCTTTCCTTACACCAACACTGCGTTGATTACTGTAGCTTTAGAACAAGTCTTAAAATTAGGTACTAAACGTCTTCCAACACTGTTTTTTTCTTTTTCTTTTTCTTTTTACTTTTCTGGGTCCTTTGTACTCCTACATAACTTTTAAATTTCAATATCCAATTCTTCATTTATAGCAAGTATACATAGACCTGAATTTTTATACATACCTTGTGTTTTCTAATCCTGCTAAATTCAAATACAAGTTCTAGGGGCTCCTAGAGATTTCTTAGTATTTTCTCTGCAGATGATCATTTCATCTACATATAAAGATTTTGCTTCTACCTTGCCAATCCTATCCTAATTGTGTCATTTTATTCCCAGACTATTTTGATTGGGCCTAGGTTTCAAAGTTTAATGAACAGATAAAGAGTAAGCATATCTGCCCTTGTTCCCCACCTTAAGGAGAAAGCATTGTATCTTCTCCATTTATATAAGGCATTCTCACTGGAATATGGAGTACCTGTCTTTAATCCGTTGAGAAGGTTCTGTTCTACTTCTAGTCTCCTGAGAGCTTTTACTATAAACAGCTGTGAAATTTAGCCCAATACTTTTTCTCCAACTAGTGGCAGGATCATATGACTTTTTCCTTTCCTCTGTGAAAATGATAACTTTTGGGGGTGGATGTTCCAATGCTGAAACAACACTGCCATCCCTATAACAAAACAACTTTCTACATACTGCCAGATCTGAGTTCTAATAGTTTGCTTTGTTAAACAAATTTCTATCTATGTTCATACTTTTTTAATCTATTATCTTTATCCAGTTTTAGGATTAGCACAATGTTGATTTCCTTAAATGAGGGGAGAAGTGTTCCTTCTTTTTTCTAATTTAATTGTTTGATATAATTTATCAGTTAAAATGTCTATGAGCCTGCTGTTGTCATATAGGTAGGTTTTCAAGCTAGGAATATACTTTCTTTAATAGGTGCTATTCAAATTCTATATTTCCTAGAGAGTTAGTTTCATTAATTTATCTCCCAAGGTACTTCTTAGAAGTTGTCAAATTTATTTCAGAACAGATTTTTGAAATATGCTTTCTATATCCTTTTAAATTCTGTAAAATGTGTGGTAATGTCTCCTAGGTCTTGATATTGTGATTTTAAAAGTGTATAATTGATATAGTGTAATAGGAAGAAAGGTCTAAAGGAGCAGGGGAAGTGAGAGGAGTAGGGGAAAGGAAAAAGAGAAAAAAAATATGAGAAAAGGAAACAAAATGGAAACAAAGTCTTTGCAAATAGGGAAGGGTGGAGGGCGTGAAAAGAGGGCAGGGGAATGGGGAAAAAAATAAGAACCAAGATACTCATGTAATGGTACAAGATCCCAATGATGAATGTAACTGTATTTTATACATAAAATGTACCAATAAACAATGGGAAAAAAAAGATTCCAACTAGCCTTGATCAAAAAAAACTACATGTAGGCACATAATTGTTAAGATTCCAGAAACCCAACAGAAGGACAAAATTCTACAAGCAGTTAGAGAAAAGAAACAAATCACACACAAAGGAAAGCCCATCAGAATCACAGCAGACTTCTCAACACAAACCCTCAAGGCAAGAAGAGCTTGAAGTGATGAATTCCAAGCCCTAAAGGAAAATAGCCTCCAACCCAGATTGATGTACCCTGCAAAACTATCTTTCAAAATTAATGGAGAAATAACATACTTTCATGACAAAGAGCATCTTAGGAACTTCATGAATACCAAACCAGCACTCCAAAAATATTTTAGACAATATCCTAGGGAAAGACAATGAGGATCACAACCCTAGGAAGTTCAGCAGAATGAACCCATCAGGGATGACAAGAAATTAAATGCAAAGGGGGAGAATCCAACAAAAAGAAAAACTCATGACAATGATAAATCAATATGTATCCGTTATAACCATCAATGTTAACGGTCTCAATTCACCAATCAAAAGAAATAGACTGGCAGAATGCCTTAAGAAGCAAGATCCAACAATATGCTGCATACAAGAAACACACTTAATTCAAAAAGAAACTCATATATTGAAAGTTAAAGGGTGGAAAGCAGTACTCCATGTGACAGGAGTTTGAAAAAAAGCAGGAGTAGCTATCCTCTTTGCAGATCAAGTGTATTTCAAACCAACACTGATTAAGAGAGACAAAGTAGGACACTACATCCTTGTAAAGGGAACAGTCAAAGAGGAACAGATGACAATCATAAATATATATGCACCAAACACTGGTGCACCCAACTATATAAAACAAATACTAATAGACATGAAAAATTAAATGAGCACTAATACAGTAGTAGTGGGGGACCTCAATACCCCACTGTCACAAATAGATAGATCAACTAGACAAAAAATAAGCAATAGTCCCAGGCGCGGCTTGGAGCCCTGGCCCCATCTGGCACTCTGCCCTGTGCGACCCACAACCACAAGTGGGGGAGCCAAGCAGCATGAAGCCCCCCTCCCTGACTCTGTCCCCAGCCCCACCCATGCCACAGTGAGGTTCCAGGGGCAGCTTGGAGCCCCAGCCCCATCTGGCTCTCTGCTTAGCCGTGTAGGCGCCTGCAAGGCCCAGTCCCACTCCCCCCACCCGCCGCCGCCTCTGGCCTCCAGTCTCTTCTGCTACCTGGTTCCACAATACAGAGGCACAGGGGATTATAAAGGCCCTTGTCCTGAGCACACAAGATAGAGCAGAAGTTAGTAACAGAAAGAGAGCTTCTCAGGCTCCTCAATGAAAACTGAAGCTCAGCAGAAAAGTAAAGAGAATCTCTACAATAAAGGCACATCAGACCACCGTACTTGGTAATGGAGGGATCATCACCTGGGATCAACACCTCCCATCAAAACCTGCACTATTTTCAGGGGAAGGGCAACTGGAACCTGCAGTAGAACTTTGCAGAGTTCAACCCTGCAGGAGGACAGAGAGCTCAACTTGGGACTAGCAGCCAGAAATCTGCCTGAATATCACAGGTCTGCTGCTGGTTTGCTGAGACTCTTTGACTTGTATATGCACACAGATACCTACATTGCCTACTGTGACAGCACAGACATACCCTGAAGGAGGCCCATCATTTTTATTTTTTGCTATTTGCAAAAAAGAAAAAAAATTTTTTCTCTTATTTTTAATCTTAATTTTTACTTTTTTCTACTCTTTTCAAATTTTTACTTTTCTTTCTTTTTTCTTTTATCTTTTCTCTCTCTCTCACTCATTCTCTCTCTGTCCCACATTGCTCTTCATCTCCCTATTTGTTCCTTTCTGCACTGAATTCAGATTTCTCCTTGATTTTTCTTTTCTTCTCTTTTTCCTTTTCATGATTATCATTAGTTTTAAAGGAAAGTAAATACAGTATCTAGCCTTCCTGTTGCTGTTAGGTGACTCTGTTCACATCTTTGTTCTTTCATTCTACCTTTTCCTCTTGCCTTTAACAATTTCTTAGAGTTTGTGTGATCTTCCTGTGTCTTCTGGCCTCACCACTAATCTTTCCTGATCTTTCTACCTGTCCCTCCCTCCCCAACTCCTTCTAACTCCCCACCCCGAAGAGGAAAGATGCTATATTGAAGAGTTTATTCACTATGAACATATGTTGGGTTGGTCCTCGGTTTTGATATAATTCACGTAGTTAAATATGATAGATTAATAACTACCACAAATTGTCATTTTCTAAGCAGCGCTTGATGCTATGGTATTGCTGATTGTATCATTGGGGCTAACATGTTGTGATTGATCTAATCAGTTTTCCTTCCTGATACAATGAAAATAAAATAGCCTCAGAGTCATTAGAGTCTCAAAACCTAAACACAAGCTATATCTGGAAGACATCTCTGAAAAGCAATCATTCCACAAGGGTTTTAAACACAAGCAACAAAGATACCTGCATTAAGCAATTTTGAAATATCAACCCAGGAATTAAACCAAGGACAGTACCAAAAACAAAAATGAGAAGACATTTAAGCAAGGCACAAATGCAGGCTTCCATGCCACAAAAGGGAAATTCTGGGGCAAATAAGGTGAAAAGTCTGATAATCAATCACCTGGACACCCTGAACTGATAGCACAGGAAGTAACAAAGCAGATGCATGAGGCTCTAGAAAAATTCAAGGCAGAAATAATCCCCCAGATAAATACAGAGATGGTGAGCAGAGTGAAGGACATGATTAGAGGCTCTAGAGCAGAAACAGATAAGAAAATAGATGAGATCAGAAACATGCTGGAAGCCATGAATGCCCAGCATAAGAAAGAAATGGAAACCATGATCGCTCAACTTAAAAAAGAAATGGAATCCATGAAACAGATTCAAACAGATATTCAGGAGATTAAAAGCTCCATTGAAAGCATGCAGAGCGGACTAAGAGAATCTGAAGACAAAATATCAGATATAGAAGACAGGATTGTGGTTAAGGACTATGAAAACAGAGATTTCTTAAAGATAGTAAGGGACCATGAGAAATCAATCCAACAGCTGCTATATGATGCAAAGAAGAATAACATAAGACTGATAGTCCATGAAAAAACAGGAGAAAGTACAATTGACATAAAAAAAACTGTTCACAGAAGTAATAGTAGTAAACTTCCCAGGCAGAGGTAAAGAATTGGACATACAGATAAGTGAGGCATATAGAACTCCAACTAGCCGTGACCAAAAAAATCTACAGCTAGACACATAATAGTCAAGATCCCAGAAACCCAACAGAAGAACAAAATTCTACAGGCCGTTAGAGAAAATAAATAAATCACCTACAAAGGAAAGTCCATCAGAATCACGGCACATTTCTCAAGACAAACCCTCAAATCAAGAGGAGCCTGGAGTGAAGTATTTCAAGCCCTAAAAGAAAATAACTTCCAATCTAGACTGTTGTATCCAGCAAAATTATATTTCAAAATCAATGGGGAAATTAGGTACTTTCACAACAAAGAACACCTGAGAAATTTCATGAACACCAAACCATCACTCCAAAAATTTTAAGCAATATCCTAGAAAAAGACAATGAAGGCCATAACTCCATGAGACCCAACAGAGAGAAGACACCACCCAAGGTAAGACACTAAAGGGAAAGGGGGGAAAATAAGAAATAAAAGAGCCAGCAAAAGTAACACATCATGACAAGGATGAGTCAATACCTCTCAATTATAACTATCAATGTTAATGGCCTCAATTCACCAATCAAAAGAAATAGACTGACAGAATGGATTAAGAAGCAAACTCAGCAATATGCTGTATACAAGAAACACACCTAACTCAAAAGGAAATTCATAGACTGAAAGTAAAAGGATGGAAAACAGTTCTCCATGAGACAGGAACCCAGAAAAAAGCAAGCATAGCAATCTTTTTTGCAGACAAAGTAGATTTCAAACATAAACTAATTAAGAGAGACAAAGATGGTTACTACATCCTTGTAAAGGGAACAATCCAAGAGGAAGAGATGACAATCCTAAATATATATGCACCAAATACGAATGCCCCCAACTATACAAAACAAATATTAATGGACATGAAAAACCAAATAAGCACTAATACAATTGTACTGGGGGAACTCAACATCCCTCTATCACAAATAGACAGATCATCTAGAAAAAAAATTAACAATGAAATTCTAGAACTGAACCAAGCTACTGAACAAATGGACTTAACAGATGTTTAAAGAGTGTTCCAACCCACAAAATCAGAATACACATTCTTTTCAGCTGTACATGGGTCATTCTCCAAAATAGATCACATGCTACCTCATAGGACATGTCTAAGTAAATGTAAAAGAATTGAAGTTATCCCCTGTATATTATCAGACCATAGTGCAATAAAAGTGGAGGTCAATAACATAAGAAACCACAAAACTCCCACAAACACATGGAAATTGAATAACACCCTCCTGAACAACCAACGGGTGACAGAGGAAATTAAAGAAGAAATTAGACAGTTTCTACAAGTAAATGTTGATGCGAGTACAACATACAGGAATCTGTGGGACACAATGAAAGCAGTTCTATGCAGGAAATTAATAGCAGTGAATGCCCATATTAGGACAACTGAGAGAACTCAGTTAAATAACCTAATGCAGAACCTCAGCCTCCTAGAAAAAGAAGAGCATAACAAACCCAAAGCTCGTACAAGAAAGAAATCATAAAGACCTGAGCCAAAATTAATGCAATGGAGACTAAGAGAATGATACAAAAAATTAATGAATCAAAGAATTGTTTTTTTGAAAAAAAATAAAATCGATAAACCTTTAGCCAACCTTATCAGAAAAAGGAAAGAAAAGGCTCAAATCCATGCAATTAAGAATGGAAAAGGTGAGGCCACAACAGATCCAGCAGAAATCCAGAGGATCATCAATACCTACTTTGAGAACCTGTACTCTAATAAAATGGAAAGCACAGAAGAAATGGACAGATTCCTAGATACATACAAATTGCCAAAGTTATATGAAGAAGATATAGAAATTCTAAACACCCCAATTACAATGAGTGAAATTAAAAATGTAATAAAAATTTACCAACAAAGAAAAGCCCAGGTCCTGATGGCTTCACTGCTGAATTCTACAAGACACTTAAAGAAGAACTATCGCCATTACTCTTTAAACTCATCAAGGAAATTGAAAGGGAAGCAAGGCTTCCAAATTCATTCCTGGAAGCAAGCATTACTTTGATTCCAAAATCAGGGAAAGACCCAACCCAAAAAGAGAACTACAGGCCAAACTTCCTAATGAACATAGATGCAAAAATCCTCAACAAGATACTAGCAAACAGAATACAGAGGGTCATCAAGAAGATCATACAGCCTGACCAAGTCAGATTTATCCCAGGGATGCAAGGATGGTTCAACATCTGTAAATCAATAAATGTAATACACTATATTAACAGAGTCAAGGACAAAAACCATATGATCATCTCAATAGATGCAGAAAAGGCATTTGACAAAATCCAGCACCCATTCATGATAAAAATGCTGCAGAAAATTGGAATAGAAGGTCTTTATCTCAACCTGTTTAAGGCTATCTATGAAAAACCAACAGCCAACATCATACTAAATGGTCAAAAACTGAAAATTTTCATGCTAAAATCAGGAACAAGACAAGGATGCCCACTATCACCACGCCTGTTCAATATTGTTCTGGAAATATTAGCCATAGCAATTAGAAAAGGGAAAGAAATAAAAGGAATAAAGATAGGAAAGGAAGAAGTGAAACTGTCATTATTTGCTGATGATATGATACTTTACATAGAAGACCCAAAAAACTCAATCAAAAGTCTTCTAGACCTAATTGACAGATTCAGTAGAGTAGCTGGATACAAGGTCAACACTCAAAAAACAATAGCCTTTTTATAAGCAAATAACAGACTCATTGAGAGAGAAATTCGGGAAATAACTCCTTTTACAATAGCATCTAAAAAATGAAATATCTAGGAATCAACCTAACAAAGGAAGCAGAAGACCTCTACACTGAAAACTACTGCACTCTGAAGGAGATCAAAGAGGATGTAAGAAAATGGAAAGATATCCCTTGTTCCTGGGTAGGAAGAACCAATATAGTGAAAATGGCCATACTGCCAATTCTACTATATAGATGTAATGCAATGCCAATTGAAATTCCAACAATATACTTCACAGAACTAGAGAAAACAATCCAAAAATTCATTTGGAACAAGAAGAGACCTAGAATAGCAAAAGCAATTCTAGGGAACAGAGACATGACTGAGAGTATCACAATCCCCAACTTGAAACTATACTACAAAGCTACTGTGATAAAAACAGCATGGTAGTGGCAAAGAAACAGACCCGAGGATCAGCGGAATAGATTAGAAGATGCAGAAACAACTCTAGACAAACTCAGCCACCTTATCTTTGACAAAGGAGCCAACTACCCTCATTGGAAGAAAGACAGCCTATTTAATAAATGGTGTTGGAAAAACTGGATTTCAACCTGCCAAAGATTAAAACTAGACCCATACCTATCACCATGCACTAAACTAAGACCGAAGTGGATTACAGATCTAAATATTAAGATAGAAACACTAAACTTGTTGGAAGATAAATTAGGTAGAACTCTTGATGACATTGGCATAGGAAAAGACTTTATGAACAAATCCTCAGTAGCAGGGGAGCTAGCACAAAGAATCACCAACTGGGATCTCATCATATTAAAAAGCTTCTGCACTGCAAGAGAAACTACCAACAGAGCTAAGAGACAACCTACAATGTGGAAAGAAATTTTTAGCAGTTATGCCTCAGACAAAGGGCTACTATTGAGAATATACAAAGAATTGAAAAAAATCAGACCCCCCAAATTCAAAGACCCAATTCAAAAATGGGCATCGAAAAAGGAACAGACATTTCTCAGACAAAGAAGTAAAAGCAGCAAATAAATATATGAAAAAATGTTCAACATCACTGGTCATTCGAGAGATGCAGATGAAAACAACACTGAGATTCCACCTCACCCCAGAAAGAATGGCTAGTATGAAGAAATCAACCAATAACAAATGCTGGTGGGGGTGTGGAGAGAAAGGAACCCTTCTCCATTGCTGGTGGGAGTGCAGACTGATGCAACCACTGTGGAAATCAATATGGAGATACCTCAAAGAACTAGGACTACAGGTCCCATTTGACCCAGCTATTCCCCTACCAGTATCTTCCCCAAAGAATTAAAAGAATCATACCACAGTGATATATGGGCACCTATGTTTATAACAGCACAGTTTGTAATAGCTAAAGTTTGGAAATAGAACAAATACCCATTAACTGGAAACTGGATAAAGAAGATGTCAGGGTTTTTTAATAAAATAGAGTACTATTCAGCCATAAACAATGAGAAACTAGAGACATTTATAGCTAAATGGATGCATATTGAGGCCATACTCTTAAGTGAAACAAATAGGACACATGTGTAAATACCAAATAGTTTCTCTAGTATGAGAAACTGAAAGTCTAAATAAGGATGAAAATGATTAAAATGAATAATTGATAATTTAAATAGGAAAAGGTCCAAAGGTGTAGGGGTGGCAGGAGGGGAAGGGGAAAATGAAGAAGGGAAAGAAAAAATTATGAGAAAAGAAAAAAAAATGGAAACAAAATCTATGTAAATAGGGAAGAGTGGAGGGGGTGAAGGGCACACAGGTAATGGGGGAAAAATAAGAACCAAGATACATCATGTACAGGTACAAGCACCGAATGATAAATGTAAACATATTGTATACCTACAATGTACAAATAAATATAATTTTTTAACATAAGCAACAAAATACTAGAACTCAATCAAACTCTTGAACAAATGAATTCAACAGATGTTTACAGAATGTCTCACTCCACAAAATCAGAGTACACATTCTTTTCAGCTGCACATGAGTCATTCTCCAAAATAGATGACATACTCGCTCATAGAACATATTTAAGTACGTGCAAAGGAATTGAAGTTATGCCCTGTATGTTATCAGATCATAGTGTGATGAAATTTGAGATCAATAGCAAAAGAAACCACAAGAATTTCATAAACACATGGAAATTGAACAACACACTTCTTAATAACCAGTGGGTCACAGAGGAAATTAAAGAAGAAATCAGACAGTTCCTTCAATTAAATGACAATGACAATAAAACATATCAGAATGTATGAGACACAATGAAAGCAGTCTTATGAGAAAAATTCATAGTAGTGAATACTCATATTAGGAAAACAGACTGAGCCCAATTAAACAACCTGATGCTGAACTTCAAGCTTCTAGAAAAAGAAGAGCAGGACAACCCCAAAGCTCATATAAGGGAGGAAATTATAAAGATCAGAGCAGAAATCAATGCAATGGAGATGAAGAGAATGATACAAAAAATTAATGAAGCCAAGAGTTGGTTCTTCAAAAGAATAAACAAAACTGACAAACCCTTAGCCAACCTTATCAGAAGAAGGAAAGAAAAGACCCAAATCCATGCAATTAGGAATGAAAAGGATGAAATTACAATGGACCCAGCAGAAATCCAGAACATCATCAATACCTACTTTGAGAACCTATATGACAATAAGATGGAAAACACAGAAGAAATGGACAGGTTCTTAGATAAGTATGAATTACCAAAGTTGAACAAAGAAGACCTAAAAATTCTAAACAATCCAATATCAATCAATGAAACTGAAAATGTAATTTAAAAATTACCAACTAAGAAAAGCCCGGGTCCTGATGGCTTCACTGCTGAATTCTACAAGACATTTAGAGAGGAACTATTGCCACTACTGTTTAAACTCTTCAATGAAATTTAAAGGGAAGCAATACTCCCAAATTCATTCCTGGAAGCAAGCATCACTTTGATCCCCAAAGCAGAGAAAGATCAACCAAAAAAGAAAACTGTAGACCAATCTCAATAATGAACATAGATGCAAAAATCCTTAAAAAGATCCTGGCAAATAGAATGCAGAAGATCACCAAGAAGATCATACACCCTGACCAAGTGGGATTCATCCCAGGGATGCAGGAATGGTTCAACATATGCAAATCAATAAATGTAATACACTATATCAGTAGAGCCAAGGACAAAAACCATATGATCATCTCCATTGATGCAGAAAAACCATTTGACAAAATCCAACATGCATTTATGATAAAAACCCTGCAAAAAACTGGAATAGATGGTCTCTACCTCAATCTGATAAAAGCTATCTATGAAAAACCAACAGCCAATATCATACTAAATGGTCAATAACTGAAATGCTTCACACTAAAATCAGGAACAAGACAAGGATGTCCACTATCACTACTCCTATTCAATATAGTTTTGGAAATGTTAGCCACAGCAATTAGACAACAGAAAGAAATAAAAGGAATAAAGATAGGAAATGAAGAAGTCAAATTGTCATTATTTGTAGATGACATGATACTCTATATAGAAGACCCCAAGAACTCCACCAAAAGTCTTCTAGACTTAATAACCAAATTCAGTCAAGTACCTGGATACAAAGTCAACACACAAAAATCAATAGTTTTCCTGTACAGGATCAACAGACTCACTGAGAGAGAAATAGGGCAAGCAATTCCTTTCACAGTAGCATCCAAAAAATGGAAATTCCTAGGAATCAACCTAACAAAAGAAATCAAAGATCTCTTTTCTGAAAACTATAGCACTCTGAAAAGAGACACTGAAGTTGATATCAGAAATTGGAAAGACATCCCTTGCTCCTGCATAGGAAAAATCAACATAGTGAAAATGGCCATCTTTCCAAAACTGCTATGTAGATTCAATGCAATCCCAATTGAAACTCCAGCATCATACTTCACAGACCTTGAGAAAACAATCCAAAAATTCATTTGGAACAAAAAGAGACCTAGAATAGCAAAAGCAATTCTAGGCAACAGAGACATGGCAGGGGGCATCACAACCCCCAACTTGAAACTATACTACAAAGCTACTGTGATAAAAACAGCATGGTACTGGCAAAGAAACTGACCTGTGGACCAGTGGAACAGATTAGAAAATACAGAAACAACTCCAGACACACTCAGCCACCTCATCTTCCAAAAAGGAGCCAAACACCCTCACTGGAGGAAAGATAGTCTCTTTAATATACAGTGCTGGAAAAACTGGGTTTCAACTTGCCAAAGATTAAAACTAGACCTGTATCTCTCACCATGCACTAAAGTAAAATCAAAATGGAGTAAAGATCTAAAATAAAAATGCTGAACTGGCTGGAATAGAGGTTAGGTAGAATTCTTGAGGACATTGGTGTAGGAAAAGATTTTATGAACAAAATCTCAGTTGTCTGTGTACTAGAACAATCAACAAGTGAGATCTCTTCTTATTGCAAAGCTTCTGCACAACAAGAGAAACCACCAGCAGTGTGAAGAGACAACCCACAATGTAGGAAAAAATTTTCACCTGCTATTCCTCAGACAAAGGTCTACTATCTAGAACCTATAAAGAACTTACAAAATCAAACCTCCCAAATTTAAAGACCCAAACCAAAAATGGGCATCTGAAATGAACAGACATTTCTCAAATAAGTAGAAATAGCAAATAAACATATGAAAAAATGCTCAACATCACTTGTCATTTGAGAGATGCAAATGAAAACAATGCTGAGATGCCACCTCACCCCAGAAAGAATGGCTGCTATCAAGAAATCAACCAATAACAAATGCTGAAAAAATAAATAAATAAATAAAAATTTTAAAAAATTTTAAAAAACAAATGCTGGCAAGGCTGTGGGGAAAGAGGAGCCCTGCTCCACTGCTGGTGGGAGTGTAGACTGGTGCAACCACTGTGGAAATCAGGATTGAGATACCTCAAAGAACTAGGACTGCAAGTATCATTTGACCCAGCTATTCTCCTGCTGGGTATCTTCCCCAAAGAATTAAAAGAATCATACCACAGCGATATATGTGCACCCATGTTCATAGCAGCACAATTTGTAATAGCTAAAACTTGGAAGCAGCCCAATTCCCCATCACCTGGAGACTGGATCAAGAAAATGTGGGTTTTTTATAAAATGGAGTACTACTCAGCCATAAAGAATGAGAAATTAGAGACATTTATAGCTAAATGGCTGCACATTAAGGCTGTACTCAAGTGAAATAAGTAGGACACACATGTGTACATACCAAATAGTGTGAAAAACTGAAAGTGTAAATAAAGACTAAAAGGTATAATAGATAACGTGAAATAGGAAGAAAAGGGGCAAAGGGGAAGGGGAAGTGGGAGGGGTGGGGGAAAAGAAAG
Source organism: Heterocephalus glaber (assembly GCF_053883595.1). Classification (NCBI taxonomy): domain Eukaryota; kingdom Metazoa; phylum Chordata; class Mammalia; order Rodentia; family Bathyergidae; genus Heterocephalus; species Heterocephalus glaber. The sequence continues at coordinate 9,764,860 of NW_028258467.1, read as the reverse complement.
AAGGGAATGGAATTAATATGAGAAAATGAAAAAATGGGAACAAAGTCTTTGTAAACAGGGAGGGATGGAGGGGTTGAAGGGAGAGCAGGGGAAGGGGGAAAAATAAGAACCAAGAGAGACTATGTAAAGGTGCAAATTCCCAATGATGAATGTCATTACATTGTATACCTAAAATGTACCAGTAAAATTTATTTTTTAAAAAAGGAGGAAAGGTTTTCTTGATTCATGGATTCAGATGTTTCAGGCCAAAGACAGCCCATTCCATTGCTTTTAACCTGAGATAAATTCAAAACATAACGGAAGACTGTGGCAGGAGAAAGCTGCTCACCTTAAGACACCCAGGTAGCGAAGACCGATAGAGCCAAGGAGAAGGGGCCAGGGACAAGATACAGTTCCCACGACCATGCTCCCAAGACCCATTCCTTCAGCTGGACTCCACCTCCTGAGTCTTCATCACCTTCCAATGATGCCATCAAGTTATAAAATAATGGATCAATCCACTCGCCAAGTTAGAGCCTCAAGACCATTTCACTCTAAAAGTCTCACTTCTGATCACATGATATTTTGGGGGGACATTTTGTACCCAAACTATAGCAATATACTTAACACGACTGAACTGGACACTTAAAAATGGCTAAAATAATAAATTGTATGTTAGGTGCTTTTCACTACAATAAAAAAAATGTTTTTCTTAAAAGCTTCCAGCTAAGTCATTCCACTGAATAGTCCTGGCTGGGAACCCATGGCGCTAATAACATCCAGGGAAGAGGAACCCAGAGGATATGCAGTCATACAGGCAGTTTTGCCCTATACTTATACCTACTGGCAGCAGCTTGAGGAGTAACAGGAACAAGTGGTAATGGGCCAAAGGTTTTTCTTTTTTCTTTCCTTTTCTTTTTACAAAAAACTTTCCATTAGCTAGGTAACAGAAAGCAGTGGAAAATGGACCTTCTAGTCAGCAGAGCAAAGATCAGAACATATGATTTCACTTCCTGCCTGTTATGGTTTAGATCTAAAATGCCTTTTCCAAAGTCTTACATGTTTGGAAGACGATTGGATCATGGGGGCCTCATACTCATCAGTGGATTCATCCATTGGTGAGTCCATAGCTGAATGTGCTGTTAGAGGCAGGGCTGGGGTGGAAGTCGGTTGTGGGCTGTGAACTGGAGGTGTATGTCCTTGTTCTGACCCTCCCTTCTCTCTCTGCTTCCCAGCTGCCTTGGGGTGAACAGCTGTCCTCTGCCATGCCCTCACCATGCCCTTTCTGCCTTGGACTCAGCCAACTTTGGACTGAACCCACTGAAACTGTGAGCCAAATAAACCTTTCCTTCTATAAGTTGCAGTATCCACGGAAAAGAACAACTCGTAGAAAGTCAATGCCCTCCACCTTTAGTGCAGATAGATCATTTTGTCTTCAAGACTCTGCACATGAGAACATAGAGAAGGAAGAGGGGGAAAGCATTCAGGGCCTTGGGAAACAACCATGGCTCTGTGGTCCTGGAACCTGCAGTGAGACTCTGGTGGGAGACGGGTGGGAGGTTCAGAGCCTTTATGCTGTCACAGGATTGAGACCAATGGGGAGCCTTTGTATATTTTCAGTAAATGAGTATCCAGACAGGCTGACATTTTGTGCAAAATCATTCTCACTACAAAACAAAGAATGGACTAGATGAGGTGTGACCAGAGGCAGGAAGACCAGTTCGTAGGAGATGGGTGGACCCAAGGTCAGGCATCTCTAGGACATAGTTCTAGGTCAGGGGTTCTTGGTTAAGGTTTAATTCTGGCTACACATTAAAATCACCTGTAGGGAGTGGGCTGCACCACGCATGCCTTCACTGACTCGATCTCTAGGAGAAAGGATCCAGGTGTGAGCATGTAAGCATTCCCCAAGTGATTCTAGGGTAAAATTAGGGGCAAAAATCAACCCTTACTACTCAAAATGATCCCTGAAGGAGCAGCATCAGAGACTCAGTTAGAAACGCAGAGCTCCATCCCACATCTGCAGAAGCAGCTACTTGGGTTCTAGCATGACGGCTCAGCAGCCTTTTGCACTGGAAAGTTTGAGAAGCTCAAATATAAACTGCGTATGGCCAGAAGTGGGACTGCAGAAGCAGCTGGAATCATAGGGCAGGGGGAGTCCAGGAGCTATGGAGATAGTCCAGAAGTGGACCCTGGGGAGGAGAGCCATCCATTCATCTATTCTGACAGACTATACTGACATGCAGTGTGCCAGATGCTAAAGAAAGATGAGGCGGGCACCAGGCCTCCAGACCAAGACATGACAGGGATGAGAGGACCAGCACTCTAGGAACACATGTGGGCAGCAGCGGGGCCAGCAGCACCAGCGTGAGCTCCCCAAGAGCAAAGATGTCTCCCCAGCACTCGGATGCAGGCATGCTGGGCTCTCCATCGGTGTTTGCAGAAGGAGGCTGGATGTGCTGGCATTGGAGCTGGACCTCCCAAGGGAGGAAGCGTCACTGTGGGCAGAAAAGAACAAGGAGTTTGCAAGTGGGAGGAGGCCCAGCCTCAAGCCAGGCCCCGCTCTGTGTAAGGTGCCCCTGCAGTGCCATTTGGCTGGTACTGAAATAAAGGTTGGTACATGGTTCCTGTCAGGGGCCAGAGAGTAAATATCTCAGTCTGTCATTACAACTCAGCCCTGCTTTGCAGTGAGAGCAGACTCAGGTGAGTAACAAATGGGCGGGAATGGGTGCCGATTCAACCTACAAACAAAAAAAGAGAAAAAAAGACTGCAGACCAGATTGGGCTCGCGTACCCTGACCTGAAATAGGAGAAGAAAGTTGCTGGAGATGGATCTCCAAAGGTGAATCGGACACTGTTAGGTCAGAGGCAGCCTTGGCTCCTGGGCAAAGGAGGGAAGTCCTTGAACCCAGAGTGCAGAGCTGGGTTTGGGGCAGTTGAGTGAGAGAGCCAGGGGTCAGCTTGGAAGGAACAATGAAGCAGAAGCAGGAAAGATCAGACCAGGAGCTGGGGGAGGTGGAAGAAGGGGACCAGGTAAGAGAAGCGGTGATGGCATGGAGACCCAGGAAAACAGCATGAACTGCAGAGCTGGGATGTGGGAGAATCTTTGGTGGCCAGGGAGGGGAGAGTGAGGGATAGTCAGGGTTGGCTTGGCCATCAGAGATGACAGGGAAGATGCTAGGCTGAAATCTTTTGGGGCTGAGCACTCCAGGAAGCACATGGAGCACAGCAGAATTCAGGGCCGGGTCATCCTGGCACACATGAGCCTGAGGCAGCAGGGGATGTTTGAGGAAAGCAAGGAGAGAGGTTGAAATGCAGGGCTGGCCTCATGACTACTGTCTCCGAAGATGTGACTCTGAAGGTCAAAATCACCCAGGCCTCCGCGGGCCGCCCGCTGGCCGACTAGGAGCTCGCGTGGCCCGGGCCTCCAGGAGACAGCTACCCCTGTCAGCGCAGTGCCTGCAGCTGGAGCACAAGAGGACAAACTTCACCTCGCCCGGGAATCAGAAATTCTACTTGGATAGCCAGCCTTACGGTGCTTACTGGAAGAAGAAGGGTTTACGACTCAGCAAGCAGAAAGCATTGTGTCTGCACTGGCCAAGATGGTGGAGGCCAACACGGATGTCGTCTACAAAGACAGGGACACCAAGGTGCAGCAGGAGGTCACTCGTCAGCAAATAACGTCTAAGATTGCAAATGTGAAAAAGGATATGATTATTTTGGAGAAGAGCGAATTTTCAGCCCTTGGAGCAGAAAATGCGAAAATAAAACTTGAACCACATCAGTTAAAACAAGTAAAGGATGAAGTGATCGAAGTCCGAACAGATACCAAGTTAGACTTCAATCTAGAAAAGAGCAGAGTAAAAGAATTGTATTCACTGAAGGAAAGGAAGCTGCTGGAATTGAGGACGGAAATAGTGGAACTGCATGCCCAGCAGGACCGGGCCCTGACACAGACAGACAGGAAGATCGAGACCAAGGTCACTGGCCTCACTCGAGACCATGCTGGAGGCACACAAGCTCCACACGATCAAGTATCTAGCAGGTAAGGCCGTTAGGTGTCTAGGCGCTCCAGGCAACCTGGAAAGGAGGTACCCGGGATTTACAAACTCGCCGAGACAACTACTGGATTTATTTGAGTCTAGCACTTTCATGCGTGTGTTTTAACATCTCTTAAACTGAAAGACTTTTCAATTTCCATCCCAGTACTCAGGAGATTGAGGCAGGAGGATTGTTGCAAGTTCGAGGCCAGCCTGGGCTGTATAGTGAGGCTGTGTTTCAGAAAGAACAAAACAAAACACTTTCCATTAGATGGGGTATCATACTTTAATTGGCATTTTTTCTTTCTTAGTAGCAAATAAAAGTAACGGTAGAGTTTACAGTTGGTAAAATCATAAATTTGAGAGGATACTATCACTGGGCTGTGGATACTTCAGATTATAGTGAAACTTAATGCAAGGAATATATTATGAGTGAAATGAAGCCCGTTGAGTCATGATCTTTCTACTTCAATTGGTGACACTACTTTTTTTTTCTTTTGGTGGTTCAGTCAGTACTGAGACACATCCCCAGCTATTTATTTTAAAGTAGGATCTTGCTAAGTTGCCCAGGCTGAAACTTGGAATCCTCCTGCCTCAGCCTCTCCAGAGTACTAGGATTACAGGCCTGCACCACCATGTCTGGCAGTTGGTGATGTTACTTTTAAGGAGTTATTTTGCCTTTGCAATTTTTGGTCCAGGAGATGGGTGAAGATTTAAATGTTTTTTTTTAAGTTAGCTATTATTTCAAGTCAGTTTTATCGTTTTGGATTAATATTTTTAAGTTACAGCAGTGTTACAGTGAGATTTTGTTCTTTATGTTAAAGTATGTGTCCCTGTAACTACAAATACATATAGTTTGTGACAGTGGAGTTTTTGTGATTCAAAACTTGTACTGAAAAATTTTCTGGAATATTGGATACATTTTTACTTTGACAATGATGGTTTCAAGGAGTGTGGTTTCTTTTTTAATAGGCAGGTGTTTTATGGAATACGGTACATCATTAAGCAAACTAATTTTTCTAGAGTTTTAAAAAAATGTTTTAGGTGAGTAGGTGTCATTGTATTCTTAATAAACAGATGACCCTGTACTTCAAGTCATCTGTAGATTACTTATGATGCCTAATACAATGTAAAAACCTACTTCCTCAAGTAGCAGTTAGGAGAACTAATAGCAGTCTCCATTGTCTTTCCTTACAGGGTCCATATTTACCTGCCTAACAGTAGCTCTGGGATTTTATCACCTGTGGGTATAATAAAATGTCTATTTAAAGAGATTTCTATTGTTTTCCCTTAAGAATGCTAAATTGTTCCTTTTTTTCTTGTTTCAAATTTGAATCCTGATTTTGACTTAATGCATATTATTTATTTTTATGAAAATTGTGAGCACATAACCAACATAATGAGGTCAGAAATTCCTCAATCGTTCCTTCTGTCTCCTGTTTAATTGACTATAGCTGAGTGGTGTGGACCAGACATCGAAGATCCACTCTGCTGAGCTGGTGAACTTGGCCTAACCTGTGGTGCAAACCAACAAGAAATTTTGGTATAATTCTCTGCAGTTTTAAATCTTTTGTCACACTGAGGATTCGAGGTCTCCACTGAAAGGACACAGTGACTTTAAGTGCTGAAGAATCATTGAAATTCAACCAAAAGCACCGGCTCCTCTTGACCTGAGACCCCATCCTCAGCCCAGCTGCTCCCATACCCCGAGTGCTTCAGCTGCAGTGGGTTGGTTTGTTAATAACACAGCTGAACTTCTATACCTCAAAAAAAAAATCACCCAGGCCTGGGGAGATTCCAGGTCTTGGGGGCTAGAAGGAGCCTCAGCACACAGCTCCTCAGACTTCACCATGCCGTGAGCCCCTTGAGAGGCTTCGAGGAGGGCTCTGCCCAGGGCTCACACTCCTAAGGAGCGCCCAGCGGTGCCCACACTTCTGGCCCATCAGGGTCCCCAAGTCAGACCCACTTCCTCTGAGGTCCCCCAGACAACGACAGCACCACCACTGAGCACCCGTAATCCCAAACTCCAAAATCCAAATGCTCCAAAATCAGAAACTTAAGTGCAGATACCACACATGGAAAATTCCACACCTGACTTCAAGTGACTAGTCGCAGTCAAAACACAGGTACAATAAAGACTACTGCATACAGTTACCTTCAGCCAAGTGTCTAAAGGATAGAGGAAACAAAAGTGAATTTTGTGTTAGGACTTGTTGCATCCCCAGGATATATCGCTATGTATATGCAAATATTCTCAAATCTGGAAAAGTCCAAAATCCAAAACACCTCTGGTCCCAAACATTTTGGATAAGGGTTGCATAAGAATATCATTCTTGCATGTCTAATATATACCAGGCCCTGGAGAGACTAAGAAGACTGTGACAGTAACCAACATGTGGACGCCAGAACTGTTCTAAGAACTCCCATCTGAGGCTCTCCCTCACTGTGGCCCATGAGCCAAGTGGCATTAGTGTCCCATTCTCCATCTGGTTCAGCGACCTGGGCACAAGCTAGCCACACGGGGAGTCAAAGCACCATCTCTACCTCCAGAGAGGAAAGCAACAGGCCTCGCATGGGAAGAGCCGGGTCCCAAACTGGCGCCCGCCCCTGATCTAGCCCATCTCTCCAGGAAAATTCAAACCCAAGGCAAGCCGTTCATCTACGCCATCAGATCCAAGGTGTGATGAACGCCTAAGCGATGGGGCCTCAGGGAAGAGGAGTCCTGCAGCAGGGACCCCCCTGGGCTACAGACAAGGGGTTACTCGGACAATTCTTCAACTTTGCTTTGGAGGTACCAAGACAGCCCCTAAAAGAGGTGCTTCCATGAAGCGCTGTGATGCAAATAAATGTCCCCCAAATAAAAGAGAGAAAATTTAGTGCGGAACGCTGGAGCCGGCGCTAATTTATGGCCATCATTTCCAGAAGCGGCGCCCTTCTCTGGCAGGATCCGGGGCGTCTTGTCGCGGCGCGTTGTGATACTGCCACCTAGTGGTGACGCTGAGAGCTGCTGCGGAAGTCGAAGTGTCTAAACCCCCAAACCACGGGGAGGCTGCATCCTGTTAACACCCGTCTGGGCGGTGGCTGTTTTTAGCTGGGTCTCTCCTTCTGTGCCACTTTCATCATGGAAACTGGCTCTCTAGACCCCAAAAAAAGCTGCGACGTGCTCTGCAAAAGCTGTTTGAGAGCTAGTTTTAGCTACATATCTTGGAATTTGGGCTACTAAGGAAGAAGAAGAGATGTACGGTTCCCAGGAAGTTAGGCCTCTTCCTGGAGGCTGTTCTGGCCTCGAAGGGGGTGAAATCATCGATCCCGCAGAGGGATGTGAACTTCGGGATTTCAGAGGCAACACCTTCCATCGCCTGGGAGGTTCACTATGTATTAGTAAGAGTTTTTCTTTGCCTGGATCGTCACATTGATTCTTTAAAATAACCTTACAATGAATAAGGCTTAGAATTAAATCCATTTTACAGGTGAAGAAATCAAGACATGGACAGGTTAAGTGACTTGGCCTGCATCATAGAGCTGGAAACTAGCAGAGCCAAGATATCAACTCTGAAGTCAGCCTGAGCTCTGACTCCAGAACCTAAACAACGCAATGTATGCGTTGAAAGTCCTGGGTGCACAGACCCTTGGCCACCAACTTACTGTGTGACCCTGAGCATACTCGACCCTTCTGGGTCTCAGTGTCCTCTCTGGGAAAGTGGATGTGAGATCGTAGATCCTGCTTCACAGCTTGCATGAGGATCCAAGTAGAAATCTGATCTCCATTGACTTAGTAACTCTATTACCTTTCTTGGGAGCAGCCTAGAACCTCAGACTCTTCTACAGAGTCCAAAAGTGGACCAACATAGACTTGGGAGCCTGGTGGGCCATTGTTCCCTGTACTATATGAGTCCAGGACATCTTATTTGATCATTATTGTGCCCAGTCCAGGGTTTTGCTCTAGCAGGTGATCAGCAAACTGCACTGAATGAAGAGATGACCACCTACTACGTGCATGCCTTCCTGCTAAGCACTGAAAATACAAAAATGAATAAGATGCCCAAGTCAGGGCTGTGTGACAGAGGCTGACAAGTGGCCAAGCAGAGCCTAATAATGGGGGACTGTGATGGGGTAATATGAGGGCAAGACCCAGACACACCTGGAGAGGAAGGGATTCAGAGGAACCTTCCTCAAAGGTCTGACCTGAGAGATCCCGCAAAGCTGAGCTAATCAGAATGCAAGGGAAATAAAGGAAGACTCTTGAGAGGTCATGCTGGTCACAGGATAAGCCTGGTGCCCAGAATGTCAACCCAATGAAAAGACAGAGGCCTTGCCAAATTGAACAATCTCTAAAATTCAAGAAACCTCCCCACACTCCTTCCTTTTCTTCTCCCTGCCAGTGTAACCCACTCCTATTCACCTTATAACTCAAAGGGAACATTAGCCTGTCTCCTTGTTCTTTTAGGTCCAATTTCATGCTTATGATTTTGGATAAGTCAGGTTCCCTCCTGCCCCCAGGCCATGCCTCAGAAATGGGAAACTGCTCATTTAATGCAGAGAGAAGATGGCAGACTCAGTTTTCCTATCTTTCACCTTGTTTGACTATAGTTGTCACCTGGCTAGGGCCTGTGGGTACATCATAACCCAGTGGTTTTCAACCAGGACAGTGTTGTCCTTCAGGGAATATTTGGCAGTGTTTTGAGGGCATTTTGAGTGTCACAGCTGGAGGGCTGGTAGGCTGCTACTGGCATCTAGTGGGTAGGGACCACACATGCTGCTAAACATCCTATGATGCACAGGACAGTACAGAGAATGTCCCAGTCCACAACATCAACAGCACTGAGGACTCTGCATCCTAGTCAACCACAGAAGGAACCAAAAGAGACCACCAGCCACTAACTCTGAGACACAAAGATCAGTGCCCAGCCCTTCCCTGCTCTCTGTTCCACCCACATTGATTACCTGTTGCCTGCCAGGTGCTGTGCCAGGCAGCAGGCACTCTGTGGCAACTAAGGCACAGCTTCTTCCCTCAGCACTATTTATTCTCCTGGAAAGGCAAGATTTGGCCCCAGTATGTTACTGGGAACAGGACACCAGGGGTCACAACTCCAGGGGGCTTCTCACCCTTCCCCGAGGTGGACCAGCATCTTGGGTGATAAAATGCTAGAAAATGGGAAATGTTTGGTAAGTGGAGAGGAGAAGCCTTAGCTGAGACTCGAACAGAATTCAGGAAGGCTAAGGGCATACGACAAATGATATGGATGGAGAGTGGAATTAATGGACAGATAGATGTCTAATAGAGAAATAAATACCAATGAACGTGTCAGCTACAAACCACGACAGCAGACATTCCAATAGCACCTTAGCATTCAGGGCTAGCTGTGTTCTAGGGGCCTTCATGAAATATCTTTTTTTGCCCTCACATCAATGCTGTGAATACCACATTGTTATTATCATTTAGAGATTGCAAATAAGGAAGCTCTCTGCAGTTACATGATTTACTCAGTTACTCAACTTGGAAGTAGCAAGAATGGATCTATGTGGGGTCTAATTCTAAAAACTATATACTCAACAACTCCCCTGTTAGCTTGGGAAGAAAATCATTCAAAATCCCAGGGAGGGATGAGCATGTGAGAGCTCGGGAAACTGCCAGAGGGAGAGTGTCTTGGAAGGAAACTTGACAGCCCTGGAGAGCATCAGATGCTGGGCTGAGTGGTTGACCTTTGACACTGCAGAATCAGGGAGACACACTGGTTTCCTTTTTTTTTTTTTTTTTTTTTTCGGTACTGGGGATCAAACTCGGGACCTTGTGCTTGTGAGGCAGGTGGCGGAACCACTGAGCTAAATCCCCGGCCCTACACTGGTTTCCTCTTGTTCCCCAGTCAATGGCTAACCGTGGCGAGAAGCTGAGACTTGCTTTGATTGATTAGTTAGGTCTGCCTTGAGTGTGGAAGTGGAGAACGGCAGCATACTTAACCTAGAGTTGCATCTCTGCTATGAGCAGCAGAAATCCATTGCAAGTTTCTGTGTTGTTTTCTGTTGCTATGCTACAATGCCACAGACTGGATAATTTATAAACAATACATGTTTATTTGGCTCACAGTTAAAAACTGAAGAGCATGACACTGGCATCTGGCATCTAAGGCCTTCAAGTGGCACCATTCCATGGTGGAAGGCAGAAGTGAGTGTGCAAGACAGAGAGAAAAATGGGACTGAACTCATCTTTTTTCTCAGGACCTACTCCCACAATAACTGCGCACTCCTTAGTTGACAGCCCTGACCCCTTTAAAAGGAGGGCATCCTCATGACCTAATCGCCTTTTACCAGCTCCACCTCACACTAATTTTACAGTGGCAGTTAAACTTCACTGAGTCTTAGAGGGGACATCAGAGTGCTGCCGAAGGACTACCAAGGTGTGATGTGTCAAGCTGGACCAGAAGCGGAGAGCCTGAGTTCCATGGTCAGCAGTGTTTTCTTCAAAATATGAAACCTGCAAAAGGCCACCTGCTTCACCAGTCTTGATGAAATATTTTCATAGTCATCTCCACTCCCTGAATGGCTGTTGCAACTCTAATAAACTCACTCAAGACTTCCGAGGAACTCAGTCAATGCTTTTGTTCCCCAGATATCCCTCATTATAATTTTCTTCTGACATAACTTGGATTTGTGAGCTTACTTGGGGAAGGCTCAAGGAATAACTAGAATAAGCAAAAATGATTTAATAACCACCTAGTTGATTCTAAATTCCCACCGTGGTGTTCCAGCATGGAAGGCTTTCTCTGAGGGGTGCTTTACTTGAGAAGTGGGACAAAACCTGTGGCCACATCCATGGCATGACTGCAACACCCAGGCCAACTGACTCCTCTGCTGATCAGAGACAGACTCTGAGTCTCAAAGTCAACCACAAGGTTTTAATGAGGCAGAGTAGAATCATAATGAATCTTTACACATTCCTTCAATATGTGTTTTAAACATACCTACTATGTGCCCAAGAAATGTACTATGTACCTCAGAAGTGCTTGGTTCATCTTTCCATTTCATGCTGGATCCACAGTGCATCGTGGGAACTAATGGTTTCAGAAGCCCAGCACGTTTTCCCCTATTCAACTTCTTCTAGTAACTTCTAATAATTTCTACTCCCAACCACTGAAATGGACATAGGACTCAAGCCAGACATGGCCAGGCACACTGACTGATTGTTTCAGAGGTGGGCCTATGACTCAAGCAGAGCCAATCATAGTCCTCCCCTGAGATGCTCTCTTGTAGCCGGGGTTGGAGGAGGAAGGGTGTAAGGTCCAGAGGAATGCCAGCCATCTTGGCCCCCAGGAGGATGGAGTGGAAGATAGAGCCAGACAGGGAAAACCAGATGGCCCTGGTTCCATCCCCAAAGTAGAGGATCCTGGAGCTCCACCTCCAATTCTGTGAGCTATCTGTGAATTCTTCCTGACTATGTAAACCATACACTTCCTCCCTTGCCCATTTTAATGGAACTTATTTCACTTTCCAGAAGAGTTCTAATACCCTATCTCTGGCTCTCTCTCCCCGACTCGATGTCTTCCAGCTACAGGGACTCCCATCTTGATGTAACCCTTCTGCTTTGGGGCACTTCATCAGAACTCTCTTCCTTAGGAGTCAAAATTTACTTCACAAAGCCTCGCACCCTGCGTCCTGGTTCCTCCCCAGAGACCTCTAGTCTCAATCTGAAGACATTTCTGCTGACATCTGTGTAATATGCATTTGCGACCTGAATGCCTCCCCCCATACATCACACACATGTGCTTGTGCATGCACACACACACACACACATTGACTGAGCCTTCTTTTTGCTTGGATGAGCACTTGAGTTTGTTCTATCTGATGTGGTATAAGAGTGCACTGGATTCAGGCAAGGCTGGATCGAGGGGGACACACGGGATGAATCATCAGGACACCATCTCTCCTTTCTTCATTCTCTTCTTCAATCCTAGTGTTCACAGGCAAGCTCTTCCCACATAGAAAATGTGGCCTTGACAGCTCAAGGCTTACACAGCATCTCTGCAGCTAATTACACCATTTTATATCAGGTGGCTCTTCCTTGATGATGGGTAACATGCTCTCTCTGACCAACACTGGCCGAAGGAGCTGGGAGCCCTCATGAACAGGCACGGGTAATGTGCTGCTGCTTAGAAGAGGAAAGGGGAGGATGCTCCCAGTGCACAAGATGTTACCACAAGGCTGGGAGGGGATTTGGGGAAGGCAGAGAAAAAGCCAGCTTGAGAAGAGTGAACTCCAGCAAGTAGCCTCTGATACCGTGGTCTGCAGGCTTCCCCCTTCCTTTTCTCTTGGATGGGCCCCAGCTTCCTGACATCACACTTCAAGGTCAGCACTGGACTCGAATGCAGGGCAGGAGACAGAGCACTTCGCTACCACCTGTTTTCTAGTTTATTGACCCAAGCCAGACTCAAATTTTGGGTGTTGTTGTCGTTGTTTTGGGTTTTTTTGTTTTGTTGTTTTATTTGTTTTTTGACAGAGTCTCGCTATGTAACCCGGGCTAGTCTCAAACTCATTCCCAAATGCTGGGATTACAAGAGTATGCTAACACACCTGGCTTACATTTTCCCTTTGGGAGTCACATCTCACTTCATCTCCTACCAGAGTTAAAGCTGACACACACATCTACACACACAACACACAGCACATATGCACACACAAAAGTACATGGAGACACAGGTACATATACAGTTTTTATACATGTACACAAATATAAACATATATACAGACATTCTCAGTGCACATACATACAGACATGCACACACAAACACAATTGCACCATATACACTTACACACAGAAGCAGATAGGTGCATACAAAGCTGTGTACACATAACATAAATATGCATACACCTGTGGATACACATATGTAAACACAAGAAACTCACATGCATACATCATTCAGCCACACATAAGTGCATTCATACATAGAGGCACACTTACAGACCAAAAATACATGCATGCATGCACACACAGACATGCACACATATGCACATTAATATATCTACACAAAGGCACACACATGTATACACATGCCTACACAGACATGCACACACCCAGAGACACACAGACACTGAAGGACACATACACACACAAACACACATGCATGTACAGAGACACTAGTGTTTATCACATGAGGTCCTGAGGACAAAAGATCCCCCAATTTGCACCCCTGGAAGGAGAAATCAATCCCCCTCTCTCTCTCTCTCTCAGATCCATTCTCATTGCAGATGGGAGCATCAAGTTCAAACACTAAATGTGCACGCTGCCCACTCCTCATGCCTTCAGTGCTGGCACTGGCTTCTCCATCACCATGGAAACAGTTCCACCCCCAGCTCTTGCCATTCAAAACTTTTGTGGCATTCAGAAATGTCAGGGTGATGTTGATATTTTTCCAGGCAGGTGACCCTCATTCTGAACAAAGCTGGAAGGACTCCTTGAATGCAGTCTGCAATGACTTTGCTGGCCAGGCTGGAATGAGTCACCAGGGAGGGAAGATGGCTCTGTCACCCATGTCGTTGGATTCCTGATTTTTGATGCCTCTGTCCATCCTATTCATGGAAGAAAAAAATGAAATGATGCCTTAAAGGCAACAATCACCTTGCAGTTTTTATAGTAAGTGCCCCGCTTTACATTCCTACCACACATCAGCAAAAATATATAAAGGAATTCCGCCTGCTTCCATGTTCAGGATCAGTTACAGCATTTTATGCTATAAAATGAGCCTCATGAATAAAATCCTGGCTTGATAGCATGGTGCTTTTTGGAAGAATGGAGCTCTGGACCTCAGAGAGGTTAAGTAACCAGCTGAAGGTCATAGAGCAGAGCTGGAATTTGAACCCAAGGTCCTAGATTTCCTACTGCAAATGTTCTTACCCCATAACTCTCCATCCTATGATTGGGTAGTTGATGTTTTTAATCTTATGCAAGACCCTTAACTCTCTCTCTGTTCGTCCTTGAGATGCCCCGCCCCAGTCTACACCCTACTCTTCCAAACTGCCTTAGGTCACTGTGTACTTTCCTAGAGTTGTCATAACAAACTGTGTGGCCTCAACAACAGGCATGCATTCTCCCAAAGTTCTGAAGCCAGAAGTCCAAGATGGGGATGTCGCAGGGCTTCTCCCTGGGGAGCTGTCAGTCCCAGGCCTCTCTCCTGGATCCAGGTGGGTCTTGGGCAATCTTTGATGTTCCTTGGCATGTTGACGCAGAGCCCTCATCTTGGCCTTCATCTACACATGATATTCTTGTGGCTCTCTGTCCAAACTTCCCTTTTCATAAGGACACAAGACAATTGGGGAAGGGACATACCTGGCTTTGGTATGACCTCATCTTAAGTAATTTTGTCTGCAAGGACTCTATCTCCAAGTAAAAGCAATCTGAGGAACTGGGATTAGGACTCCACATGTGAATTTCAGGGGACAATTCAGCCCACAACAGTTACACAGTGCTCACTCTCACTTCCACACCTGTTCCCTCCAGCCTCCCCTCTAGTCCTCTACAAGGTCCTTTTCACTCTCGGGAACCTGGGCTGAGAAGTGACTCCCAGGCCCCAAGAGCAGAATGGCTTTTCCCTTCCTTCTCTGCAGCAGAGTGTGGGTGACAAGCAGAAATTGAGATCACGTAGTCTGCATGAATTCACCTTTTCTGTGCCTCGGTTTCCCCATCTGAAAAGCATAAGCAACAATACTACCTATCCCAGTGCCTGAGTGGAGAGTTCAATGAGTCACTACATTTAGAACAGTGCCCAGCCCATAGTAAGTGGAATTTAATAAAACACTTTTCACCCCTGTTCCCCCAACTCCTCACAGGAGTGCCTGACATTGTCCAAGACCCTACTTCTGTGTCCCTTATTTCTGGCTCTCACACACAGTGAGCTCTTGATGCAGGAGCTGAGAGGATGACTCTGTATCCTTCTTGTTACCATCTGGCTGTCCTGACATGCCCACCCCTACCCCAGAGGCCATGGGCACTCCCGTTCCCCGCTGAGGCACTAACAACTTCTTCCCAGCCTTGGGTCAGGCACAGATTTGATAAATCTCTGTGTGTTCCGGGACTGAATTAACTAAGGACCTCAAAACACAGTGTTAACAGGTGAGATCGGCACCTGTCTGCCCACACTCGCAGGACAATTGGGTTAGCTCAGCCCACTGCAAGCAGGAATGGAAAATGAAGGATCTGGAAGGCTCCCAAAACTCTCCCAAGTCCTGCTAAGCCTCCGCTTTGAGAGGCTGCATGTACAGGTTCTCCCACTGTGGGCCATGGGAAGAGTCTGACACTGAGATCAGCCTACCTGGGTCAGGTCTACAAGCCCTGTGACCTTGGGCAGGTGAATTTGTCTCCTAGCCCTGCCATCCACAACAAAGGACCATAATCCAGGTGGCTTGAGACAAATAGAAACTTTTGCTCTCACAATTCAAGGGGCCAGAAGTCCAAGTTCAAGGTGTGGACAGGGTTGGCTCCTTGGGGGCTCTGTAGCTACTCTGGGCCGCTCTCCTGGCTTCTTGTGACTCCAGGAATCCACGTTGCTCCTTAGCTCTGATGTCTGCTCCATCCTCACATAGCTGTCTTCTTTCTGTGTGGCTGTACCTTTATACAGTAAGTCCCCAGCTTACAAACCTTCGAGTTGTGGAACTTTCAGATACCAACAGACTTCGAAATACCAATGCTTGTAGATGCTAACAAATCATGGAAATAGCTCACGTGCCGGACTCTGTCACAGTAGTGCTGCTGTGTGCTTACTGTGCAATGCGACAGTCACTCCTTGAGGGAGGGAGGGAGGGGAACGGGAAGGGGAGTTGAAGGATCATCTGCAATAGGAGATGGAGGGCAAGGTGGAATTTCCCTCACGCCTGATGTGGATGGCACAGGTTTTTGATGGATACAGTTCTGTTTACCCTCTTGAAAAACTGCTCCAGTGATGTCTAAGTAGTAGCTTTCGGGCCAGAGATTTAGCTCAGTGGTTCTGCCGCCTGCCTCACAAGCACAAGGTCCCGAGTTCAATCCCTGGTACAAAAAAAAGAGCATTTGAGTAGTAGCTTTTTTCTCTTCATAAATGACTCTTCCATCCCTCCCTCCCCATTAGTCAATCTCTCTTTGTCAGTGCACTCCATGCAGCTCCCTGTACGTCAGTTGTTGTGCTGTACTATACTACCATCTTAAGGTAACTGTCAGAGTAAAAATGATTTGCTTACAGTATTTGTGTGTGTGTGCGTACTTGGCTTTTTTAAGGCTTTACATTGTATATTTGTGTCAAAGGTGTATAAGACTCACTTTGTCAGACTTACAACGAATCCAACTTACAAATATTCTCCCAGAACAGAACTTATTCCTAAATCAGGGACTTACTTATCCAAATCCCTGTCCTTGCTCTTATATGACACCAGTCTTAAGATGAGGGTCCACCCTAATCCAGTATCACCCCATCTTCACCTGATTGCATCTGCAAAGACCTTGTTTCCAAATGAGGTCACATGCCCTGCTATAGGGATGAGGGCATGAATATAATTTGAGGGGAGGGGCACCATTCAACTCAGCAGGCCACCATGGCTCAGACTTCCACTTGTGTGAGGGGGCAGTAGCGCCTCCATTCTCTGGAGGATGCAGCGGGTAGCCCATTTGATGCACTCACCCTTGAGACCAGCATGGCACAAGGGTTTCATAGTCCTGTCTATCCCTGCCCCGGCCTGGCCTGGGTCCTGAGGTTCTTGGCAGCTGGCAAAGACCTTCTTGGGGTAGGAGTCCTGCCAAGAAAGGACCCAACTGGCACCAAAGGGAAAGCCCCACAGGTCCCTAAATTTAGGCCCTAGAGGACTTGACCTTGAATGCTGTAGAATCTCTAAAGTATGGAATGGGGCAGATTGAAATAGCTTGTACCCAAGAAGGCACCACAAGGCTTCAAGGGAAGAGAGCAGTGATATGCTGGACCCTCGCTCTGAGTCAACACACACACACACACACACACACACACCCTCTTCCACTGCCCATGTTCTGCCAGCACTTCTCAGCCCCAGGTATGGTGTGTTGCAAGCAATTGTGAGGTGTATTACCAAGTAATCTGTTGCTGATAATACAGTGCCAAACATTGCAAATATATGTATGAGTAGACTCAAGGTTATTCCTACAAAATATCGCTTTCACTCCCTGCATTTTGATTAGGCTTTTCCAGTGGGAGAGCTACAGAGGGAAGGTACAGCTGCAGCAGGCACAGGGCTGCATCTACGTGTGACATCCTAGTGACTTAATAGAAAGACCCCTGCCCTGCACTCCCTGCCCTGTGAGACACACATGGAAATGTCTCACATTCTTCTGTGTAACTGACACAGGTGCGGCCTGGGGCAAAGCCTGAGGGAAAGAAGCCAGGAAAACCAGGGATGCAAATTAGAAAATTGAGCCCTTGATATTCAGTAATTCCATTGGTCACACACAGTGAATTTGAGCCTATCAGGAGCTGGCGCAGAGGTGGAGAGCCATGGGACTAGGTGCCATGGCCGTCCTGACCTATTCCTACTGCACTCCCCCGGATCGCTAGCAGGCTGTGTCTTCTCCTGGGGTTCAGAAAGAAAGGCTGCCTGAATTAGGAAGCTCTGCTCCCTAGCTTCCCGGCTATATGAACTTGGTGATTTCTAGACCCTTTCTGTGCCTCAGTCTCCTCGTCTGTCAAATGGACATGATAATAATAACAATACCCCGATGAAGACTGCCTAAGGATGAATTAAGATAATGCACATAAAGTGCTGAGCCCTGTGTTGGAACAAAGTGTGCAAACAGGGCAGCAGTCATCACCACTGTCATCACCATCACCATCATCGCTGTCGCCGTCGTCATTGTGGTTATCGGCCTTACTGCTATTTCAGAAGCACCGACAGGGTCTCTTCCCTTCCTCTGACATGTGCCAGCACACCAGGATTTAGGGTTTTTGACATGACACTTGTTGTTCTGCTACAGAGAGAGCTGTGGGACCTTTTCCCTCTGTTATTTATGTGGGCAAGGCAAGTGTCACTGTTGGTTACATAGACACGATCAGGCACTTACTCTGTTATTTTTAAGCAAGTGTTTCTGGGTGTTATGGTGTTGTTAGGAGATGTGTATATTTACTCCTCACAGTCCCTACAGATCTGGAATGTTGGGTTGGTTGCATATGCTTGGCTCGTGTCCCCAGCATATGCAGTGACACAGTCTCAGACGAACCTGGTGAAGATTGAAGACACAGCCAGAGGCACCCACTGTCCCGGGCTGCTCTCTGTAGGACTCTTAGCTGAGAAAGCCTCAGACAGATCAAGACAAGCTAGTCACTCTGCACAGCCCAGCCACGGGCCACCCAAACACCACTCATCCCCACCCTAGGAGCCTGAGCACCTAGAACAGGCGCTCTGGAGCCAGGGGTCTGGATTCAAATCCCAGCTCTTCCACAGCCTGGGCAGGATATCGAGGCCTCTATGCCTCCATGAACTCACCTGTAAATTGGGGCTGATAATAGAACAATTTCAGTGATTGTGGAGACCAAATGAATGGAAAGTGCTGAGAATCACACGTACCCCACAGCAAGCACTCAATAGTCTTTTGAGATTATTGTTATTACATCTGCCACCACTTCTGGTGTGTGTTGAAATGTGCTTTTAGATCTACATACTCCTAAAGGGTTTAAATATATTTATTACAAAATTAAATCACTATCCTAATTGGAAAGCCAGTCCTATTAGTCATAAATAACAGGTGACTACAAGCATACATGCATAACTACCAACTAGAAGCAGCTCCTGCCCCACTAATGGGAGGCTGACACTCTTTGGGGACATGGAATTCTAGACCAAAGGAAGCAGACTCAGAAACAAGGACAGACGAGGTGGGGTCGGGGCTCAGAACCCTGATGTAAGGACCAGTCTGGATCTAAACTGGTCACAAGATGCTTTGAGGATACTATGAAAGGGCCTCTGAGAGATGCTAACGTGGCCCTTCCCAAAGCACACATCTAAAGTACACCCACTGCCCCCTCTCACCTACTTTGGTCCTCATCACGCAGGTTACAGTTAGGATTGGGGTTAGGGTTAGACGTAGAGCAACTCCTTGGTACTGGTTCTGTCCCTAGAACAAGTCACCCCACTGAGCCTCCATGTACCCTACCTGCCAAATGGACAGAATAATCCCTGTCTCCCAGGTCACTAAGAGCATCAGGTAGGATAAAGGCAAACACATGTTGTGGCTCTCCAAACATTCAAGAAATAGTCCTGCTCACCATCTGGCCTTTTCTAATACTAAGAATTACTTTGTGGGAGCGTTTCATCACTACAGTGAAAACCATCTCCTTCCCGTGGAACCATGAGAATATATAATCAGAAAGCTCTTTAGAAGGCCAAGAATGAAGGGATGTTAATTTTACCACTTTTAGGTAATTTTTCCTTCCTTCCCCCCTTGTTCTTGAAAACCTGGGCAACCACTTAAAAGTACTTAAATGTTGAGCTTGAGTCACAGTATGAACTTCAAGTGACAGGCTCATAATGCAATTAGAGCAGCTGCTTATTATCTCCCATTATTTAATAATATATTCATTAATAGCTCTTCTCTCCCTTTGCCATAATATTCCCCCGCTAAAAATAAACATAAACACCAAGACCCAAGATGACTGAGAACTGAACTTGACCACAGAACGGCCAGTAGCAGTAGCAGGGGGACATGAAGGCCAATACGCAGTGGTCATGACCAGACCCAGCCTGGGGCCACTCCTCAACCCACTGCCCACAGGGCCACAGGAAGACAGCAGAAAAGAAAAGGACCATACATGTCTCATCCTTCCCTCATCCCTGCGAACCAGGTTCTATTATTACCTTGAATCCCCTTCACAGACAAAGAGACTGAAGGTCAGAGCAATTCCTTGACTTGCTCAAAATATCAGAACCAAGAAGAAAGTTCCTGCTCTGCCTGACCTCATTACAACACATCCGGGGCTTTAAAGACTTTTCTTCACGTCCCTCTGATACGTGGCCCTGATTTGTGGCCTTTCTTCATTTTGCTAATGTGTGCGTGTCTGTGTGTACCCTTACTCAAAAAACAAGGGATCATCCATCTCACCTCTTCCTTTCCTTCTTCCTCGTCCCCTCCCTCCATCCTGGACATCCAAAGAAAGAAAGGGGTCATCTCTACAGGGTTATCAAGGACCCCAATCCAAGTATGCCCAGAGAAGCCCCTCAGGTGGGCTGTACATTATACCTTCTGGGGCTGAAACTGGCCTCTGAAAACAGCTAAAAGTCATATAACTAGCTCTAGTGCCTGCCAGCCACCACCTTCAAGTCCCAGTGTCACATTCTCCTCCTGTGATGACTCAGGAGTTCCGGGAACAAAAGACCTCAATTTTCAGGCAGCAAGGGTGCCGTGTCTGGAAATCATCTTCCCACTCACCCCTCAACACGCTCCTACTCCATATTTCCATTTTATAGAGGAGAAACTCAAACAGCAGGAAAAGTTCTGTCCACTTCACCGAAGGGGAGACTGAGGCCCCACAGAGACCAGATCAGCCAGAGTGATAGCTAATTGTATTGGTCAATATGTCCAGGCTGTGGTGCCCAGCTGGTTGGTCACACATCAGTGTAGATGTTGCTGGGGAAATGTTTAGAGGATGTGACTAACATCCCTAATCAGTTGACTTTCAGCCAAGGAGATCACCCTCCATCAGTGGGCAGAACTTGTCTGATCATTTGAAGGCCTTACTAGCAAAACTTGAGGCTTCCCCAAGAAAGAGAAATTCTACCTCAAGACAGAGACACAACTCTTCCTACCTGGCTGCCTAGCCATGGACTTCAGGCTCAAGACTGAGCGTCAGCCTTTCCTCAACCTCCAGCATGATGCAGCCCCCATGATAGTGTGAGGTGATTCCTTACACACACACACACACACACACACACCTGTGCACATACAAAGTGTGATTGGAAAATACAGTGAATTTATGACAGTAAAAGACACATCGCCATCAATCCCCCTAGAAATATTCCCCCTCACTTTAAACACACTTGTTCCGTTGTTCTTGCCACTCTCTGAAACAATTCTGGAAGTTTTTTATGGGCGTCTAGTTGTGTTGTCATGGCTGCATTGATGTCCTGAATCATATCAAAGCATTTACCTTTCATGGACATCCTGAAGCCAGAAGACTCACATAGTACCAGATCCAGTGAATACAGTGGATGAGGACACACAGTGATGTTTTTACGACCCTGACTTTCCATTGGCTGGCACTCAGCAGCAGCATTCACTGTATTTTTTATCACACTTTGTAGAGACATTCATGAAACAGAACAGATTTGGCACTCTTCTCTCTTACCTGGAGTAAGTTGCAACATTAGTCCATTTTCTGTAGCTATAACTGAATACCACAAGTTGAGTGATTTATAAAGAATAAAGGTTTATTTGGTTCATGATTCTGCAGGTTAGGATACCCAAGGATCAAGGGTGGCATCAAGGGACAGCCTTTTTATGGGTGGAGCTCTGCAGAGTTCTGAGATAGCTCACAAGAGGGGCATATGCAAGAGACACGGCCAAATTGGCTTATATAACAGACCCACTCCCCAGATAATCCATTAATCCATGAATGGATTCATCTATTCCTGACACCATAGCCCCTCTTAGTCCCCACCTCCAAATGCCATTATTGTTTTGAATTTTAAGATTGGATTTCCAACAGGTAGATTGACTAGACACATCCAAACAGTAAGTGCCATTCTGCCTAAGTTCAAATCCTTGATCTGTTGCTTACCTCCTGGGACCTTGGACAACCACCTTGACCCCTCTGTACCTCCATTTTCCATCCCTAAAATAGAGATGATGATCAGACTCTCCTGAAAAGACCATGATGGGGAGCCAATGAGGTGATATTTATTTATAAGACACTTACGGTGGTGACTACCACATAGCACACAGTATATGGAGATGAGTGGCGTTAAATTCTCAAATTTGGGGTAAACAAGCCTGGTATGAATGGTTTCACCTCAAACCTGGCTGTTCCCACATGAGCTGCAGGGATGAGGAGGTAAAGGGTGGTTCTCTACAAGGGTGTGCTGCTGGCAGAGACCTGGAAAATAGGAGAATACCCAACTCAGCTGCTGTCTAACAGAGTGACCTTGATGAAGTGCCACAATACCTGATAATTTTTTTCCATTAAATACAAATGTAAGGTTGAACCTGCCTTAAATAGCAAGATAAAAATTCCTAATTACGTGCAAGAACACAATGGAGCAGATCATCTTACCCTACTTCTGAAGTGAATCTTCCTTCTGTTCCTATTCACCAGAAAGGAAACCGGCAGAATCAGATGTTTAAAATCTACCTTTAGCTCATTCATCCATTCAACAGGCATTTAATGAGCCCTAGAGGAGGATTTTCCCTGAAGATAACAAGGCTTAAGCATCAAAGGTTCTCACTTCCATGGGTCCCTTTTGAGGCCTTCTACCTAATTTGATCTTTGTAATTCCATCTTCCATTCTTTAGAGGAGACCCCCATGTTGTACAAGCCTCCAGTTTCAGAAAGCCTGAGTTTGGCCCCATGACTCCTGTTAAGTGCAGGGAGAAGAGATCCTGAAGGTTCAATGAAAAATAAACATAAGTCCTGTGATTCCAAGTTTCAGTTTCACAAGAAGAGTCAGTCCAGAGAGCAGCTCCTCGCCTTTAGCTAACAATACTGTGTTGTGCCTTTTAAAATCCACTAAGAGGGGGCGGGGATTTAGCTCAGTGTTTCTGCCGCCTGCCCCGAAAGCGCAAGGACCCGAGTTCGATCCCTGGTATCAAAAAAAAAAAAAAAATCCACTAAGAGGGTGGATCCTAGGTTGTGTTACCACAAAATAATAATAATATGAAAATAAATAAGACAGGAGGACACTTTGGGAGGCAATGGACATCTTCCTGGCGTAACGATGGTAATGTTTTCATGGATGGATATTCATCAAGTTGTATGTATTAAATATGCTTTTTCATATGCCACAAAAATCAGATAAAAGAAAATGGCCCTACCTTCCAGGGGCTGCATCCTGCTAGAGTTAGATCTGGATTGTTCCCCAAAGGCCCATGTGTTCTTGGTTGCCAGCCTGTGACACTACTGGGAAGTGATGAGCCTTAGAAGGTGGGGCCTGAGGGGAAGTTGGGTCACTGGGGCATGTCCTTCAGGGGATATTAAAATCCCAACCCCTTCCTGTCTTGCTTTCTGTTTACTACCTGTTGCAGTGAAGTGAACAGTCCTCCTCTACCACGATGCTTTTTCCATGACATCCTGTGCCCGAGTGACCACGGACTGAAACCTTTCAAACTGTGAGCCGAAAGAAAAATTTCCCTTTTTTTTTTTTCTTTGTGGCAGTGCTGGGGATTGAGCCTGGGGTCTTTGCACTGAGCTACATACCTAGCCTCTTTTTATTTATTTTGGGACAGGGTCCCCGTAAGTCTCTGAGTTGCCCAAGCTGATCTTGAACTTGCATTACTCCTGTCTCAACCTCCCAGGATGAAATTTGCCTCTTTGTAAATTGATTGCCATGATATTTTGTCACAGCAACAGAAAGCTGACTAATACATCGCCTATGAAAGGGACTGAGAATGAGAAGGAGGATGATTTTATATGCAAAATCATCTATTTGTCCTTTCATTGATTAAATCAGTATGTGTTGAGCAACTATGTGTATCAGGCACTACGAATTCTAGATAAAAAGGCACAAAAGAGCCAGGGATTTAGCTCAGTGGCACCACACCTGCCTTACAAGCTTGAAGTCCTGAGTTCGATCCCCAGTACCACAAAAAAAAAGACACAAAAGAAGTCAGGAATGGTGGCACACACTTATAATCCTGCCATTCTGGGAAGCTGAGGCAGGAGGATCACAAGTTTTCAGGTTGAGCAACTTAGTGACTTCATGAGACAGTGACTCAAAATGCATTTTAAAAGAAGGGGTGGGGAACTAGGATTGTAGCTCAACGCAAAAGTCCAGAGTTCAATTCCTGATACCACCAAAAAAAAAAAAGGCAGGAAGAACTCTATTCTCAAGGAGCTTACAAACCAATCAATAAATACAAAAATTTCAGTATGAGAATATCATGAGAGGATGAGGAAGGACTGGAAGGCCACCATAGATGATAAGTTGATTGGTAAAAGGAGAGGAGCTGATGTATGAATATAAAGACCTCAGAGCTGGGGAAAAATGAGGAGACAAACTTAAGCATGAGGGAGTGGGCCAGGGGAGAGAGACAAGACGAGGTCAAAGAGGTGGAGGATTCCAGGTCAGGTAGGGCTCTTCTACTGCCAGCTGGAGAGGCTGTGTTGTGTCGCTGGAAGCCAGCAGGGTTTTAGGCAAGGGAATAACATGATCTTGCTGATCTTGTGATAGTCCTCTGGCAGAGCAAGGACCCAGTACAGGGCTGCTGTTCCTATCCTACAGGAACAAACTCCCTCCAAAGCCTTACGGCCTATTGTGATAGGAAAAGCCTCTCTCGTTCACTACTAGTGGGAGTGCAAAATGGCATAACTCTTACGAAAGGGAGTGTGGCAGTATGCAGGAAGACTACGCTCACACTTAGCCACTGACTCTTTCATCCCAGTCCTAAAAAATCTGTTCTGAAACTACACTGGCAAAAAGACAAAAAGAAGTGTGTGGAGTGTCTGCAGCAACCAGATGACAGCAAAGCCTGGCGCGCCCATAGAGGCACCTGGCTAAAAGAATATTCTACAGTGACAGGATGCCATCCTTTCCCCAGCTGTCACAGAAAGTGCGAAGTCTCTACCTGCTGCTGGGCCAGGATCACCAGGAACATTATTAAATAAAAATGCAAGGCAGAGCAAACTGTGTACACCATACTGACATTTACCTAAGAAGGAGGGGGATAGGAGCACATGGTTTTAATGGAAAAAGAAATCAGAAACAACACACAAAAGCTGCCTGCTGGGGGACAAAGGAAACAGTTGAGGAGGAGAGTAATAGAAACTAGATTTCACCAAATACACAGTGTAAAACTGACTTTAAATGGCATTTACATTAAAAATATTAATTTCTAAAAAATTAAATTTTAATTTTAAATTATTTTAATCCTTAAGAATTAACTAGTCAAAAAAATAAATAAATAAAAATTTAAAAATTTTTAAAAAGAATTAACTAGTCAAGTGACTTTAAGACATAGAATTAGACTATTGATCTCTAGTAGTATATATATATATAAAGGACAAAAAATGATTAACTGCATATAAAGTCTTAAATCATAATCATATTGATAATCATATCATATTGATAATATCATTCATTAATCATATCATTGATGATAGCGTAGTCATTATTTTCCTGAAGTTATGCTGTGTGTATTGTGATATAAAGCAAATGACTACCTACATTGGTTGTGGGGGAGGGATCAGGACTTTTTCCTTTTCTTTTTTATTTTTAATTAACATGTATTTATTGTACATGTTAATGGGGTTCAGTGTGATGTAGGAATACAGCACATGCATATGGTATGCACTGACTAAATCCTGCCTTCCTTCACCCACCCTCCACACGCATGCACCCCTTTCCCAGTCCCCAAGAATCACTATTCTGCTTTCAGGTTGATTCTTCTTGACTCCGTATATGAGAGAGCACATGGGGTACTTCTCTTTCTGTGTCTAGTTTATTTCACTTCATATAATGTCCTCCAGTCCCATCCATTTTGCTACGAATGACAGGATTTCATTCTTTGTGGCTGAATAATGTTCCATTTTGCATATAAACCATATTTTCTTTATCCACTCATCCACTGATGGGTATCTAAGTTGATTCCACATCCTAGCTATTGTGAATAGTGCTGCAGTAAGCATGAGCATGCAGATACCTCTTTGGTGTGCTGATTTCATTTCCTCTGGATACTTAACAGGAGTGGGACAGCTGGAGTATATCAGAGATCTATTTTCAGTGCTTTGAAGAACCTCCATATTGATCTCCACAGTGGCTGTACTAAGTTACATTCCCTCCAAAACTAGATGAGGTATTCTTTTTCTCCATATCCTCACCAGCACTGGGATCAAGAATTCTTGTGTAGAAGGAAGGTAATGATATAAGATTGAAGAGACTAGAGGAAAATTTACTGGCCCTGAATTTGAATTGGAAGCTTTGGTATAAATTCAATGTGTATTTTATTTTCAAAAGAAAAAGAAGTTACTGATTCTAGTCAATAGAAGGACTAGAAACAATGTCTCCCCTGGAACAATGAAAACTTCTACCACCCACACTTGGCCTCTATGTGCCATTGTGCACTTAAAGAAATAGGTGGAGGGGGGTAAGAAGAATTGAGATGTATTATGTGCATGGACCAACTCTCCATCAGGAATGTAATCATTATGTACCACAAATATGTAGTAATCAAAATAAAAATATAAAGAAAGAACATACAAAACAGAGAGAGGGAGGGAGAGAGAGAGAGAGAAAGGAAGGAAGGGAGGGAGGGAGGGAGGGAAAAGAAGGAAGAAAGGAACAGATCCAGGGGGAGAAATGACATGGGAAAGAGGGCAAAGCAGCAGAGGAGAAGCATGAAAGGGATTTTGAAGTAGCTGTCCACGTACAGAAGGAGAACCGAGAGAGTGAGCACACATAACCCCTGAGAGCAACATGTCTCCAGATGACAGCGTGACCACCTGTGTGGACACTGCTGGATGAAGCACAAAACAACAGCAAAGCTGACCATTGGCTTGGCCACCTCCAGGCCACTATATCAAGTGTGGTCTCAGAAGAGGGGCCGGAGCCTGACTGGAGAGGTGAGAAGAGAACCCAAGGTATAATAAGCAAGAACACCACCAAAATTAAGATTGCTCCAGAAACAACTTCTGATGAAAATTTTTTTTAAAAAATCATAGCCAAAGGAAACAGATCCAAACCCTGCCATCTGCATACTCACCCAAGAGGAGCCTGGCATTTAGAAAAGGTAAGTGGAAAGGACACGCACTTCTCCTTCTGCTCTGTATCAAAACGCAGGTGTCATTTCTGCACATGGTGATATTTAGGCATGAGAGCATCGTCTCAGCTCCCCTGACCCAGGTGAGGGGGTGAGCATGCCATCCCTGGTGACAGTCAACTTAAGGGAAGAGGATCATCCTACAAGGATGCTATAGAGGTGACCTAGCCTTGGAATCTGAACTAGGGCTGCATAAGTTATGACCTTTCCAAAGCAGGAAAGCAAAATGGCCTAGCAAACAACGGGAGCTCAATAAAGGCCCGTGCAGTTTCTCCCATGTACCTCACGTGTATACCAGCTCCAACATCTGTAATTCTTTGATGTCTGCTTTGGGTAAGGGGACTTGGATTCCCTTCTGCAGAGCATCTCTCCAGGTATTGCTCTCTGCTGACATCTCCTCTTTCATCTGCTTGTGTCTCTTACCATTTCTGCTGCCAGGATCAGCCAAAGAAAAACAAGCAAAACAGAACTTTTTATTGACACCACCAGCTACTCACTCCAGCCCCAGACCCTTCTGCATATTGAAGCCATGTGACATGTGACACAAGCCTTGGTCACAGCTGTTCTTCCTTCTATTTACTCACAGAAATAGGAGCAGAAGATGAGCAGTTCTCACCAGCGACCTCTAAGAATGGCCACCACTTGAAGGTGGAGAGACAGGAGCTACACACCTAAGAAACTTACTGGTTACAGAATCTAAGATCCTTGACACTTTCATATTAGATGCTTAAAGGACAAATATCTAAACTGTACCTTCTGTGTGGCAAGCACTATTCTAAGCACCGTACATTGACTTAGTCTTTCCAATAACCCTATGAAGAGGACTATCAGTATCAGCATCTCCATCTTATGTAGAAATGGAAACACTGAGAGACTCATCAATTCTTCCCAACACTAGATAGCTGGTAAACTCTGGACATGGAGTATTTTGTGAATGTCCTTGCTATGGACTGAATGTTTGTGTCCCCCCCAAATTGAGATATTGAAACCTTAATCCCCAATGTTAGGTGATATTTGGATACAGAGTTTTTGGAGGTAATTAGATCAAAAGGGTGCAGTTCCCCTGATGGGATTAGTGCTCTTATAACAAGAAGCACCAGAGAGCTAGGTTTCTTTCTGTCCCCCCTCTCCTTTCTTGTGAGTAGACTCATCCCTTGGTGTGCATGAGAGATCGGTCCCAGGACCCTCCCAAGGGTCCTTGTATAAGAAGGGAACCAGGGGCCGAGGATTTAGCTCAGCGGTTCCGGCTCCTGCTTTGCAAGCGCAAGGTCCCGAGTTCCATCCCCAGTACCAAAAAAAAAAAAAAAGAAGGGAACCAAGAGACCTCTCACAGGCTTTGTGGCCAGGGTGCAGGAAAACACTGCTGATAGCCCAACTCCACCACCACCTTCTCCACCAGATGACATTCCCATATTTGAAGACTCCCCACCTCCACAGCCCCCTCCCCCAGTAGACTATGAACATGAGGAAGCTGCAGTAGTTCAGTATAATGATCCATACGCAGATGGGGGATCCTGCCTGGGCCCCCAAGAATTACATTGAAAAGATTGTTGCAGTATATGATTATACAAAAGACAAGGGTGATGAGCTGTCATTTATGGAGGGCGCAATCATTTACATGATAAAGAAGAATTTCGATGGCTGGTATGAAGGAGTCTGCAGTCGAGTGACTGGCCTCTTCCCTGGGAACTATGTTGCATCTATCATGCACTATACTGATTAATTTTTTTTTTTTTGCTTTTAAAGTAGATTCTTATTACTCAGTCATACTGAGGACTATTACGGTTAACAGAATTATTTTAATGTTTTAAAATGTGCCCATATTTTCAGGACATGCTGTTTATTGGTATATTTGAATGTCTACCTGTAAGCATAAATCTTTGTGGCAGTTTGTGTATTGCTCAACAGCAATTTATACAAGAGGCTGCCCGTAAACAATTATGCTTATGTACTTACACATTGTTAACTTTATGACCAGCCTAAATATTCTGGGGAAATGGGGTATAATATTTAACAAATCTTGATTCAGATTGTACCATTACATGTTTCAAAGCAGCATGGTTACTAATACTATGTCACACTAATATTAAAATCAGAAAACTTAAATGCTGGTGCTGGTGGTCATATTTTTTGTTTAGATTCTCTCAGTTTTAAAAACTGTTTGTTAGGCCGGGGACTGAGCTCAGTGGTTCCACCACCTGCCTCACAAGCGCAAGGTCCCAAGTTTGATCCCCGGCACCAAAAAAAAAAAATGCTTAATAAAGTCTAAAATGTTTTAAAATAATCATAAAATTAAATTTAAAAATAAAAACCATTTGTTTAAAGCTTGCATAAAATTTATGTATTGAAATATACTTAAAAATTCCAAGATGCTTCCAATTTGTGTACTACTCACTGGAGTACTCAGATGAGTCACTAAAGTCTCCATGTGAAACAAACAGAAAGGATTATCTGTAATATTGTAGTTTGTACCTGAGTTTTCTTTTGTTTTGTTTTGTTTTTTGGTTTTGATATGGGTTTTTTTGGTACCAGGCATCTAATTTGGGACCTTGTGATTTCCAGGCAGGCAGTAGAACCACTGAGCTCAATCCCCGGCCCAGTACCTAAGTTTTTTTATGAGTGAATTTGCATTATAAATTTTTCCATTCATAAATATATAAGTGAACCAAAGGTTTTTGTCCTTTCCTTCACCAGTTTGCTTTTAAAAATACAAAAACTGATTTATTGCAGAATTATGCTTCTATTTTCTCAATATATTAACTTGGAAAAAAAATTCAGTCTTATCTCAATGTGTCCTAATAGCAATGTGATGGATTTCTGCAGATTTAAAATCTAAGATAATTATTTACAAGTCAGGTCAGTCTTCTGAATTCCTTTTTTAAAGTAACTTTTGAAGCTAAGAAAATATTTCAAAGTATGTGCATCATTCTATACGTAAAATTCTTAAGGATTGTCATGTTAATCCTTCAGTTTTTCAGTGGAATGTTGTACACTGGTTCAATAAAAGGAACTTACAGTATCTTTTACATATTGTAAAAGTGGATGCAGTTAATTTGTGGATAGGCGCTCTTTAATCTATTGCCTGGCACTAGAAACATTAAGATTTTTTTAAAATTGGGAAAGGTGAATCACATTAATCAGTGAACAGAGATATACTTACTTAACCAACAAATCTGTATTGTCTTTTGACATAATTCAAATGCAACATGTGCACTTTGTCTCATTTTAATTTAAGGGAGGGTTACAGGGATGTTTTCTTCTCTTTTTATCTTGTGTATAATTCTATATTGCTTAGGATACTAAAGTAGAGCACTCCAGTGTGAGTTTCTGTGTATTGAGGATTCATTTGGATTTCAAATTTTGGTTATGTACTGGGCATTACAGACTTAAAAACAGCATAGTGAATGGTGAGACTAGTGCAAAACATTTCTGAAGATTAAAGACCATTACTGCTACCAAAAGAAAAAAAAGGGAACAAAGTGATGGAGAGAGGGGGAAGAAGCTGAGGGGAGGGGGATTTAAAAAATGAAGATGTGTTACTTACAAATGCCAACTTTTCACAATGAATGTAATCATCATGTACTGAAAACATGTACTAATAAAAATAAAAGCTTAATTTTTAAAAGTCCCTTATGTAAGATGGCATAGTATTTGCATATAACCTATTCACATCCTCCTGTACACTTGAAATCATCTTTGTATTACTTATAAAACCTGATACGATGGAAATACTAAGTAAATAACATCATGCTCTCTTAATGATATAATTAATAACTCTCCACACTCCCCATTACCTTCCTTTATTCATCCCTCCCTGCCCCCTATTCCCTTCCTTTTGTGTATTAGTAGCCTCCCTTCTACTTTTGTGCTATTTTTTTTGGTTCCACATATTAAAGAGAGCATCTAATACTCATTCTTAGTCTGGCTTATTTTGCTTAACATGATACTCTCTAGTTCCATCCATTTTCCTGAAAAATGACATCTTTTGTTTACAGCAAAATAATACACCAGTGTATATATACACCACATTTTAAAATATAGTCATTCATTGATGGAAGTCTTCCTATCTTTTAGTCTCTTTCTTCAGTGTTCTGAAATTTTCATTGTAGAGGTCTTTTCCCTCTTTGGCTATGTTGATCCCTAGTTATTTTGTTATTTTTTTAAGGTATTTTGAACAGAAGTATTTTCCCCTTTTTTTCTCAGCGAGGTCATCACCAATGTGTAGGAAAGCTACTGATTTTTCAGTGTTAATTTCTGTATTCTGTTAAATTCATTTTTGGATGAGCAAGCTGAAGACTAGAAATGTAAGGGGCTTGTCAGAGTTCACAGAGCAAACTGTTCTAATAGAAGGCTAGAAAAGTACTTGGGTCCCTGCAGAAGTGGTAAGTGGTTTCCTCAGCATGAACTGGTGCTTTTGAGGGGTTCTTCACGGCAGTGGGAGACAGAGCCTTGGAGAGCATTCAACCAATTCTTATTTTACAGATGAGGAAATCCCAGCCCAGAGAGGAAGAGTTGGTCCAGCTGGGTGGTAGGGAATTTACCTAGCATACTTAAGGCCTTCTAGTCCTGGCACAGAAAAAACCCACATATTGTACACTTGAATTATATGACAGGTGAAATATGCTGCAGTAAAGTTATCTTTTTAAATGTTGGTGTGAAGGGCCAAATGGAATGCTGGGATGGACAGGGGCTATCCTGAGAACACAGAAGCCTCCATGATGTTGAAGAGCCCCAGGAGCAGGAGCCAGCTTCCTGCTGAGCACACAGGAGTCCCTGTGGAGTCCTGGAGTCCCACTCAATGCTTCAAAGGGACTTTAGGCAAGATGAGATCGTATTTCCTTATGCTGGTGGAAGCTGGCAATGGTCCGGATAAGTTACCATGAGGACAAGGACAGAATTTGTATTAAGACTTATAGCCACTCAGATTCACACTTGCTTTGCTTGAAAACTCTAGGAGGAAGTTAGGGGGAAGAAAAGAAAAGTACTGACTAGGATGTCAACAGACTGTCTCCAATTATTTATTGGTGAGTACTTGGAGCATTAAGTTGAAATCAATTAGTGATGTCTTCCATGGGTAGAGGAGTGGGAGCATCAGCATATCTGCTATTTATTCACTAACCCTGTTTAGATACTCAAAATCATTGCCCAGGTACAAGATGGAGGTGGCATAAGCCTGGAGCACATAGGAGGCAGGGAGAGCAGGAGAAGCTTCCCTGGATCCAGCAGAGAACAAAATCCATGATACAGCTGGGCCTTCTGTGTTCTCTTCATGCCTCTGAAATGCAGAAAAAAATATTTTTCTCTAAGAGACTCATTAGTATAGATGATGTGCTAAAAACAATCATTCATTAAAACCAGGATCACTAAGGAGCTTGACTGATAAAGTTAAATTGTCAAATTCTACTTTCTGTCGAAGCAAGAAAAATTACAGAGCAACACGTCTGGCTCCATTACCTATTACAGCCTCTCCATGCAGCTGGGAAAACTTTTCCAACTCTACTTTGGAATTTTTTTCATCCTAGAGAAAAGTTGAAAATAATAGCACAGTGAACATGAGATTCATCTAGATTTACCCACTGTTAACACTTTGTCATATTTGCTTGAATCTGTCTGGGGATTTTTTGCTGAACTATTTAAAAATAACTTATAGCATCATGACATTTCATTTCTAAATACTTCAGCGTTTATGACCTAAGAACAAAGACATTCTCCAACATAATTTATTGTAAAATAATCCAACTCTCGTGCCCAAGAAATTTAAGTTAGACAATAATACCATCTTCTATGCTGTCTATTAAAGTCTTCCCAGTCATCCCAATAATGTTCTTCCAGCTACTTGTTTTTTTCTTAGTCCAGAATCCAGTCAGGTGTCACATATGTCATTTAGTTGCTTTGCCTCTTTGGTCTCCTTCGATCTAGAACCTTCCCACTGCCTTGTTTAATTTTCATTGAAATTTTCATTTTATTATTGACAGTTTTCAGAGTCCAGCCTGGTGCCCTTGCAGATGAAGTCACAGCTTGAGGAACCCCATCTTGAAAGAAGTCCTGTGTGACAGTTAATCTTAATTGTGTCAATTTGATTGTTTTAAGAAACACCTGGGGGTTAGTAAAGCATGTTTTTGTATATATCTGTGCATGTCATGGAGGTGTGATTTTTGGGTACTATTTATGGTCCCTTGCCTCTTCCTCTTTAGCACTATTCACTTACTTGCTTCCCCACCCGCATGAACTAAGCATCTTTGCTTCATCACTTCCTCCCACCGAGATGCTCCTGCCTTGAAACCAACCAATGATGGACTGAACCCCCTGAAACCATGAGCTAAATTAAACCCCTCTTCCTTTAAACTGTGGGTATTGGTTATTGAGTCCAACAATGGGAAGGCTGACTGAAACACCCTGCTTTTCAAAAAGCCTTTAACGTTTAGGTTTCTTTGCAAAATCAGACTCTCCCCAACCTTCTGTCTGTAATCATGAAATTGTAGTGCACAGCTTGTGTATGGTAGATTTAATTCTGGCTCTTCACCTAAGAATAGATCCAAGGCACCCAGCTCGTCCCTAATTTCCCTCATTATTGTGGTTGCTGATGGCAAGGGAAGGCCTTTGAGTTTAGTTCAAGGTTAAGTCAGATGGTGGGCCACTGCTTGAAGAAGACCAGATAGGAAGACTGAGGCCTAACTGGCCCTCTCAGTGAGCACTAAGAAGAAAGGCAGCATGCAAGTGTTGCAGGGAAAAGTGAAAACAGCTGAGATCATGCTGTTTACCCAGACAAGTACCACGGAGGGTAAGAGACAGATGGATCCTGTGGAACTCTAATTGCTTGTACCTGTGTCTGAGTGAATAAAGCCAAGGTGTGCCAGTCTCTAGGGTTCTCTGTCAAAGGGAGACAAAAGCCTCCTGGCCTCCACGTTTTAACCTGATTCTGTGTTTCTTCACTTTTCATCCTCGTCACCCCTTCGTCAGTTCGAGCTCATAGGCTAGTTCCTACAACTGCCTGCCCACTAGGGAGAGAAAAATTTGGTTGGGCTGGGGCTGCTGATGGTTTTGATGCCTTTCTAGAATGATTTTCTTGCTCCTTTATTAATTCCACTGGATACTTCACAACAGGTGACAGCTCTGCTCTTTAGTTGATGAGGGACTTTGCTTTTACACTGCTGTTTGCTGTTCAAAATTATTTAACTTGCTTGACAAACACTTGCATTTCAGGGACTTCCTCCCCAACAAGAAAAGTAAACATGTGAGCTGTGTGAGCCTAGCATACACGTGCTCACTGTTAACTGGGCCAATACTGCCTCATTAGGCAGTTCATGTCACCTTCTCCATTTTGGCCCTATGCGTACTTACTTGACATCTGTGCAGTATTAGCTTTCTCATCACTGCAGCACAATAACTGACACTCACAATTTAAAGATGTTTAACTCGACTCATGAGTTTGAGGGGTTCCCTCCATGGTTAGCTGGCTCCAAGGCAGAAATATCAAGGCAGAGGGTGTGATGGAGCAAAGCTGCTTAATTCATGGCAGTTGGGAAGCAGAGGAGGGGAACAGTGCCAGAGATGAAGGGCAAGGGACCCAATGTAGACCACAGGCCACACCTCCATGACCCACCCAAACACACCCAAAGTATGCTCCACCAATCCCCCCGATGCAGCCCAAACTCAACTTGCCATTCCACCTTACTTGCCACAATATTTTTCTTTACATCAAGTTTATTTTTTAACCTAAATAACTTTTTCAATAAAACCTATTATTCTTATGAATGAAAAACTGGCCATGTTTTCCATAATCACCTGTTAAAAAATGCCCGCCAACTGGTGACTGAATAAAGAAGATGTGGTTTTTTTATAAAATTGAGTATTACTCAGGCATAAAGAATGAGAAACTAGAAACATTTATAGCTACATGAATGCACACTGAGGTCATACTGTTAAGTGAAATAAATAGTATACACATGTGTAAATACCAAATAGTTTCTCTGGTGTGAGAAACTGAAAGTGTAAATGAGGATCAAAATGTATAACAGATACTGTGAAATAGGAAGAAAAGGTCCAAAGGAGAAGGGGAAGTGGAGAGGTAGGGGAAAGGAAAGAAGGGAGAGGAAAAAATATGAGAAAAGGAAAAAACAGAAACAAAGTCTGTAAATAGGGAGGGGTGGAGGGGTTGAAGGGAGGGCAGGGGAATGGGGAAAAAAATAAAAACCGAGATATATTATGTAAAGGTACAAATTCCCAATGATGAATGTCATCATATTGTATACCTAAAATGTACCAATAAACTTAATGAATAAAATAAATAAAATAAAAACCTGGATATCCAGATGCTCAGGGCTCTGAGCTTGAGCCTGCTCTGACCCATTTAATGGAAGATCAATAAGAGTCAAACACAGAGGACACTAAATTGAGGCTTTGGCTTTGAGGAATCAGAGGAAATTGAAAGGGGATTGATTTTCCAGTACAACATTCAAAACTATTTGATATCAGCTTTATGGGCCCTCAAACTGGCCCACACTCTGCACTCTGGAATCATGGAATTTTGTTTCCCTGAGGTATTTTTTCTTTTTTCTTTTTTTCAATACTATGCAGAAAGATCAATCCTTATGTTGAGTGACTCGCCCTAGTGTTCTGTTTGAAAACCTGCTTATCATGTCATGCCAGGGGGATCGTTTGCTGGTGAAATCTTCAGCAAGAGCTGACTTTGAGCTACATCATCCCTCCTCATCCATAGGTTTTGCTTTCTGCATTTCAGTTACCCATATCCGCCTGAAAATATTAAATTGAAAATTCCAGAAGCAAACAATTTATAAATTTGGAATAACTTTTATTTCAGTGATTGTTACAGTGGTTTTAGCTTATTACTAGGTATTGCTGTTAATCTCTTACTATGCCTAATTTATGAATTAAACTTTACCACATGCATCTGTGCATAGGGAAAGACAGTCTGCATAGGGTTTGGTACGCTCCACAGCTTCAGGTGTGCACTGGGGATCTTGGAACACAACCCTCGCACATAAAGGGAGATGCCTGTATATTGAAATTGCCATTGCTATTGGTTGAAAATGGCCTGTCAGCAATCTCGTGTAATGTAGTATGATAGCAGCCATCAGCCTCACCGGTGGTGTGCATCACTTCCAAAATACAGGCACAAATATCGCCTTCTCAGTCCCAACAGGAAATGTTGATGCAGATCGATTTCTTTCTTTCTCATCATATCCTTTTCCAGAGAATAAAATTCCTCTCAGGGAGGGTAAAGGTTCCCAGTCCTGTGGGGTGTTAGTGGGGTCCCAGAGCTAAACTGCATGAGGCTGATCCAGGTTCTTCTCTACTGCAGCCACTGTGGGTTTCCCCTAAATTACTGCCACCAGTTCAGTGTTAGAGCTGGGTGTGAGGCCTCCCTCCATCGGGAGCCTGAGGCAAGAGGACAACGAGTTTGAGGCCAGCCAGAGATGCCTGAGGAGATCCTGTATACATAATGTTCAGCAAGGAACAGGGATTCAAAGTTAGTCATGACCCTTCTGTAAGCTCTTCCTGCTGGACTGACAATTTCTCACAGCCAGAAGTTGTTTGATTTGAAACTTCACTGCCCTGCATGAGTAAATGCGTGAGAATAGCAGAAAGGTGGGGGAAAGGGAGGGAGAAGGAAGAGAGGAAAGAGGGAAAGAAAGGAGGGAGAAGGGGAGAGGAGGAAAAGGGGAAGGTGGAAGAAGAGAAGGGAGGTAAGGAAGGGTAAGAACACCGGGGCCCGGAATGCAGAAGCGAATTTCTCTTGTGGCAGACATGCGGCAGCTCTGTGGGAAAGATATGAATTTTGAGTTCAGAAGGGTGAATATTCAGTTCCCTCTTCCTCCCCAGCCTAGCTGTGAACTTGGACATGCTACTTCACCTCTCTCGGCCACAATGTGGTCATCTTTAAAAGGAGAAAATAACATCCATTCCACGGGCTGCTGGGAGAAGGTGAGTGTGTGCAGAGGTGTTTTACCTTCGCTTCCAATGTCTTTGTAGCCATTGTTAGAAAGACCTGGCTCCCCTCTGCTGTCCCTGCAAGCAGCATTACATCCACAACTTCACCTCTGAGCTGCCTTCCCTACTGCAGGGAGCTGTGACTAAAATGGGTACCCAGAGAAGAGGAAAATTCCACAAAAGTCACGGTGGCATCCCATGTGTCTCTAACGCTGGTCTGGACCGTGTTTCCCTGAGAAACTGTAAACAACAGGAAGCTCCTCGGGGCCTTGGAGAAGGAAAGGGCCATGCCTGCCTTGGTATCAGCTTCTCCCAGGGGCTGAGCTGCACATGGCGGGAGCTGGGTAAATGTTTGCTGAGCTGAGCCACTCTGTACAGCAGCGGGAGGATCACAAATCACCATCTCAGGGCTGTCAGGGAGAAGAGGACATGGACTTACTCAGCTCCAAAGGATGGATGAGGACCCTTGGCTGGGCCTCCAGGCAAGTAATTTGGATCCTATAGAAAGCAACACTTTCTAATGCCAAGAGTGTCCAAAACTTAAGCCTGCTGACTGGTATGGAAAAACCCATGTGATCAAAAACTACAGTGGGTGTTTACATTTTTTAAATGTATTATAGTAAAAGACATTGCCACTAATGCCCTCAGAATACTCCCCTCTATTCTGAACACACATATTCCATTTTGCTACTGTCTGAAGCAGTTCTAAAAGTCCTTTTTAGTGATCTTTACATGGCGTGATCAAAAAATATGGTGATTGGGCCAGGGATTTAGCTCAGTGGTGCCGCCACCTGCCTCTCAAATGCAGTGTCCCAAGTTCGATCCCCAGGTACCAAAAAAAAAAAAAATGGTGATTGCTGCTGTTGAATGCCATCCAGCAGAAAGCCAGGCTCATAAAAACACACTAAACCATGTCCTCATCCACCTTATTCACCAGATATGGTGCCGTGCAACTTCTGGCTCTCCTCCAACATGAAAATGACCATAAAAGGTAAAGGTTTTGAATGGATTCAGGACATCAAAGCAGCCATGACAGCGCCACAAAGACCCTCACGAAAGGCCCCCCCAGAACTGCCTCAGAAAATAACAAGAGGGGCCGGGGATTTAGCTCAGTGGTGCCGCCACCTGCCTAGAAAGCACAAGGTCCTGAGTTCAATCCCCAGTACCCAAAAAAAGAAAATAACAAGAACAATGGGATAAGTCTGTTCAAAGAGAGGAGGGCTACTCTGAGGGAGTTTAATGACTATCTTTTCACTGTAATAATTTTTTAATTCAAACAGTCCCCATAGTTTTCTATCACACTTTGTATGGCACAGGATATATTCAAGCAAAGACTCCCGGGTCATTCGGTGACTGTGTGCCTGGACGGGTAATGGATTAGCCAAAGCCTCAGATCTGCTCTGCCCATCATAGAGCCTACAAACAGCTTTTCAGCACTTGAAATGGAGCTGGTATCCACTGTCAGATGCTATGTAAATATTCATAGCAAAAAATAATTTCACCTGCGTTTTTTACTTTTATATGTGGCTACTAGGAAATTTAAAATCACAAATGCCAAGCCCAGTTGCTTCTCTAAATAGTGACACAAGTCCCCAAGTCAGAGTCCATAGAAATGAAAAAAGGTAATGAAGGTTAGAAAATATCTCAGAAAAAAAGAAAATATCTCAGAACACCCACTTCCTAGACCCCAACCCACCGTTGAGTCAAAGAATCAGCTGTGCGTGATATGTTAATGATTACCTGGTTCAGGATTCATCCAACTACAGCCCACAGGCCAAATCTAGCCCTCCACTTGTTGTTCTGTTTTGAGGTGAAATTCATATAATTATCTACTGTCAAATGTACCAGTTGGTGATATCCATACACTCACAATGTTGTGCAGTCATCACAGAGGTCAAGACCTAATTCCAAACATGTTCCTAGCTGGGGATTTAGCTCGTGGTGCTGACCCCTGCCTCACTAGCGCAAGGTCCTGAGTTTGATCCCGGGTACAAAAAAAAAAACTAAATTACCCAAACACGTTCCTTGCTCCAGAAGGAGACCTCACCCTCCTTCTGGATGCAGTTCGTTCCTCATTTCCCATCCCAGCTCTACTTTCCATCTCTACAGATTTCCTTCTGCCGAGCACTTCATACAAACGGAAGCACACAATCTGTGACGTTTGGGTCTGGCTTCCTTCACTGAGCAGTTTCTGCACTCTCTCTGCATCAAAGCATGGGCCAGAACTCCATTCCTTTTCACTGGGTCTAGTATTTGATCATAGGGGCATACCACTTGCTACTTTTCTACTTGTCTACTGATGAACATCTTGGTTGTCTCCATTGTAGCTTGTGTTATAAATTCAGTATTATCAGAACACAGAGTTGAGGATTTGCTCCAGAGACTTACCTGGCCTAAAACAATCACTTCTGGCCTTTTACGGAAAGTTTTTCAATCCCAGTCTAGTTCTGTCCACCCTTTTTCTGGTTCATCCAATTCCCAAAGCCCTATTTTTAGGGGAAGGAACCAAGTCTAAATGACCACCTCACCTACCCTCACCTGGCCAGACTCTTCTCCTTGTTTCTTCTTATTGTAAATAGAACAACATCCTCCCCTGAACCCATGTAAGAATCTGGAGGTCACCCTGGATGCTCCTCCCACTTCCGCATCCAATGAAGCCGATTCTCATCCATTCTCCATCCGCAGTGTCCCCGACTCCATCCCTTTCCCTCCTTCCTTCCCTTTGCTGACCTGACCCTGGGTTACCACCACCTTCACTGGGGTCAGGGCCTGGTTTCCTATAATGTCCCCACACTTTGAGTCCTAACCTCCCTCTGCCTATAAGGCAGCCACAGGATTTTTCTAAAAATAAATGCAATATCATGACTTTGCCCAAAGTTACTCAGTGTAGTTTTTAGGCCCTCCACTGTCCTCTAGACCCAGTCAAAACTCCACAGCACGACTTGAAAAGCTCCGAACAATGGGGCCACCATGTGGCTTGGGGAGGGGCTTCCTCTCTTCCTTTCCAGAAAAGAAAGCGAACTGAGAAGGACAAGAAGGAGGTGGACAAATTCAGGTCAAGCTGCTGATGTAGCAGCCTGGATGACAGCTTAGACATGAGGCCACAGTCACACTTCTTTCCACTGTGCTGCGTGAGAGGAACCTCACCATCAGGGAAGAAGGGGACCAGAAAGTGTATCAGCAGAGCTTGGGGTGCAGCTCAGTGGTAACGCACTGGCCTAGCTTGTGCAAGGCCCTGGGCTCAAATACCCAGCTCAGGGACGGGGGACAGAGACATCTTCCTACCTCAGGGAGGGTGAGAGTCTGCTGTGGAGAGCTTGGCTTTGAAGGTGGAGACTCTGGATCCTCCAATGCAGGAACAAAGAGAACTAGGAGACGTCAGGGCACCACTGAGAGGCTCACAGGGCGAGAGGTAGCATGTCTGAATAGCTATAGCATGAACTTTGATGCTGGACCA
Source organism: Heterocephalus glaber (assembly GCF_053883595.1). Lineage (NCBI taxonomy): Eukaryota > Metazoa > Chordata > Mammalia > Rodentia > Bathyergidae > Heterocephalus > Heterocephalus glaber. The sequence goes on along the minus strand of NW_028258467.1, from coordinate 9,724,494 downwards.
CTGGGTTCGAATCCTGCCTCATCACTTACCAGCCACATGACCTCAGATATCCTACCCAACATCTCTACGCTTCAGGTTCCTCATCTATCAAAAGAGGTGGCTAAGGAACATGCCTCTCGGGTTTTTATACCGTTAAACCTACATCTAACCTGTGTGACTGTGACCCAGGAGGAACAGGAAGTAGGTTTTTGGAAATGAAAACCACACCATTCAAATGGGAAACTGTATTAGCTCCTTGTAGTTGCTATAACAAATTACCAGAAACTGGAAGAATTACAACAGAAACTGCTTGTCCCGCAGTTCCGGAGACCAGAAGTCTGGAATCCAGATGTTAGCAAGCTCGGCTCCCTCTGAGGCTCTGAGAGAGACCCTGGTCCGCATCCCTCTCCCACTTTCCGGAGGCTCCAGCATCCTTGGTGTTCCTTGGTTTATAGATGCCTCACTCCAACCTGTATCCATCATCACATGGCTTCTTCTCCGTCTGTGTCTCCTCTTCTGTCTATAATTACGGACACCAATCACTGGATTTAGGGCCCACCCACATAGTCCAGGCCTGTCTCACCTCAAAAGCCTTGACTGAATTAGATCTGCAGAGATTCTTTTTCCAAACAAGGCCCCATTCCCTGGACCTGGAGGGACATATCTTGTGGGAGGCCACCATTTAACACAGCACAGGTGTCCAGCCCAGTGACCCAGGCAGGGGCTGCGCAGTGAGCAGAGCTAACATTATAGAGCGTTTAGCATGGACCAGACACTGTGCAGGGTGATTTCCACCCATTAGCTCATTTATCCCACTCACAATTTGTTCCATCTCAGCGTATGAAAATGTGGCTGTCATTTCCCCAGGCCCTCAGTGCCGCAGCACAATGACATGTGAATTAATAAACGGCCCGTCTGACAAGGGAGGCGAGCATGCACCCGCCTCCCACTCCGGCCCATTCTGCTTTGATGAGTCATAATTTGATCACTTTAAAGGATGTAAGTAATAGCCTGCTTCAAAAGAGGCATCCTTTTTATCTTCTCCCAAGCTTCCATTCTGCAGGGGACGAGGTTTCAGAAGTGAACTGGTTTATTTCTTTAAAGTCCCTTTAATCATGCTAGGTGTGGAGTTTGCCCATGGGGGAGAAGCACAATTTAAAAAACAAAATCTTTTGAAGTTTGGGGGTTTTCAACAACATGTGGTGCCAAGTAGAAGCAATAGTAATTAGGTAATAACATCAGCAAAAATGACAGCTAGCGTTTATTTTTATCTTGTTTCTTTGTTGTTGATGCCGTAGTTTTGGTTGTTTTTGAATACTAGGAATTAAACTCAGCAGTTGTGTTTTTTTAAGACAGGGTCTTACTAAGTTACCCAGACTGGCCTCAAACTTGTAGTCCTCCTGCCTCAGCCTCCCAAGTAGCTGGGATAAAAAGCACATACCACCATACCTGGTTTTATTTTGTTTTCCATGACACATAATAATTGTACATATCTATAGGATACAGTAGGATGTTTCAATACATGGTGTGTATTTTGTAGTGATCAAGTCAGGATATTTAATATATTGCCTCAAATATTTATAATTTCTGAGTGAGAACATTCAAAATCATCTCTTCTGTCATATTACAGTGATACATGCATACCCACATTTATAGCAGCACAATTCATAATAGCTAAATCTCGGAAGTCACCTTTATGTCCATCAGCAGATGAACAGATAAAGAAAATGTGGTGTTTATACACATGGAGTACTATTCTGCCATAAACAAGGATAAATTTGTGTCATTTGTAAGAAAATCAATCCACCTTGAGACTATAATATTAAGTGAAATAAATCAGACACACAAGCTTAAACATCATATGGTTTTTCTTACATGAAAATCCAAAAGCATAAAGAACAAAATATAAGATGGATAATAGGAAACAGATCTTTTGCAAATGGGAAGGGGAACAAAATAGGGAGAGGGAGAGGAGGGGAAACAGAAGGAAGAATTAAGATGTGTTCTGTGCGTGCACCAACCAACTCCCCATGATGAATGTAAGCACTGTGTACTGCAAACATATTAATAAAAATTTTAAATGTTTTTTAAAAAATTTTTAAACAAAATCATCTCTGCTAATTACTTTCATGTCTACAATACAATATTGTTAACTGTGGCCACCATGTTGTGCAATAGAACATCGGAATGTGTTTCTCCAATCTAACTGTGATTCTGTACCCGCTGACCATTCTCTCCCACCCCAACATCACTGCCCCTGGGTTCTGGTAATCACTGTGCTGCTCCAGGCTTCTGTGAGGTCAGCTTTTGTGGTGCTTCTCTCTCTGTTCCTGGCTTATCTCTCTCAACACACTGTCCTCCAGGCTCATCCATGCTGCTGCAAGGGACAAGATTTTCTCCTTTATATGGTGTCTATTTATTGAGCACTTACTACAACCCAAGAGCCCTCATAAGCCCTTTACACACTTAGTCATTTCAATACACAGCAGCCCACTTGGTGGATACCTAAACTACCCCCATTTTACAGATGAGGAAGCTGAGGTTCACTGCACCCCCATCACTTGCCTGCAGTTATGTAGCCAAGTATAATGCAGAGCTGGAATTAAACTCAGGAGCCTGGCTGCAGCAACACATTCCTAAGCACTGTTCTATTCCACAGTGGGCTGGGATACTGCTAAATTCTAACCCAGGGAGCAGGGAGAAACCACAGAGAATCCACAAACCTCAAACTCCAGCACTTGAGAGGCTGAGGCAGGAGGATTGCCATAAGTTCAAGGCCAGCCTGGGCTACATAGTGAGTTTGAGGCCAGCCTGGACTATATAGCAAGACCCTTTCTCCAAAATAATAATCATAAAAAGACTTTCAGAGACCACAGAGAATCAAAATTATTCTAGAGAAGCCTTCACACAGTGTGCCAAGCAGAGGTTTTGGTGAACACATGACAGAGTAATTTTTAAGTGTGAGCTATGCTGTGGGTATCTGAGAATGGCCTTCCCCTGGGGGGTGTTCAGCGATGCTCAGAGAGCTTTTTCGGTTGCTCCAATTTGGGAGGTGGTCAGTGGTGCCACAGCATCTCGTGGGAAGAGGCTAGGGATCTGCTACACACCCCACCACACGCAAGAAAGGCCCACTCCAAGGAAGCAACAGCCACAATGTCAGAAGTCCCAGTGCTGAGAAGCTCTTGGATAAACCTAAGGGAGGAGCAGAGGAGGTCTGTGTGCCCAGCCCAGCAGGACGCAGCCAGCTCAGCCCCTCGGGAGTGCAGGGGCTGAGAGTGTGCAAGGGCTCTGGCTTGCCTTGGTGCTCGCCCTCTTCTCCCTTAGCAGTGAGAGCCCCAGCGGCCCTCAGTAGCCTCTCTCCTCTTACACACAATGAAAAGTCCCTATTTTTGACCAGATCCGGCCACCTGCATGAAAGATTGTATCCGCCACCTCCTTTGTGTCCAGACATGTCCACGTGAATACATCTGGGACAGAGAGGACTTGTGTCACAGCGTCCAGGACAGGCGACTCCATGGCCAGGCAGACAGAGTTTGCAGAGAGGTGCTATTCCCCATTCTCCTTACAGGGTCCCACTACATCACTAAGTAGCCCAGGCTGAGCTTGAGTTTGGGATTCTCCCGCCTCAGCCTCCCAAAGTGCTGGCATTACAGACATGTGCTACCATACCTGGCTCCTCTTCTTCTTAGTTGTTTTTCTCAGGGATTTGGTCACAGCCACAAAAGCTGACTAAAACAGTGATCCTGTTCTTAGCCACTTTGGTGTAGTTATTATCCCGGCCCATCTCTGCAGCCTGGGCAGAGGAAGCATTTTGGGCCAGCTGCCAAAGCCCCTGCTGCGTGGTCACCACAAAGACAAATATTGAAATCCTGGTACTTACTGATTTTCCCTCCCGAAACACATCTCTGATACCACAGAAAATATTTTGACTCCACTCATACTCCAGCCCTAATAGCGCCTTTTCCTCTCTGCTCCATTCTGAACATGGAAATTAAGCATAAGGAGTGGATGGAGGACAGCAGTTAGAGCAAGGCCTCGGGATGGACTGGCCAGAGTGCTGGTCCCAGCTCTGTGTGTGACCTCAGGCTAACAATTTTGCCTCTCTGTGGCTCGATGCTCTGTCTGGTATAATGGGGGCCATAATCAGTTGTGAGAATCAAATGACCTAATATAATAAAGCAGGGCTCTGTAAACTTTTTTTTGTAAACTTTTTCCATAAAGGCCAAGGTAAGTAAATATTTTCAGTTTTTGATGGGTGTGGTGGCACACAAGTGCTTATACTTCCAGCAGGCTGAGGCAGGAGGATAGTTGTGAGTTCCAGACCAGCCTGAGCAACATAGTGAGTTCAAGGCCAGTCGGAACTACACGAGCAAGACCCTGTCTCGAAAAATAAAAATAAAAAACATATTCAGCTTTTCAGGCTACATGAGCTCTGTTACCACTGATTAACTCTGACCCTGTTGTGCGAAGGCAGCCATAGGTAAAGTACAGATGACAGGCAGACTCATGCTCCAATAACACTTCATTTACAACCTCAGCCCTTGGGCCAGCATTGGCCTTGTAGAACTGCAGTTTGCTAGCACCAGTTCTGGCCTCCAATCCCTGTTGTGCCTCTTCCCAGCTGTGGGACTTAAAGCAAGATACTTAAGCTTTCTGAGCCGTGGCTTTCTCACCTGTGAGCAGTCTGCCTCCCAGAGCTGAAGGGAAGACTAATGAGATTCTGTTGACAAATTCACTACCACACACACAAAAGGAGTCCATAAATGTGATCACTTGTTATTACAAACCCACGACCTCCTTTCTCAAGCCTTTGGGTACATCCACCCCTTGTGTCCTCCTCCCACTCCTCACTCCAGTCCCCGGCTTGAATTCCTTTCTCCACTCTACTGCCCTCTAACCCTTGAGCCTAGAGCATGGACTCAACACACGCTGCTAGAATGGTCTCTCCCCAGTTAGCTCAGGAAAAGCCAGATGATTTGAGGTGAATGGACACCTGCTGGTTCGTTGCCTTAAAGCCATAGAAAACTAGGATAAGATTTGGAGAGGGAGGAAGGAGAGGTGCAGAGATCTGCGTCTGGTCACACAACAGGTCCGAGGAGTATAAGTTGGAGCCTACGAGAGGGTCTCACTGCTTATTTATGTTCTCCTCTCCCCTTGGGGCAGTGGTCCCCTACCTTTTTAGCACTAGGGATCAGGTTCATGGAAGATGTTTTCAATGGACTGGGTGGGATGGGTGGGGATGCAGATGGGTCCAGTGTGATTCAACGTGGCAGACTCTAGCTCCCTGACATGCGCAGTTCACAGTAGCATTCCCTCTCCTATGAGAATCTAACTTGGCTGCTGATTGACAGGAGGTGGGGGTCAGACTGTGAGGAAAGCACTGGCGAGCTAATGAAAACGCAGGTGAAGCTCCACCTCCTCTCTGTCCTCCTTCACTTCCTACTGTGTAGCCTATCCCCTAGCAGGCCCAGATCAATACTGAGTGGGGGATCCGTGCTTTGAGATGTCCGGTTTCTCGCTCCCTTAGCAACCCCCTGGACAGACACCCCACCCAAATGGAGTTTTACAGCAGTAGGGAAGTTCGGAGAGCATTCCTGCAGGTCCGGAAAGCTGAGCCTGAATTTAGCGAGTCTTGCCTGTCTCTTCTCCTGGTGAGGCCCAACCAATGCTGACTTCCCACTGTGCTGCCAAACTGGGCTTGAAAGTAGATTCCCTGACTCAGGGGTCACTGGGGAGCCTGGGCTGGGGTACTCATAGTCAGCCGCCCCAGGGACAGGTCCGCCAAACTGAGAACCAGAGAACCGAGGAGGCCCAGGCTTAGCAAAGCACCTCTGAAGGATCCTAGATGCTCCATCACAAGGGCTCCTCAGGCTTCAGAGCCTCCTGTCTGCTGCCATGACGATAAAGACAAATAGCAATTACATTACTCAGGGTGTGGTGAGTGCCAGCTCTTAGCAGATCTTATTTAAGCTCCACAGCAACCTGGCAAGGTGGAAATTACTCCTGCTGCTGCAGAGACTGCTAGTCACTGCTCAGTCCTCCTTCCCCTGCAGGTGACTGGCGGACTCTCTCCAGATCTCAGCAGGACACATGGCTGCCCAGGTGAAGATTCTGTTCCCCAGCCTCCCTTGCAGCTGAGTGGGACCCAGGAACTAAATCTAACCCCCGGGACCAAACAATAGTGGCTAAGGCCTTCGTTCCTTGGATATTCTACTGTGCCCTGATGCAACAAAGCAGTGGAGTCCAGATCCCCGGGTGATTTCACAGAATAAAGATGCCAGCCTCGACTCTCAGTGAGCTTTCTCATGAAAAAAGCTATATGAAGACTTCCATAAAATTAAAAGCCTCATGCCTCGGGGCATCTTCATTATAGCTTAGTGTCCTAACCAATAACACATCCTCAGGACCTGAATGGATATGGGTCCACTTGGCAGAGGAGAAACTGAGTCTCAAAGTGGTGAAATTATTGGCCAAGCACACTCAGATGAAACAGTGCGTCAGGGGTCCAAACCGAGCTACATCTGACCCCAGAGTCTGTTTTCCTCCTCCTAATCATGTTGCCTCCCACTTACAAGAATAAAACTGCATGTGGCATAACAATTTACAAAGCCCTTTCATGTACAAGGACATTGTCTTTTTGAGCCTTGCTCGGGTCCTGTGAGGGTGAGATCATTCCTCACCTTTTACACATAAGGACATTGAGGCTCAGAAGGTCTAGGCTTATATAGGGGGTAGGAGATGATGCTGGGGTTTGAACGCAGCATTGTCTGGGCCTAAAGGTGGCTCTCCTTCACCACTCCAGAGCTGCCACCTATTCAATACGACAGGATCCCCTAGAGAAAGGCCTCACCACACCTGTCCCTAAGGTGGAGATGCCTTCAAGAAGTCACAGGTAGCCAGCTGTCTCAGGGTGGGGCCCAGGAGCAGCTCCTCAGACAAGAATTGTAGTGCTTGTTTATGTGAGAGAGGAACCCAGGAGGCATTGGTGAGGGGGTAGGAGAAGGAAACAGGGAAGGAGGGGCAGCAACCAATGAGGAGAGCGAGCAAGAGACTCTGTGTGCCGACAGGAGCTCAGTCCCCCGGGGGACTTTGCAGACTGCGCAAAACACAGCTCCCTTTCCCACTAAGGAGGTAGGGATGAGCAGTGTCAGCCAGCACGTCCCGGGCCTGGGGGCCGAGGCTGCTTCCTGAAAGGCCTGGGGACAGAGGCACGGAAAGATGGAAAGGAAGATGCTGTCGGGTGAACAGGCACATCAGTGATCAAAATGCAGAGTGGCCAGCTGGTCCACTTGGTCACGGGACAGAAGAGCATACGGGGGGGGGGGGGGCCTGTTTGAGATCCAGGCCAGTGTCAGCTCTCATTTCAAAGCCTGATTTTACTTGATTTTATAACATCATTGTCTGTAAGATGCACCTTGGATATAATAACATCTTCTCCAGACTTTAAAAAAGAAAAACTCCATTACATGTCTCCAAAAAGCACTCTAATTTCAGGTATGTTTAGAATTTTTTAAATGATATGGTTTTGTCCTGGTGTCCCTATAAGAATGTTTGTACCCTTCTGACCTTCTGTCCCAATTTGGGCTTAGAAAGTAGAGTTATTTTGTTTGAAAATTTGTTCTGGCTCTGAAGTTCTGTAATATTCTATTTCTTTGCAGCATCTTCGTCATGGCAACACAATGCACATTTGCATTTCAAAAACTACCCCTGCTTACTCTACACCTTGAAAGAAAATCAGGATTCCCATCCTAATATTTAAAAACAGTCAACTTCAATATCCAGATACCCAAGTACTTAAAGCAACAAAGGGAGCCACAGTTCCTTGCTCATTATGTCTCTATCATTAAAATGCACATTCGTTTATTAATTAGATACATCAGGGGCTGGCTAATTTTGTTGCAAGGAGAAAGAAGAGCTAACATTTATTAATGGGCTGCTACTGCCAGACACTGCACTAATAGCTTTCGATGTAGCATTTCATGCAATCCCCACAATTGCTCCTCAAACAAAAGAAACTAAATCTCAGCAAGATTGTGATATACCCAAAGTCGCATTGCTGATGAGTCACAGATCTGAGATAATTGCCTACCACCATCCCCACCATCTTGTTGGGACTTAATGAACACAAAGAGCAGAGACAGAGAAGGGAGAGGGAGAGAAGGGGGTGGGTAGAAGAATTCCATCCCCACAAGATCTACACCCCTGATGTTGGACCACCTGCTGTTGCTAAGAAACAGATACTTTCCAGTTCCTAAAGACAGAGACTGGATTACCCCAAGAAAAGACGAGGAAACTTTCCTTTTCCTTTTCTTTATCCATCTTTGACCTCTTACGTATTCTCCAGCCAACATTAGCCTGCCAACCCTCCTAGGTTACAAGATTTTTAAAATTCTATTCACTGCTCCATTTAATTTTTTTTTCCAGTATACCAGGAATCGAACTCGGGACCTTGCGCTTGCCAGGCAAGCATGGTGCCGCTGAGCTACACACCTGGCCTTGGTCCATTTAATTTTGCACATCATTTGTTATTAGTGTTTTTCTTTCTTCTGCACTCTGGACAAGTTTTAGAGAACAGTAAATCTAGCCTCTTTATAATCCTACATGAATCTCTCAGACTTTGTTTCCCCCTCTAGGATAATAAAGTCAGTAGTTATACATTAAGCTGCATTAACACAGCTGTCAGGGAGTCACAGTCTGCATAGAGCCAACTGAGGAGGCTCCCATCTGCCCCAGCATAGCATCTGTGCTGTCCTGGATACTAATTCCACCCTTCAATATTCATTGCTTTAGCCATGCAAACACCATCTGTAAAATTAGATGATCCTGGGACAAGTGGGCTTAACCTTTTTTATGGTTTGAGAATGGGGGAGGGAGGATATGTATGAACCCTCTTCCTAGAAAAATGCAGATGCCAAATTCTACTATCCATAGGACCTGAGGCAGAACCACTGTTGGAATGTGTAATCAGCTGGAGGAGCCTCTGGAGTGAAGAGAAGAAAATAATCACACACATGATTTAAAGTGAATTGATTGTCATGCTCACCACACACAGACGCCTTTGCAGCAATGCCTAGATTTGTGTTAGATGGAATAGCCAGGTGCTACAACCGGCCAAGATGACACGTTAAACTGTCACATCTTGTGGAGGTTTGCTTTAAGGATTTTTAAAGTATAGGAGACTCTGGTGCCAGTGTTGTCGTTGTCGATGTTGTTGTTTGGTAATGGTGGTGTGTGGCACTGTTACCAGATCGGGGTTTTGTCCAGGTTCTTGATGGCCTGAACAAAGAACTGAGCAGGATACCCAATAAGAGGAGAGAGAGCAAAGATTTATTTGAAACTTAAAAGTATACTCCACAGGGTGGGAATGAACCAGTGAGAAGAGCTTAGGCCCCGAGAGGGCTCAGTGCTGAGCCTTTTAAGCATTAGGGCTTGGGGTGAGGTTTACCTCCTGCCAAACAGTGGCTTGGCTCGGCCTCTGCATTGGGCAGTGAAGTTTCTCAACTTGGATTAGCCCTGCAGGAACTGTCATGGCATCAGAGCCCAGGGAGTGTGGGTTGGGGATGGGGGTTGTTGGATGTGCCTAGTCAATTACAAAAATGGTAGTGAGGGGTGGGGCTGGCCAAGGATTACAGAAGATCACTGGGCCCATCCCAGGAAAACTTACTGTATATAAGCCAAATTACTTGGTTACTTTCCCCCATTGTATTTAGACCTGGATATCCTGGTCCTGGGCTAATGTTTAACTCAGAAGACTAATCTAGTCTTGAAAACGGGCTCCCAAACAGAACCTCCCTTCTTTCCACAGCCATTTCCTTAGCTACCTCTTGCCTCAATGCTAAGCATTGGACACAGGGCCTCAAGCCACAATCCTAGCCCTTTTTTATTTTTTATTTTGAGAATCTCACTAAGTTGCCAAAGCTGTACTCAAATTTGTGGTTCTCCTGCCTCGGCTTCCCAGAATGCTGGGATTTCGGACGTGTGCCCACCATACCCAGCAATAGAGGAGTTTTTAACTTTCCCTTTAGACTTCCAGGAAGATGGTGGGGCAGTAAATCAGCCTCTCTGAGGTTTGGAATCCAGACACTGGAATATAACAACTTAGTGAAGAAAAGAAGGAGGGAGGTGGATCCCAAGGACCCAGGAAGGGTCTGAAGGGAGAAATGGAGCCCGCAGGGAAAGTGAAGAGACAGACCTCAATGCAGAAAAAGGAGGTGGCAAACTGTACTTTCTCCATGACTCCTAGGTTGTGGCATGAGAGAGGAGGCTCGAATCTACAGAGACAAAGCAAGGGCAGGTAACTCCAGAAGCCTCCAGGAAGAGATGCGCCAGTGGAATGCAGCAGTGGATGCTGTGAGCTACAACAGCTGTTGAGTGACTCCAGCCCAAGCATCTGCCAAGACTCCTGGAGAGGGAGCTTGGCCAGATGCCATTTTATGGAGGACCCAACCAAACCAGGACTTGGAGCAGCTATAGGCTGACTTCATCTCAGGGCTTCCAGTGACTGGGTAAGGGACAGCCTCAGAAGACAAGGGTCAGGGAGCCAAGATCAGGCTGGCAAGAGACACCAGAGTAATGTAGGCTAAATGACTCAGGCTCTAACAACCAGAGGCCAGAATCAGCCTGAACTTTTATGGAGTTGAAAGCACCAGAATTGGCAGCCTGCCCTATTCCTACTGCAGACTTGCTGGGATTATTCAGCACAGATCTGGGCTCTGTCTGCCTCCTTTGTCTACCAATGATAGCACAGATACTACCATAAAACTATAAACCCCAGGAGGTAACCACAAGCTTAAAATAACAGAGAAATCTTTTGTTTATTTCCTTACTTTTGTTTTTTTTTTCTTGTCTTTATTTTTTCATGAGTATAAACATCGATTTCAGGTTTTTTGTTTTGTTTAGATCTTCTTTTTCTTTTTCCTTCTTTCCTTCCCTCCTGTCTTCTTCACCAGTTTCCCAAAGCCTGGGTAATCTTCCTTTGTCCTTCAGCCTTGCTTCTAATCTCTTTCTCTTTTTTTATTTCTCTATTTTTTTCCTCTTATCCCTTTTAAATTTTCTCCCCTGCAGGTAAAATCACTCTGTTGAGGGAATATTCACTGTATATAATTTTCTGATGTGTTTTAGATTTTGTTATATAACTATAAATCATGTACCTATGGCTAAAGATGGAAAATTAACAATTACCAGAGTTTGTCATTTTCTGGACTGTACTTGATGCTATTATAATTATGTGTTGTACTACATTAGCCAGGGTGACATAGTTATTGTGATCAGTTGTTCTTCCTTGTATGCCAATACTGAGATTGTCTGAGGGTCATAAATAATACCATAGTTAAGTACCAAAGAACTAGGTGCTAGGCAAAAAAGGAAACAAACTCTCTAATCCCCAATAAACTGAAGAGGCAGGATCATGGGACAGACTCAAAACCCAAAAGCCAGCCACACCTAGAAGACATCTCTGAAAAGTAGTCATTTTTAAAGAGGTCACAATGCTACTAATAAAGCTACCTACCAAAAGCAACTTACAAGCATCAATGCAGAAAACAAATAAAAAGAAAATAAGAGCCAGAAGCAAGATGCAACCCCCGACCTCCAGTTCACCAACAGCAAATCCCAGGGGCATTGCGGTGGAAGAAATCAATAGTTACCCAACTGAACTTTCTGAAATGGTAGCAGTGGAAGTAACAAAGCAGAAGGAATTAGTCTCTAGAAAAAACAAATCAGAAATAATTACACAAATAACTAAAGAGACGATGACCATAATGAAGGACATGGTTAGTGAATCTAGAGTAGATATAGATTTTTTTAAATAGAGGAGCATAAGAAAGTTATGAAAACCATGAATGCCCAAAGTAGGAAAAAACTGAATTCCGTGAAACAAATTCAAACAGATATCCAGAATATTAAAAATCCTACTGAAAGTATACACAGCACAAACAACCAATGTGAAGATAGAATATCAGATTTAGAAAACAGGTTTGCAGTTAGCAATCATTAAAGGATAGACTTCTTTTTTTTTTTTTTGTACCAGGGATCAAACTCAGGACCTGGCAGGCGGCGGAACCACTGAGCTAAATCCCCAAACCCAAAGGATAGACTTGTTAACAATATCAAGGAACCATGAAAAATCATCCAACAGTTGCTAGATAATTCAAGAAAGAATAGCATAGATTGACTGGAATCAATGAAAAATCAGAAGATAGCACAAAGGACATTAAGAAAAAAAAACCCTATTCACAGAAGTAATGGCAGAAAACTTCCCAAGCATGGAAAAAGAATTTGACATACAGGTAAGTGAGACATATAGAACTCCAATTAGCCATGATCAGAAAAAAAAAACCTGGGCCGGGGATTTAGCTCAGTGGTTTTACCGCCTGCTGTGTAAGCGCAAGGACCAGAGTATGATCCCTGGTACCAAAAAAAAAAAAAAGAAGAAAGAAAGAAAAAAACTACATCAAGGCATATGATCATCAAGATTCCAGAAATTCAACACAAGAACAGAATATTAAAAGCTCTTAGAGAAAGGAAACTAATCACCTATAAAGAAAAACCCAACAGAATCACAGCAGACTTCTCTATGCAAACCCTTAAGTCAAGGACAGCCTGGAACAAACCATTTCAAGCCCTAAAAGAAAACAACCTCCAACTCAGATTGATGTACCCAACAAAATTATCTTTCAAAATTGATGAAAAAATGACATACTTCCATGATAAACAACAACTGAAGAAATTCATGACCGCCAATCCAGTACTCCAAAATGTTCTGAGGATATTATAGGAAAAAAATCTACCAGGTAAGGCAAGCAATTAAACAGAGGGGAAAGAAAGGGAACCAACAACAGGAAAATAATATGACAAGGATAAGTCAATACATATCAGTTATAACCATCAGTATAAATGGTCTCAATTCACCAATCAAAAGAAATAGATGGGCAGAATGGATCAAGAAACAAGATCCTGGGCCGGGGATTTAGCTCAGTGGTTTTGTCACCTGCTGCGCAAGCAAAAGGACTCGAGTTCAATCCCCAGTACCAAAAAAAAAAAAAAAAAGAATCAACAAGAAACAAGATCCAACAATATGCTGCATACAAGAAACATATTTAACTCAAAAAGAAATGCATAGACTGAAAGTTAAAGAATGGAAAACAATACTCCATGACACAGGAACCCAGAAAAAAAGCAAGGGTAGCTATTCTGTTTGCAGACAAAGTGAATTTCAACCCAAGACTGATCAGAAGAGACAAAGAAGATCACTACATACTTGTTAAGGGAACAATATAAGAACAATAACAACCATAAACATAAATGCACCCAGCTATATAAGACAAACATTAATGGATATTAAAAATCAGATAAGCTCTAATACAATTGTAATGGGGAACTTCAATATCCCACTGTCACAAATAGATCAACTGAACAAAAAATCAACAAAGAAATATCAGAATTGTACCAAACCTTTGGACAAACAGTAGATATCTACAGAGTGTTCCACTGCACAACAACAGAATACACATTCTTCTCAGCTGCACTTTCTCCAAACTAGACCACATACTACCTTACAGAATATGCTTAAGTAAATGCAAAGGAATTGAAATTATCCCATGCTTATTATCAGATCATAGTGCAATGAAATTCAAAATCAATAACAAAAGAAATCACAAAAACTGCATAAACACGTGGAAATTAAATTACACCCTCCTGAACAACCAATGAGACACAGATAAAATTAAAGAAGAAATTAGACAGTTTCTACAATTAAATGATAATTCCAATATGACATACCAGAACTTATGAGATACAATGAAAGAGTCCTATGAGGGAAATTTATAGCAGTGAATTGCCACATCAGAAAAACAGATTGAGCTCAAATCAATAACCTAAGGTTGAACCTCAAGCTTCTAGAAAAAGAAAAGCAAGTTAAACCCAAAGTGCACATGAGAGGGAAAATTATAAAGATCAGTGCAGAAATTAATGCAATTGAGACTTTAAAAAGCAATACAAAGAATCAATGAATTGGAGTTGCTCCTTTGAAAGATTAAATAAAATAGACAAACCCTTAGCAAACCTTATCCAAAAAAGTAGTGACCCAAATCCATGCAATTAGAAATGAAAAGGGCAAAATCACAATGGATCCTGCAGAAATGCAGAAGATCATCAATACCTACTTCAAGAATCTGTACTCTAATTAGATGGAAAATACAGAAGAAATGGACAGATTCCTAGATATATATGAATTACCAAAGCTGAATCAAGAAGATATAAAAATTATAAATAACCCAGCATCAGTAAATGAAATTGAAGAAATAATTTAAAAACTACCAACAAAACCCAGGTCCTGATGGATTCTACAAGAGCTTTAGAGAAGATCTAATGCCACTACTCCTCAAACTCTTTAATGAAATTGAAAGGGAATCAATACTCCCAAACTCATTCCTGGAAGCAAGCATTAACCTGATACCAAAACCAGAAAAGGATCGAACCAAAAAAGAGAACTACAGGCCAATTTCCTTAATGAACATAAAAGCAAAAATTCTCAGTAAGATTCTGGCAATTGGAATGCATCAAATGAAGATGATTATATACCATGACCAAGTAGGATTCATCCCAGAGATTCAGGGATGGTTCAACATACACAAATCAATAAATGTAGTACACCATATTAACAGAGCCAAAGACAAAAACTACATGTTCATCTCAATAGATGCAGAAAAAGCCTTTGACAAAGTTCAACTGCCATTCATAATTTTTTTTAAAACTTACAGAAAATTAGAATAGAAGGTCTTTATCTCAATCTGATAAGACCTATCTATGACAAACCAACAGCCAACATAATACTAACTGGTTAAAAAATAAAAGCTTTTACTCTAAAACCAGAAACAAGACAAAGATGCCTACTGTCACCACTTCTATTCAATATAGTTCTGGAAACATTAACCACAGCAATTAGACAAGAGAAAGAAATAAAGGGAATAAGGATAGGAAAGGAAGAAGTTAAATTATTATTATTTGCAGACGACAAGATGCTCCAGATAGAAGATCCCAAAAACTCCATCAAAAGACTCCTAGATTTAATAATCAAATTCAGTAGCATAACAGGATATAAAGTCATTACTCCCAAATGAATAGCATTCCTATACACAAATAACATACTCACTGAGAGAGAAATTAGGGGGGAAATACCTTTCAAAATAGCATCAAGAAAAATGAAATACTTAGGAATCAATCCAACAAAGGGACTAAAAGACCTTTACATTGAAAACTACACTACTCTGGAAATGAAGATCAAAGAGGGTATCAGAAAATAGAAAGATATCTCCTGTTTCAGGGTAGTAAAAAGCAATATAGTGAAAATGACTATACTTCCAAAACTGTTATGCAGATTTTAATACAACCCTGATCAAACTACCAGTAGCATACTTCACAGAACTAGAGAAAAAGAAAACAATCTTAAAATGTATTTGGAACCAGAAGAGACTTAAAAATAGCAAAAGCAATTCTGGGCAACAAAGGCAAGGCAAGGGGCATCACAATCCCAGACTTGAAATTATACTACAAAGTTACCATGATAAAAACAACATGGTACTAGGAAAAGAAAAAAAAAATACAGACTAGGCTGGGGGGTTAGCTCAGTGGTTCCGGCACCTGCCTCGCAAGTGCAAAGTCACAAGTTTGATCCCTGGTACCAAAAAAAAAAATAGACTCAAGGATCAGTGGAACAGAATAGAAGATGCAAGAATGATTGCAAACACACTCAGCCACGTTATCTTTGACATAGGGGCCAAACACTTTCACTGGAAGAATGATAGCCTCTTTAATAAATGGTGCTGGCAAAACTGGCTTTCCACATGCTGAAGATTCAACCTAGATCCATATCGCTCACCATGCACTAAACTAAAATCAAAATGGATCAAAGATTGAAATATTAAAACAGACACTTAATCTGCTTGAATATAGAGTAGGTAAGGCACTTGAAGACATAGGTACAGGCAAAAACTTTATGAACAAAACCCCAATTGCATGGGAAATATTACAAAGAATCAGTAACTGGGATCACTTCATATTAAAAAGCTTTTGCACAGCAAAAGAAACCAACAGAGTGAAGCAATAGCCCACAGAACAGAAAAAAAATTTTAATGGCTATTCTTCAGACAAAAGACTAATATCTAGAATATATAAAGAACTGAAAAAAAATCAGACCCCCTAAATTTAAAGATCCAAACCAAGAGTAGACATCAGAAGTGAACAGACACTTCTCAGATGAAGAAGCAAATAAATGGATGAAAAAATGTTCAATATCATTGGTCATTCAAGAAAGGGAGGGGGTAGAGAAGCTGAGCCAGTCCCAGCACCTGCAAGGAAGCTCCCCTGCCGCCATTCCACCCTCCTAGGGCAGAGAAGGTGAGCCGCACAGGCGCCAAAAGCATCCCACCCCATGGAAATGAGAAGACACGTAAACAACCCTCAAAAACAGACTTCCACATCACCTACAGCAACCCCAAAGGGAAACGAGATGGAACAATCTAATACTCAACTGCCTGGACTCCCTGAACTGACAACTAAAGAGGATCTGGGAAAAATGAAATCAGAAATAATTTCTCAGATAACAGCAAAGATTGTGCTCATAGTGCAAGACATGATTAATAAATCTAGAGAGGACAAAGATAAAAAAATAGAGGATCTGAGGAACATGATGGAATCCCAACATAGGAAACAAATGGAATCCATAAAACAGATGCAAACAGATTTCCAGGAGATTAAAAACTCCATCAAAAGTCTGAGCAGCAGAATGAACCAATGTGAGGATAGAATTTCAGATATAGAAGATAAGATTACAATTAGTGACCAGAAAAAAAAAATTGCTTTAAAATTGTAAGGGAACATGAGAAATCAATCCAGCAGCTGCTAGCCGATGCAAAGAAGTATACAATAAGACTGACTGGAGTCAATGAAGAAACAGGAGAGAGTGCAGATGACATAAAAAAACTGTTCACAGAAGTGATGGCAGAAAACTTCCCAAGGAGGGGGAAAGAACTTGACATACAGATAAGTGAGGCATATAGAACTCCAGCTAGCCTTGATCAAAAAAAATCTACACATAGGCATATAATAGTTAAGATTCCAGAAACCCAACAGAAGAACAAAATTCTACAAGCAGTGAGAGAAAAGAAACAAATCACATACAAAGGAAAGCCCATCCGAATCACAGCAGACTTCTCAGTGCAAACCCTCAAGGCAAGAAGAGCTTGGAGTGATGTATTTCAAGCCCTAAAGGAAAACAGCCTCCAACCCAGATTGATGTACCCTGAAAAACTATCTTTCAACATTGATGGAGAAATAAGATACTTTCATGATGAAGAGCACCTCAGGAACTTCATGAATACTAAACCACCACTCCAAAAAATTTTAGACAATATCCTAGGAAAAGACAATGAGGATCACAACCCCAGAAGCCCAGCAGAATGAATCCACTGGGCATGACAAATTAAACGCAAAGGGGGAGAATCCAACAAAAAGAAAAAGTCATGACAAGGCTTTTAAAACTTTTAACTTCATCTCCCTAGTGAGTGTATAATTCAATCTTATTATTGTACCGATTAGTATTTTTCTGATTCTAGAGTTGCACACCTTTCCTTGTGCTGTACTGGCTATTTATCATCTTCTTGTGTCTACTTTTTAATTGGGATGTCTATTAATGAGCTGTAAGAGTTCTTTATATATTCTGATCATAGGTTATATGCATTGTAAATATTGTCTGTTTAAGGACTACTTTTCATTTTAGTGACGTCATTTAAAGTTCTAAATTTTGATGGAATCTCATTTATCAATATTCTTCTTTTATACATCATGTTTTTTGTATCCTAGGTAGTTCTTGCCTACCCTGAATTCATAAACATTTTCCCTTATAATTTCTTCTTAAAGTTTTATCCTTTTAGGCTTTCATATTTAGGTTCATAGATCCCTTCAAGTTATTTTTATGTGTGGAAATAAAGGGTTGAGGTTAATTTTTTATGTACGGATACCAGGTATTCTAGTGCCTTTTGCTGAAAACACTATCTCTTCCTTGGCTCTTGAATTGAGTTTATATTCTATAAAATGTTAATGTTAAATAATCTTTCAAAATTCAGTGGACCATATATGTGTGGTTCTATTTCTAGATTCTCTGTTTTATTCAAATGATCTATATGTCTTTCCTTACACCAACACTGCCTTGATTACTGTAGCTTTAGAACAAGTCTTAAAATTAGGTACTAAACATCTTCCAACACTGTTTTTTTTTTCTTTTTCTTTTTACTTTTCTAGGTCCTTTGTACTCCTACATAACTTTTAAATTTCAATATCCAATTCTTCATTTAGAGCAAGTATACATAGACTTGAATTTTTATATATACCCTGTGTTTTCTAATCATGCTAAATTCAAATATAAGTTCTAGGGGCTCGTAGAGATTTCTTAGTATTTTCTCTGTAGATGATCATTTCATCCACATATAAAGATTTTGCTTCTACCTTGCCAATCCTATCCTAATTGTGTCATTTTATTCCCAGATTATTTTGGTTGGGCCTAGGTTTCAAAGTTTAATGAACAGATAAAGAGTAAGCATTTCTGCCCTTGTTCCCCACCTTAAGGAGAAAGCATTGTATCTTCTCCATTTATATAAGGCATTCTCACTGGAAGTATGGAGTACATGTCTTTAATCTGTTGAGAAGGTTCTGTTCTACTTCTCCTGATAGCTTTTACCATGAACAGCTGTGGAATTTAGTCCAATACCTTTTTTCCAACTAGTGACTGGATCATATGGCTTTTTCCTTTCCTCTGTTAAAATGATGACTTTTGGGGGTGGATCTTCCAATGCTGAACCAACACTGCCATCCCTATAACAAAACCACTTTCTACATACTGCCAGATCTGACTTCTAATAGTTTGTTTTCTTAAACAAATTTCTATCTATGTTCATACTTTTTTCTTCTATTATCTTTATCCAGTTTTAGGATTAGCACAATGTTGATTTCCTAAAATGAGGGGAGAAGTGTTCCTTCTTTTTTCTAATTTAATTGTTTGATATAATTCATCAGTTAAAATGTCTATGAGCCTGCTGTTGTCATATAGGTAGGTTTTCAAGCTAGGAATATACTTTCTTTAATAGGTGCTATTCAAATTTTATATTTCCTCCAGAGTTAGTTTCATTAATTTGTCTTCCAAGGTACTTCTTAGAATTTATTTCAGAACAGATTTTTGAAATATGCTTTCTATATCCTTTTAAATTCTGTAAAATCTGTGGTAATGTCTCCTAGGTCTTGATATTTCAATTTTAAAAATCTATAATTGATATTGTGTAATAGGAAGTAAAGGTCTAAAGGAGCAGGGGAAGTGGGAGAGGTAGGGAAAAGGAAAGAAGAGAAAACAAAAAATATGCGAAAAGGAAAAAAATGGAAACAAAGTCTGTGCAAATAGGGAAGGGTGAAGGGGTGAAGGGAGGGCAGGGGAAGGGGAAAAAAATAAGAACCAAGATACTCATGTAAAGGTACAAGATCCCAATGATGAATGTAACTGTATTTTATACCTAAAATGTACCAATAAACTTAATGGGGAAATAGAAAAAAAAAGAAAATACATAAAATATCTACATATGTACAGTAATAAAATATGTTTACAGTGGAAAAAAAGAAAGGGAGGGGCGAGGGAAGGGAAGGAAGAGAAAAGGAGAAAAAGAAGAGAAGGGAAAAAGGAAACAAAGCTTTTATAAATGGGAGGAGAAGAAGGGTTGAAAAGAGGGGAGGGGAATGAGAAAAAAAAAGAAGAATCAAGATATACCATGTATAGGTACAAATTCTCTACAATGCATATTATCATTATGTATATCAAAAATGTACCGGTATAAAATTAAATAATAAATAAACTTTGCCTTTACTCTGAAGTTTGAATCAGTTGAGCTTCTAGAATAAACTGACAATAAATGGAATAACAAGAAAAAGGTCATGCAAATTCATGACACAGTCTCTCCTAGTTGCCCTCAGAAGGGCAACTGGCAGACTATGCCACAGACTCTCTGGGCTTTGGACTTCACCCTTCAGTCTCCTTTCCTAGAATGCAAGCTCATCTGCTCTGCTTAACAGAACTGCAGACAGGAGGCTCAGGACAACCATCCTCCACTAGAGGAACTGCCTTTAGGCAGATAAGTGAAAGTCAGGGAAACCATCTCTGCTTACGGGGAGACAGAAGGGCAGAGCGGAAGGGCAGGGGGAGGTAAGAGAGAACTCAAGCTCCCTCAGTACCGAGCACTCTATATGCCAAAGTGCAGCGCTTTGGGGTTTTGGGGGGCGTTTTTTTTAGCTCAACAAAAGCAGAAAAGTGAATGAAAGGGTGAATGGTCAGAGAGAAAGACAAGCCCACAGGAAGTGGGTTTTCAGAGGTCTTTGCTGAGAGCTCTCACGGACGGCCTCAGATGCTGCAGCCTGCCTCATTCATCACATCCCTGCAGGGCTGGGGTTAGGAGGCTGGTATGGCTGGAGTTCAGCTATTGGATGCCAAACTCCAGCCAATGCCCTGAGGCTGTCAGCTCTCCAGGTGGTGACCTGAGGTCAGCTGACCTGCAACACTGCAATCCTGCAGGAGCCAGGCATTCTCTGCCACCAGCTCAGACTATCCTCAGCCTGAGGACACCTCCATCTCCACTGAGATCCCTAATTCCAGCACACCAGGAGGCTGAGGCAGGAGGATCACAAGTTCAAACCCAACCTGGGCAACCCAGCAACTTAGCAAGATAATTCAAAAAAGGCCTGGGATGTGATTCAGTGCAAAAGCCTTGGGTTCATTCATTGGCCGGGGGGGGGGGGGGGGGATCAAGAATTACTTAGGAGAATCCAGAATCCTGGTCACAGCCCCCATTGGACTGTCACACTAGATCAGCCCCATGGTGCACTTGACCAAGACACTGATGGGCACATGGTGGGGAGAGCTGGTGTCAGCCTCAGCACTCACTGGACCATCTATAGTGGAGGCAACATGAGCTTAGATCAGGTAGTTATGGCAATTAGACACAGAGCATGGGTGTTGCACCAGGTAAATAGTTCTTGGCAGGACCTGGTTGGATCAGAATTGTACCTTCAGGACACACACAACCACTCCCAGCAGATGCAAGACACCAGGAGCCACCAGCAGCTGGAAGATGCAAAGAGGGGTCCTCCCCTGTGGTCTCTGAAGGGAGCTCAGCCCTTCTGATGCCTGATGTCCCACTCCTGCCCTAGAGAAGTGGAAGAAAGTAAACTTTTGTTTAAGCCACCAAGTTTGTGGTCATTTGCTGTGGCAGCCATGGGAACCTAACATATACTTTTTAATAAAAATCTCTCCATTGCGGAAAATGAAGAGATTGACCCTGGAAAAGACCCAAACCTAAAGAAAGGGTGAGCCCCAAATGTCACACTTGCCATAGAAGGTCAGGTGGGAGATCGCCACAGCCCATGATCCAAGCTACCTGCAATTCCACCCATTCCCCCACGTAGGAGAACCACACTATGGTGACAGGTGAGACCAATGAAACAGCTGTAAGGCTGACGCTAAATGACACCAGCTACTGAGAGCTGCATTAATCACTTATGGCATACACCATAAGTGTGCCTGCCAGTGCAAGAAGAAAGGAGCAGGTGAGGCCAGTAAAAACCAAGTTCAGTAGGTTTCCAGTGGGAACGAGGACTCCATCGGCAGTTGGACTCCAGGCTATTTGTGTTATGCTCCAAGAAAAAATCTTGTCTATATTTTGCTCTTGTCTTGACACTCTGCAGGAGACTGAGATTAAAGGCAGCAGACTAATTAATCTGGCAGAGAAGATTTCAAAGCAGCCAAACATTCAGACTGTGGCTTGGGTACTGCTGGGGGCTTTTAGCCATCTCTACCTGGCTAAGATCCAGGAGCAAATGGACCAGGAGAATGATTTTAAAAGTTTTCAGTTTGGCCAAAAAGGAAGTTCCATAAAGTTGGGGCCTACAAAGATGGAACAGAGGAGAAGTTGGTTGATAAAAAGATTCACATTAAATACAGCCAAGTACTTTGGAACAAGTCAACAAGAAAAATAGTTTGAGGGAATGTGAGGAACCAGCAAGGCCTCAACCTTTGCAGGCTCAAAATTACAAAGGTGAAAGACTTTTATCTGAGAAGAGAACCCCAGGACACCATGTGCCAGAATGGCAGCAACCTATGGAACAATAATTGATTTCCCAGGATTCAGTTCACCATGCTCAGCCATCCGGGCACTCAGAGGCCTCTGCAACCACCAGCAAAATGCAAAAGGGCTCAGCTACTGCTCAAACTCTGGTTGTAGACTTGGTCTCACCTACACAGTGCTGATTTTAGGTGCATGTAGAATGCAAGAGTTGTGGAGTAAGGGAGGATTCCACTCAGATTTCAGAAGAAGGCCCTGTTAGTCCAGAAATGTGGAACATCTGAGGAATGCTGCAAGGAGTGAGCAAAGCCAGCCCAAGACAGAGGCCCCAAAGGCTGCCACTACTGGCAATGCCACAGGGGCAGGGCCACTCAAACCCTTTGGGGTTCACATCTCACAATTTCCCAGGAATTATGGGATAGAATGTTTGCCCTGCTGGATTTTGGTCTTGCTCTAATCCCATCCCTTTATATCCCCCTATTTCTCCCTTTTGGAATGCAAATGTTTACCTTTCGCCTTTGCATCTTGGAAATGTTTAACTTTCTTTTTTGATTTTTACAGGGACTCACAGCTAAGACTTTGTCTTAAATCTCAGAAGATACTCTGGACTTGGACTTATGAATAATGTGAAACTATTAGGAATTTGGCAACTCTTAGAGATGAACTAAATGCATTTTGCATAAAAGGATGAGCATGAATCTTTTGCAGGTCAGGGGCAGAGTGTTATGGTTTATATCTAGATGTCCCACCAAAGCTTCATGAGTCCATAGGTGGAGCTTTGGGGAGGTGATTGGATCATGAGGACAGGATACTCATCAGTGGATCAGTCCACCAATGAGTTTATAGCCAAATGTGATTGGGAGGTGAAGCCTGATTGGAAGAGATGGGTCACTGGGGGATGACCTGGAAGGGTATATTTCCTTCCATATTCCCTTCAACACTCTCTCTCTCTCTCTTCCTCTCTCTGCTTCCCACCACCATGCCATGAGCTGTTTCTCCTCTGCCATCCCCCTCTGCTATGCTGCCAACAGACTATGGACTGGAATCTCTAAAAGCTGTGAGGCAAAATAAACTTCTCCTCTTTAGAGTTGTGGATGTCGGGTATTGTGTCTCAGTGACAAGAAAGTAACTAAGACAGCTGATATTTTAAGCCACCAAGTTTCACAGCACCAGAACAGGCTGTTATGAGAATTAAATTAGAATTAATGCCCTTAAGCAACAGGAACAGTGATTATTCCATTCATGTCAGCAGATATACTTTTGCTATGCTCCCATTTGACAAGTGAAGCAATTGAGATTCAGAGAGGGTCCCACAGAGCTGGAAAGTGGCACAGCCAAGATCCCAGTCCTAGGTTTCCTTGACTCTAAACTCTGCTCTTCCCATGGCCCAGACCAGCCTCTCCCACCAGAAGCCTGCTGGAATCAAAGGAAGTTGCATTTCCCCCACAGTAGCTCTGCCTGCCTCTAGCTCAGACTTCCTACAGGAGGTTCACAAACCTCCCCACCAAGACCATCCTATCATTAGAATCTCATTTCCTCTTCCCGGAGGCCTGTGGGAAAGGTCGAGAGGGCATGGATGGAGCAGCTAGCAAAGATGGCGCTCACTCCTCAGCCCTGCCTCCCACTGTCCCTGATGTGCACACAAAGCCGCTTCTGTCCCTCAGAAGCTCCAGGGCCAGGGATGCAGAGTGCCTAGTTGTTGGCTTTGAGCCCAGTGGGCAGTTCCTCGACCTAAAGGCCTTTCCACAGAGTCTGCAGCATCCTGCATCCTAAGCAGAACAGCAATGACCAGGTCCTATCACCAGCACCTACAAGACCAGATGCACAGCTGCCAGGGAGTCCAGAGTCTCCGTACACCTAGCGGTGGGGCACAAGGCAGATCCCTCTGTGAAACCACAGCAAAGTAAAGGATGCTCTTCCCCATTTCTCCTTCCCCTCACCCTCCTCTTCTTAGCACTCTCTCCCCTCATTTCTTTCTTTCTTCTCTCCTTTGTTGTACATTGTGTGTATCACTCTCCCCCTCCTTTATACGCACACACAGTCTCTATAACTGAGGCCAGGCAGCCCGGCTGCAGACAGAGATGGAGGCCCAGGAGATGCTGGAGCCCAAGAAGGGCTGCCATGGAGCTCAGAGGCCCCAGCCCTTCCCTCCCCAACGGCACCGGAGGAAACGCTTGGGAGTCTAGGCCTCACCCACCCAACTGCTCATTCTGCCTCCAGCTATGCTGCAGGACCTGGCTGAAGGCCATGGTTAGGGCCCTGTGACATCAAACCTTCCCATGGCAGAGACTATAGTGTGGTGCTGGAGATGAGGGCTGCAGACCCATGACATCACAACTCCCCAGGACTCTTCCTGATGCCTCCTGAGGTCCCCTCTGCACCACTGCCTCTGTTTCAAAGTCCAGAGGATGGGAACAGGGGCTGGGATGCTCCATAGGACCCCAGAGACAAAACTTATTACACATGGAGGACTTATGTGGCATCCCGTAGTCTGACAGTTCAAAGGGGGTGGGCAGAAATTTGACTATTCTTATCTACCGTGCGCACCCCCTCTCTCCCCTCCACCCACGCTGGAACTGAAACTTCTCTCCTTGGTGTTTAGTCAGGAGTCTAAGGTGAGCAATGAGCTCTTGGTTCTAAGGGCCCTACCTTCAACGTGTCCTTGGAGGTCTGGTTTCTCTTCTGAGAGGATCGCTTTGCCATGAAGAAAAGGAGGCACAAGGAATGACACTGTGGATTACGGAAAACGACAGAGAATGAATCAGATCCAGAAATCAGTGCCCATACTTATCCACCCAAACACCATGGGGGGAAGGGGACAGCTGAGTAGTGACCAAGGGCTGTGTCCCCTTCTGGCAGTCCTAATAGCAGCCTCCTGGGAATACATCTGAATGGCCCCTTCTCCCAGATAGGCGGCATCACAGGAATGCAGCTTGTGACAGCTGGGAAAGAAAAGCAGCAGCTCTCACATCAAGAATCCCCCTCCAAGCCCTGTAATCCCAAAAGAGCAGGAAACCTCACTGTGACACCATGCAGGGAGAGTCATCAGGCCACTTTGCAGATGCGGAAACCAGCCCCAGGAAAGTGGAGTGGTGGCCTGCCCCAGGTCAGCCCTCATTACTGGGTTCAAATTCAGATCCACCCTGCTCCAAAGCCACACTGCAACCTCCACGTGGTGGAAGGAGGAACATGGGCTTCCTGGCAAAGCCTGTGTGCTCCAGTGCTGCTGGGAGGCCTAGACATTCGCCCCAACACTGCAAGATTTATGCAGCTAATTTCCATTAGGACTAGTGGAAGAAAGAAAAAGCTATTTTTCTTATAATTAGAAGAGAATTCAGCCTTCACTGAATTCTCAGCTTATGTAACAAAGGGAAGAGAAAGTAAATGGATGTAATTGGGCGGGAGAAAGAACAATTTGGATTACTGGACACAGAAGTGGTAAGACGAAGGTATAGTACAATTCCAGATGGAAATAGCTCTCTGCTGCCAATCAGGGCAGATTTCAAATCCCCATCATGGCCATTCCTTGTAGAGAGCTGGATGAACCAGTTGATGTGCAGTTCTGCACAGCATTTTAAGCATCTCTAACAGAAAGACCATGGCACAGAGACTTCGTATGCCCATTTCAGAGATTTAAAAGCTGAGCTTCACAGACACAATGCACCTGGCCAGCCATAAGAGTACATCCCATCACAGGGCCTACTGCATGCCAGGCACATACGCAATAGACATTCAATTGGGCAAGGATGGTCTAGGAGCCAAACTGCTTCACACCAAATCCATTCTCCTTCAGAGGAAGAACTGGATCAATACTTGTTGAATGAATGAATTCTCTGGGGGTTTTGATTCTGCAGCTGTTTTTTTGTGCTGGCAAGAGTTCCAGCAGAGGGGCAAAGGGAGGAAGCGCCAGCAGCAGCCCAGAGCTCATCAACTCACATTGGCAACTCATGTCTCAGAGACAGGTGGCTTCTGCTAGGGCCCAGCTGCATTCTGGTCCTGCAGCCCACTGAGCTCCCACCAGCCACCTGTGTTAGGAAGCTACGAAAGGTGTTAGCTAATGGAGTATTGATTTTTTTTTTTGAGAAGCAAAATTTGCAAGTATTGCTGCAATCGATAGCAAAGGAGGGAAAGAAAAGAAAGCAGGGTGAAAACCCAGCCCCTCATGATCATCAACCACATCGTCTCAATCCCTGGAGGCCTCTTCTTTCCTTCCGGGCACCAGAAGAGACCAAGAGGAAAAAGGGAAGAAATACAGAGGAAGGGTAGGTGTGTGCTGTGTGCTGTGTGCCTTTGCAACAGTCCCGGAGCAGCAGAGTTTCTCTCTCTTTCTCTCTCTCTCTCTCTCTCTCTCTCTCTCTCTCTCTCTCTCTCTCTCTCTCTCCCCCCACCCCCACCCCTTTCCCTTTTTCTCTCCCCCTAACTCTCACTCTTTCCCTGCTGTCTACTTCCTGGTTGCCATAAATTGAACAGCTTTCCTCTGCCACACCCTTCTACCATGATGTCTCTGCCTTAGAACTAGCCACCCATGAACTGCACCCCTGAAACTATGAGTCAAAATAAACTTTTCCGCCTTTAAATTGCAGTCCCTGTAACAGGAAAGCTGACCTATAACACACCTTACAAATGAGGCTGTCCCTAAGAAACAACAGCTACAAGAGAATTCTGTGGCCAACAGGGAGGGGATGAAGACCTGTAGGAGAAAGAAGGCCCTGATGAAGCCAGGTGCAATCTTGAGGGGTCATGTCTTCCCCTTGCAGCCTGGCAGAATCAGGTGGGCCCAGGAAGGGGCAGCAAAAGTTCCCACAGGTGATCCCAGACTCAGTCAGCTTCTCCCACCATGCACTCCCATTGTTCCTGTCCC
Organism: Heterocephalus glaber; assembly: GCF_053883595.1. Classification (NCBI taxonomy): domain Eukaryota; kingdom Metazoa; phylum Chordata; class Mammalia; order Rodentia; family Bathyergidae; genus Heterocephalus; species Heterocephalus glaber. Next base: position 9,697,503 of record NW_028258467.1, on the reverse strand, counting down.
AGGAGATGATTTGTTCTCTTAGCCCCTAAAGAGCTGCACGTCAAAGAAGTGTGGAGTTCATGCATCTGGGACAATGCCTCCATCAATGGGAGAAGGAGATGGATGGATAGATGCTCCCAACCGGTGTTCTTTGGATTTTCTATACAGTCCCCCACCCAGCAAGACCAAGCTCCACTACAGCAGCAGTAACCAGTTCAGAGGACACCCCCACTTTGGGGATTTGTCTCCTTCCCTCTCCAAGCCCCTCACTGCTGCTTACCGGAGTCACTTCCCAAAACCCACCAGTGCCTGACTCTCTGCCTCAAGACGGATGAGGGGGAGGTAGACTATTGAGACAGGAAAGCAACAGTAGGGCACCACCAAAATTGTTTACCCACTCGCTCACACATACTCCACCATGCCTGGGCTCACCTGACTGCTCACTCATTCATTCCCTCACATTCATCCTTCTCTCCATTCCTCCATAGCGACGGGTCCAGGAAGGGTGAAAAGAGACTATCCTGTCCTGTTTTCTATTCTCTTAAGAATGAGCTGTATAGAGGGCCAAGTGGCATTCAGCCACCCGAGATGCTAACTAGTTATGCGACCCCCGAGCAGTCAGTGTCCCCCAACTTCTAAGAATGGGCTGTCACTGGAGGACACACTCCCCCTGAGCTCAGCACCATGCCTCTACTTTTGTGCAGGAAGAATTCCATTGTACTTCCAAGACAATGGACATCCAGTAAGGAGTCCATTAAGGCGTCTCAATAGAGTGACCCAAAAGTACACTTCCCCAGGGGTCACCCACCCGGAGAGAGCCAGATACCTGGAGGAGCCGCTTAGCCCCAAATGGCATGTCTAACTTCCATTAAATAATCAAGCACTGCCATCCTCCCACAGCCCCCTAGCAGGACTTGGGCTAGGGGTCGGGGTAGGGTAGGGTTAGGGATAGAGATAGGGCCAAGTCTAGGGCTAGGGCTAGGGCTAGAATTAGGGTTAAGGTTAAGGTTAGGGATAGAGTTAGGGTTAGGGTTAGAGCTAGGGCTAGGGCTAGGATTCAGGTTAGGGTTAGGGTTTTGTTACAGTTAGGATTAGGAGTTAGGATTTAGGGTTAGGGCAAGTGCTGGAGTTAGGGCTAGGATTAGGTTCAGGGTTAAGTTTAGAGTTTGGGTTAAAGTTAGGGTTAGGGTTAGGTTAGGTTAGAATTAGTGTTAAGGATTGGGTTATGCTTAGGGTTGAGTTATGGTTAGATTTAGGGTTAAGGGTCAGCATTAGTGTTAGGGCTAGGTTTGAGGCTTGGGCTAATTTGAGGGTTACATTAAGACTTGGGTTAGGGTTAGGGTTAGGGTCAGGGTTTGGGCTAGGGCTAGGACTAGGGCTAGAGTTTGGGTTTTGGTTAGGGTTGGGGTTAGAGTTAGATTTAACACTAAGGCTTAGATCAGGGTTTGGGTTATTTTTAGAATTAGGGTCAGGGCTGGGGATTTAGCCCAGTGGTTTCCCCACCTGCTGCACAAGTGCAAGGACCCGAGTTTGATCTCCGGTACCAAAAAAAAAAAAGAATTAGGGTTAAGATTAAATTTAGGTTTGGGTTAGGACTAGTGCTAGGTTTGTTTAGGTTTGGGGTTAGGACTTGTGTTAGGCTAGGGATAGGGTTAAGGATAGGCTCAGGTTGGGGTTGAGTAATGATTAGCTTTAGGGTTAGGGTTTAAGGGTTAGCATTAGGCGTAGGGCTAGGGCAGGGCTATGGTTTAGCTGAAGGTTAGGTTTAGGGCTTGGGCTAGAGTTAAGATTTTAGGGTTAGGCTTAGGGATAGGGTTTGGACTAGGGCTTTGGTTGAATTTAAGGTTAAGCATAGGGTTGGGGTAGAATTGAGTTAGGTTTAGGTTTAAGGTTAGGGTTCAGGGTTTGGGCTACTGCTAGGGTTAGGGTTACATAGAGGGTTTGTTTACTGCTTAGGCTAGGGTTAGCATTAGGTGAGGTATGGTTTGGCTAGGGCCAAGGATAGGGATAGTGTTAGGGTTAGGGTTACTGATAAGGATAGGTTTAGAGTTGCATTACAGTTAGACTTAGGGTTAGGGTTCGAGATAGGACCAGGGTTTGGTTCAGGAGTAGTTTTAGGATTTGGGCTAAGGTTAGGACTATGCTTAGTGATAGGGTTAGAGTTATGGTTAGGGGTCAGAGCTAGAGTTAGCTCAAAGGCAAGTGTTATGGTTAGTTTTAGGGTTCAGAATAGGGTTAGTTTTAAGGTTAGGGTTAGGTCTGTGTTAGAGCTATGGCTAGGTTTAGGGCTAGGGCTAGCACTAAGTTTAGGGTTAAGGTTAGATTTAGCATGAAGAGTAGGGCTAGGGTTAGGGTTAGACTTAGGGTTAGGGTTAGGGTTAGACTTAGGGTTAGGGTTAGGGTTAGGGTTAGGTTATATTTAGGGTCGAGATAGGGGTAGGTTTATTATTTGGGCTAGGGCTAGGGTTAGGGCTAGAGTTAGATTTCGGCTTAGGGTTAGGGGTACAAAATAGACCTGGCATTAAAGCTATGGCTATGGTTAGAGTTGAGTTAGGTTTAAGGTTATGGTTAGGGTTCCACCTAGAGCTAGGGCTAGGACTAGGGCTAGGGCTAGGGTTAGGGAGAGTTTGTGTGAAGACCATGGCTAGTTTCATGATTAGAATTAGGGTTAGGGATAGGGTTGTGTTTAGGGTTAGAGTTATGTTTTGGGATAGAACTCATTTTAGGATTCTGACTATGGCTGGGACTAAGGCTAGCACTAGGGTTAGCATTAGGATAGGGTTAGGGTTAGGATTACAATTATGGGTAGAGTTAGCATGAAGACTAGGGTAGAGTTAGGTTTGGAGTTTGGACTAAGACTCAGACCAGACCTAGTTTTAGTCTTAGGGAAAGAGTTATATTTAGGTTAGGGTTAGGGGCTACGTTTAGACAGCATTAATGTTATGTCTAGGTTAGGGTTAGGGTTAGTCTTAAGGTTAGGGTTGTATGAGAGTGAGGGCTAGGGGTAGGGTTGGGTTAGGGTTAGGGTTAGTGCTTAGGTTCAGGTTTATCATTAGGGTTTGGGCTAGGAATAAGGTTAGTTTTAGGGTTGGGCTTGGTTAGGGTTAGGATTATGTTTAGGGTTTTCGTTAAGGCTAAATCTAGATCTAGGGCTAGGGCTTGGCTTTGGGCCACTGTTAGGGTTAGATTTAAGGGTTAGGATTAACGTTAGCAAGACTAGGGTTTAGTTTAGGACTATGGTTAGGGTTAAGTTTAGGTTAATGTTAGGGTTAGGGTTAGCAAGAGGGTTAAAATTAGGGTTCGTGTTAGGGTTGAATTAGGTACAACTTTAGGGTTATGGTTTAGGATTAGTGTTAGGTTTAGAGCTATGGCCTGGTCTAGGGTTAGGTAGAGGATTAGATTTAGTTCATGGGCTAGGGTTATGGTTAAGTTTTGGCTAGGGCTAAGGTTAGGTTTAAGGTTGCATTAGGGTTAGTTTTAGGCATGGGGTTAGTTTTAGGCATTAGGGTTAGTTTTAGGGGTTAGTGTTAGGTTTAGCTTGAGGTTTAGGACTAGGCCTAGGATTATGTTTTGGGTTAGGGTTAAATTTAGGGCTAGGGTTAGGTTTAGGGTTCGGGAATATGGTTCATTTCCTATATGAAAGGCCACAGTTCTTTTATTCTCAACTCTGAAATATATCTAAAACCTAGAAAAGCTTCTTCCCCAAAGAATCAAAATAATATTGCTTCCTGTTTCACAGGGTCCCCTATAAAGCTAATCATTCTCACTTTCAGCCACAGCACCTTTCTTCTCTGACCCTTACTTCCAAGTGTTAGAATAGCTACATTTATTGTGCATTTACTACATGATAATGTTTTATGTTCATTGTTTTTGGAATCTGCTAAACTGTCCCATAAGAGCCCCATAAGGCATACGGTGTTACCATCACCCCTATTCATGAAATGAGAAAACTGAGACCTGGACAAATATGTTATTTGGTCAACACAGTGGGAAGGCAGCATTTTAACCTAGAAATCCAGGGTTACTTTTTTCACTCATTGCCTCAGGGCCTTACAGGAAGGTGCCAGCTAATGCAGTTTATGTTGGAGCCACAAATGGTAACTGAAGTTCTATGCTGGGATCAGTGAGCCCAGAATCAGAAACTAGTCCTGCTTGAGTTGATTATATGGTTAGGACAAGTCACCAGCTCCTGTGAAATTCTATATCCGCACGAGGGTCTCCAGGACATGTTTCCAACTGACCTGTCCTGTTCACCCTCTGCTTCTCTGCATGTTTTCCTCTAACATTCCAGAAATATCCATCTCTTTCTACTCTCTGTGTCCCCAAAATTCCCTTGCCAACATAGTTCCTAGTGCCGCCACCACCTTTCTCATCATTTTTCACTTCAACACAGTCTTTAAGTCTCTAGGCTGAATGGTATCTAGAATCATAAAGAGGTCTAATTTTAAAACAATTAGAAATGCACGCAGAGCCAGGGATTTGGCTCACTGGTTTTGCCGCCTGCTGCACAAGTGCAAGGACCGGAGTTCAATGCCCAGTACCAAAAAAAAAAAAAAAAGAAATGCATGCAGAAGGGCAGAAATTTGGTGAATATTCTCCATCCACAAAGCAAAATAGCCTTCTAGGGGTATACATTTGTTTTGATAATCTCTTGCCAAGTAATAAACCATTCCAAAACTTAATGGCTTAAAACCACAATGATTTATTTTACTCACAGACACACATGTAGTTAGGGCTCAGCAGAAGCAGCTCATCTAGATTCCATGCAGCTCTTGCTGGAGTAGCTAGATCAAGGGCAAGAACATAACTCCCATGCTGGCGAGTCCAAGCAGTCTCTCAGCTGGAAGCTTGGCCAGGGCTTTGGGCTGGGGATATTATCCCTCCTCTAGTGGGACCCTCAGGCTTCCTCACAGCATGGTGGCTGTTTTCAAGAGTCAATACAAGGCAGATGTGTGTGACATTTTCATGACCTGGCTTTGAAAGGCATATATCATCACTTCTGCTTTGTTCAGTTGGCCAAAGCCATTGGTCACCAAGGCCATCCAGGTTCACAAGGAGAAGGAAGAGATACAAGTGTCCATGAGGCAGTAAGGTTCTGGCACACAGGCCAGGGATACTGTTGCAGCCATCTTTGAAAACTATAATCTGCCACTATTCACATAATGGGTCTCCTGTGATCCCCTGCTGATTGATTTAGAATTTCCAGCTGTTTCTTACACCTCTGAGATAGGTACAAATACCACAGAGGCATAGAACCTGGTAAGCTGGGATACTGAGGGCACCATGGTGGACTTCATGATGATGTTGGGTCTTGGGAAACATCAAAGGATCCCTCCAAGCCCCAGGCAAGATAAGATAAAAAACCTTGGGCCGGGGATTTAGCTCAGTGGTTCCGCCGCCTGCCTCGCAAGCGCAAGGTCCTGAGTTTGACCCCTGGTACCAAAAGAAAAAGTTATTACCAAGATAAAAAAACCTGTCCTCCTGCCCTTTTTGACTTGTGGGTTACCATGATGACAGAAAGGCTAGACTTGAGAAGCACTTGGAGAAATTATCATAATATTGGAGCTTATAAGGTATGTCAAAGGTCACCCACACACACCTACTCAGGTGTGCAGTAAATGCTGGAGCTCAGGACTGGAAATCAAAACAACTGAATTACATTTCCTAAGGTTCTTCTGGCCAGAAGTCCTCTGTTTTCTTTTAGATGACCCAGGCACCCAAAGAGACACAGTTCCTGGGACAGCAGCCTCCTCTGGGAAGTCTTTCATGGTCTTCCAAGTGAGAAGTCCAGCACAGGGGACAATGCCTAGTCACATGGGAGGTGCTCATTCTAAATTGTAAAAGTGAGCTATCTCCACCTCTTTCTACCTACAGTGTTTTTGTCAATTTATCACACCCCCCTTCTTTTTTTCCATAGTAAGAATTGAACCCAGGGCCTTTGCTTTGGGCATTATCACCAGCCCTTCTTTTTTCTTTTTTTAATTTTGAGGCAAGTTCTTCCTAAGTCCCTAAATTACCCAGACTGGGCTCAAACTTGTGATCCTCCTGCCTCCCAGAGTGCTAGGACTACAAGCTTGGCCTGCCATGTCTTCAAGCCTTCAGGAACATCAGAAGAGGATGAAGGTTGTAGTACACACACAAATTTAACTTTGCCCTGTAGTTGGACAGTTATTTCCTTTTTTTCCTATTGTAAATGATGTTGTCATGAAACACAGATGAATAAAACCTAATCTACACTTCAGATTATTCCCTGGAGCTAAATTTCAACTTTGGAAACTACTGAATAGAAGAATATGAACATACTGAAGGCTCTTGATTCAAAACAGAAAATGGTTCTCCAAAAAGGAGGCAATTTTCTCTCTGTAGCCGCATTTTAAATGGCTATGGTACTAATAGTAAAAACATCTGTAATAATAATAGTAACATAATATAACACTCCCCATGTATCCTCTTAAGCGCTTGACATGAATTATCTTAGTTCATCCTTTTAACTATCCTATAAATAAAGCACTTTATTATCTCTATTTGCAGACAGGGAAACTGAGAGAAATTGTTCTTACCCAAACACACATAGCCAAAAGATAGTTGGCCAGGATTCAAACTTGGACATAACACAGCAGCCTACAAATGTCATCTCCTTCCTTCTCCGTGTTACCCATAGAGAATGCAGGTCTCTTCTTTTCAACAACAGCTAGGGTATATATCTAAAATGTGCCCCAAAAAGTCTCAAGTGTTTGGAAGGTGACTGGATCATGGAGGTGCGATATTCATGAGTGGATGAGTCCAGTGATGAGTTCATAGCTGAATGTGCCATGAGGAGGTGGGGCCTGGTCGGAGGTGCGTCACTGGGGGCATGGCCTGGAAGTGTGTGTTCTTGTTCCCAGTTTTTCCCTTCTCTCTCTGCTTTCTGACTGCCACAAATGGAACAGATTTATTCCCAAGGTCTTTCTACACTCATATCTGCCTTGGAGTCAGTAGACCACGAATTTAAACCATGGACCAGAATAAACTTCTCCTCCTTTAAATTGTAGTGTTAGGTATTCTGTCCTAGCAACAAGAAACTGACTAAAATAATAATCCACATGAGGCCCTTCAGTGACCTCCAGTTTCCACACTGCTGCATGGATCTCCCCAGTGGCACTAGTCCTGAGGCTAAAGCTCGGCCCCCTAGAAGCAGAGTTAGGATAGGAATTGCAGACCATGGCTTACTGAGGGAGGGCCCATAAGAGAAGCAGGAAGGAAACAACTGGGCCAATGGAAGACCAAGCAAGGGTGTGGCCTCAGGTCATGTGAGCCCAAGGCCTGATCCATGGTGCAGGCTCTAGGAGCATTCACTAAACCACAAGGATCTTCTCCATCTGACACACCTGGGACGTCAGTCATTAGCTGTGCTGTCCCACATAGGGATAGCATGACCTCCTAGGGGAGATGGCTCCTGCCACCAAGAATAATTTCATGAAGACAATTCCCTGAGCAGCTGAGAGCTGTTAACGGCCCCCATGCACAACACCATGGAGAGGGATGCACCAGCTGATGAAGGGGAGCTGGGCAGGCACCAATAGAATGTCCTACACAGCAGGGCTGCCCACTCCTGGGCAAGGGCATGAACCAACACCCTGAGCTCAGGCCTCCCACATGTCCATCCTACCTCTCCTTCCATACATGGCAGGCATATTGACTTCCCTGCTGGGGTCCCTCTCCTGGCTCAGAGCTGATAAGGTCAGCACAAGAGTGGGGCTGGGAAACTCCAGGGAAAGAGAAACAAAGTAAGTGGATGCTATAATGTCTCTTCTGTGGCTCGTTTCACTGTGGGGAGGAAAGAAGGGGTTCTTAAGGAGCGTGTTTGCAAGGTGGCCTCCAGAAGCAACTCCACAGAGGGGTGGGGAGGAGGGAAGGGCCCATTGCTTCCCCAAGGCCCTGTCCCAGCCCACATTCCCCATCTATTAAATCTTTCTGGGCCTCAAGGGAATGAACATCAATCCACGGCAGGTCCTTCCCTGACGAATTTCAACATATCCTGACGAACACTGAGTTCACAAGCAACCTCAGTGCAGATGCAGAAGGTACTAGGAGCACAGAGAGGAGACAAAACCCGCAGAGGAAAGAGGAGTTCAGGAAAGGTTACAGAAGAAGTTAATAAGCCTGATCCCCAGTGTGTAGGAATAGCAAGGAGCAGGAAGGACATTCTAGGCAGAGGAGGTCACGTGAGCAAAGAGCAGGGTTATAGACCAACAGAGGGATTCAGAACCCCCCATGGTTTCCTCCCCCATTTTACAGTTGAGAAAACTCAAGCTCCACCATAGCCATCTGCATGCAGGAGAGCAAAGAACTCAGTAGATGCTCAGCCCAAGAAGACAGAAGCTGCAAAACAAGAGGGATCGAGGATCCAGCCCCAGTCCGAGGTCAAAGGCCCAGAAGCTCACTGTAGTCATTCATGCAAGTCTGCATTGAAAGGCGGAAGAAATTGGAGATTGGTGTTCAAAAAGAGTGGTGAAGACTGGATCTCTTTCCCTTTTTACTCTCCAGGATGCAAGCCTATTTGTTGGTGTCACTCACATCTAGGGTAAGTCTCAGTTTGCTGGCCTAAATGTCAATCATCCACAGACACACCCAGAACTTTACTAATCTGCTAATTGTTTCTTAATCCATTCAAGTTGACATTTCATGATTAACAGTTATAGATGGTGAAGGCTATCATTAAAAATATTCTCTCTCGTTAGTCTAATCATTAATCTAATTCATATATCTCCTCGATGGCATCCCTGACAAATAGCACTTGTACACCTTCTTGGTCATCTTCAGGGACCCAGATGTGACAATTCTGAAGATTCCAGAGGTCTAACTTCCATGCCCTGGAGACAGCTGAGGTCGTAGCACAACTATGAAAATTAAGAGAGTACAAATCTCAACTTGACAGGAAGGATAAGTTTTTAAAATCTAGGGCACAAAATGTAAGGATGTGGGGAGATGAATGTGTTAATTAGCTTGATTTATTCATCCTAGAATTGTACACATGTATCAAAACATCAGATTGCACCCCAAAAATCTAACCAATTACTGTATTATTTGTCAATTAAAATGTGTAATAAAAGAAGAGCAAGGCATAGCATCGCTAAGACAAACTTTCTAAACATAGTCCACAGTTTATAACAATGTAAGATTTTTCCATTTTATGGTGGTGCAAAAGTGACACACACTCAGAACAAACTGTACTTCAAATTTTGGATCAGGATCTTTTCCCAGGCTAGCAATATGCAGTATGATGCGCTCTCAAGATGCTGGACAGCAATAGTGAACCATAGCTCCACAATCAGGGGACGAAACAGCTAACACTCTGTAGTGCACTATGTTGCTAAGCTAGTACATTAGTCAGCTTTCCTGTTGTTGGACACATTACCTGACACCCATTACTTAAAGGAGAAGAGCTTTAATTTAGCTCATGTTTTACGGGGGTTCAGTCCATGGTCAGCTGACTCCAGGCAGAAATATCATGGCAGAAGGGCATGGTGAAGCAAAGTTGCCTAATTTATGGCAGCCAGGAAGCAGAGCAGGGGAATGGTGCTAGAGAGGAAGGGGCAAGAGACCAGATATAGTACCCAATGTCATCCCTCTGTGACTCACCCAGGCACACTCAGAAGTGTGCTCACCAATCCCCTAGGTGGCTCCCAAAGCAAATCAAACTGACACACTCAAGCTTAACCATCACAACTGGGATGTTCAGTAGGTTAGGTGAATTAAATGAAATTCAATTTAACCATATTCTCAACTTACAATGGGCTTATAGGACAGAACCCCATCTTAATTTGAGGAGCATCTACAGTTACAGAGACAATTTCAAATTCTACGTGCAGATGGCCAGTCATTCAAACCAATATGGCTTTAATATAACTGTCAAATCCCTGGAGGAAAGGGAGAGAATTTGTAAGGGTTTGTTGCCCCACATCACATTGGTAGTTCTCAAAGTGGTGGCACACAAAATTATTGAGATCAACATAGCAACACAAAATATCCAATCATGCTGCATGTGGTAGTGGACACCTGTAATCCCAGTACTATGGAAGTCTGAGGCAGGGGAACTGAAATTTTAATTCCAGCCTGGACAATTTGGCAATTTAGCAAGCTCAGTGCAAAGGTCCTGGGTTCAATCCCCAATACTGAGGCAGCAGGGGGACAACCATCCAGTCACATGGTGAAAAGATCACTCCTTTCTGCCCCCTTTTCCACCCATCCAGTTAATGCGCAGGGCAAATCTCCCCTGGTTGAAGACATCTTTGGACCTCTCTGGCTCCTACTCTCTCTTAACTCAGAGAACCCTTTCTTGGGTCACAGCCGAATTGCTTCTGTTCCACTCTATTTATTTTGTTCTTGTTGTAGTTACATATAAGCTTCTGTTTTCCAATTGGCAATTCACTTTTTTCTCCAAATTATTATTTTTATTTTAGTGTATTTAGTACATATATGTAGTATATAATATTTACATTCCTTGTACATGTGCACAACACATTTTAACTCTTTAATATTTATGTAATGGTTAAAAGTCTTGCAAATCTGTATATAACTGCATTTTAATTGCTTACTATTTTTATGTATATTTTACCAAGATAATATAAAACTATGTAAGCAAACCTGTATGGAACAAAACCCAGAGTGAAAAATAACCTACCTAATGTTTTTTAAAAACATTGTATTTATTTTTACACTTAGCATTTATTTCATCTCTGTGATGTTGCTTTCTATTTATAGTAGTGATATAAAGTTTCCTGTTTAAAATACATTGATTTAATTTCAGAATGAGTTGGCTGTATATTAAGTAAAAATAGAACATGGATATAGATATAGCAAAAAAAAATCACACAGGTGGTATTGTGAATGACTCAAGTTTGGTTAGGCAATGTTAGAAGTTTGATTCTTTTTTTAATATTTGGCTTCCTGAATTTTAATTCGTGAAGATGTGAGCCACATCCTCTCTCAAAATGGGAAGCTCAGAGGCGGCTGGGCCAGAGGTGGCAAAGAGCCAAGGAGGGTGCAGGGAGGCGTCGCAGGGCCACAGAGCAAGGTCCCCAGCCCCTCGGAGCCGACCCAGCTCACCGAAGTCCTTCCTTTCCGTTCATAAGCCAGGAACCGAGGAGAGCTACTGTGCAGCTTGAGATGGGACATTTTAACCAAGACAGTGGAATGAGCAGTGGTTTGAATGGAGACCAATCCCAATGTCTTGTTTGTTTCCCACCAACCATGATAGAAATCACCACAAATGATGTCTTCATTCTGCTTCCTAGCGGGTTTCTGATGTGGCAAACGATGAATTTTAAATTGTCTGATCAGAATTAGCAAGATTAGTCATAGCAAATAGCCTCTTAATTTCCGCAGAGCAGCCAAGGGGAGCAAAAATAGCACTGGCGAGGAGGGTTGCACCAAGCAGATGTGCCTGGCGGAAGAGGCCAGGTGACCTCGCAGCTGGAGACCTTTCCAGGTGCCCCAGCTGCCTGCAGCCCCAGCCTGGGGATCCTGTAGGTGGGAAGGGTTTGCTGTTCTAGGTAGCCCTGGAGTCTGAGGCCGAATCTGCTTACTTGACAAAGCTGCAGGGAGCCTGGCACTCCCGCCTACACCGAACTCCCTCCTCCTCCCTGTATTGCAGAACACATCCCCCTGGCCCTGAGCTGCTAATGGGGATGGCACCATTCTCACATAGCATCAGGAGACCCCCCTTCTAACTCCAAAAATAGCAACACTCTCCTGCTTACAGCCTCCAAAGGGCTGGGTGTGGCGGCTCACACCTGTAATCCCAGCACTCTGAGAGGCCGAGGCAGGAGGATTGCATGTTTGAGCTTGGGCAACTTAGTGAGGAGACTGTCTCTAAACCAGAAAATATCGAAAGGACTGAGGATGTAGCTCCGTGGGAAAGCCCAGGGTTCAATTCCCAGGGCCAAAAGCTGGAGTGGTGAGAGAACAGCACAACTTTCCAAATGGTTTCTCCTTACACTTTGCAAATTAAATTCCTTGGCCCTATGCCGCTCACCCCCACATTGGCTTCCTGTTCCTTCCAGAACTTTCCAAGTTGTTCTTTACAGAGAAGATTTTTTTTCTGATGTGAAATGCCTCCCTCAATCTTCCTCCTCCTGCAAGCTTGGTTTAAAATCTACCACCCCAGAGAAGTCCCAGCCTCTTGCTGTATCTCATTTTTACTGATTTCTGGTCACCTCTGTTTACTTGTTTGTGTGATTGTTTTGTTGCTGTTTTGCTTTGTGTGTTTTCTTCCTTCTGTTAAATTATAAGCTCCACAAGTCTTACTTTTTTATACTATAAAATAAATACCAAATTGTTATTGAAAGAAAGGCACACAGATCCAACTGGTTCTACATCTAGAACGTGGCTGGTATCTTTTTGTTGTTGTTGTTGTTATTGAGGATTGAACCCAGGACTTTTCCAATGAGCTATATCCTCTGCCCTTTTTTATTTTTTTATTTTGAGACACCGTCTCACTAAGTCACTGAATTGTCCAGGCTTGGCTTGAACTTGTGATCTGCCTCTTGGCCTTCCAGAGTGCTGGGATCATAGGTGTGCACCACCATGCCTCGCTCACAGCCTGCACCCTGAGCTTGCATATCCCTGTCTACTTAAATATCGGGGACCCCAGCTGTGGACTGGATCTCCTGCAGGCAATACGACAACGTAAGGTGAAAGAAAGAACAAAAGACACAGAAATGAGACTTGAAGGGGCCAGGGATTTAGCTCAGTGGTTCCGCCACCTGCCTTGCAAGCACAAGGTCCCGAGTTCAATCCCAGGTACCAAAAAAAAAAAAAAAAAAAAAGAAATGAGTCTTAAAGAGAAAGTGGGGAGCTGGGATAGTCTAAGCAGCTCTGGGCAACAAAGACAAAGGGCACCCAAGACTGCCAGTATTTATGATTACAAGTGTGGGAAGTAGGGCAGGGTATGCATGAGACATCTGCTGATGGGAGTTATCACAGGCAAGGCTGTAAAAGGGAGGCAATGCTTTCTTGCAGGAAACAAACGGAGACAGGGACTGGGTCGTAATTAACCAGTAACCCATCAGGACAGTAAGAGGGGCCATAATTCCAGGAAAGGAATTTAGTTGGGGTCACACTGACCTCAGGTGGACATTAGCTCCTCAGGGCCCTGCCGCTTCACAGGCCAGGACTTAGGTCACCGTGGCAACCCCTGGCGGAGGAGCTGTGCTCGCCCAGCTCTGCCATCTGACATGCGCGCGAGTCTCAAAGGCTTCCGTCAGACTCCCAGTATAATCCAGCCGGATTATGGGGAAGCAAGAAGCTTGCGCCACTTGTAGCCTGCTAGTAAACTGGGCTACAAGGGGTGTCCAGGACATTCCCACTACCTCCAACTCAGGCCCGGCCTCGGTCTCCCCTCACCTGTGCTGCAGGACGTCTTCTCTGCCACCTCCGGCCTCACCCGCATCTACACAACACCCAGCAGCCAGTTGGGTCGTTTAAAGGCGTGACTCAAACCACGAGCGACACTCTACTTCCTGTGCTGTCTTATCTCACATCCTGCTCTTCCTTACTCACTGCTTTCCATGCCTGCCCAGAACAAGATCATCTCTTCCCAGTCCCAGGACCTCTGCACACACTGCTCCCCCTTCTGCAAAATGCCTGAGACTGACAACACCTCACCCTCAGGGTTCACTGTGAATCTTCCTCATGAAGAGAGCCCCCGACCCCCTAACAGAAGCAAGTCCCTACCCCCGGCTCTACCAGTGTGTGCTACATCCAAAAAAGCACTTGTCACAACTTACTGTTTTTCTGTGGGCGGGGCGTGTTTGTTTTGTTTTGTTTTGTTTGTTTTTTGCAGTACTGAGGATTGAATCTAGGGTCTTCCCATCAACCTACATCCCCAGACCTCGCCCCCTTTTTTGAGACAGGGTGTTGCTAAGTTGCTGAGTTACCCAGGCTGGGCTCAAATTTGTCCACCTGCTGTATCAGCCCACCAGGCTGCTGAGATAGTAAGTGTAGGCCACCACACCTAGCTCATTCTCTTGTTATTATCTGTCCTCCACACTAGAGCACTAGCTGCTTCATGCAGGGCTTTGTCACCGCACCATATTCCCCAGCACCTGTCACATCGCTGGCCATGTCACACACAGGGCCTTGCCAAGCCCTTCCCACACCTGTGAAATGGGTAAGTCTCCTCCTGCAGTACACACGGGAAGACTGAGGCTCAGAGAGGTTATGGAAGCAGGGTGTAGTGGAGCATGCCTGTGATCCCAGCCCACTTCAAGGCTGGGGCAAGACGATTGTAAATTCAAGCCTAGCCTGGGTACCTTAGCAGGAAGCCGTCTCAAAACAAAAATATAAAAAGGACTGAGGATGTAGCTCAGTAGGAAGGCCCCCAGAACTGTGAAACAAAAGGAAGGAAAGAAGGAATAAAGCAATGAAGGAAGGGAGGGAGGGAGGGAGGGAGGGAAGGAAGGCAAGAAAAGGAATGGGTAAGAAAATTACTAAGCACCCACAGTCGAGCCAGGATTCAAACTCAGGTCTCTTTGTCCCCAAGCACAAACCTTTCCCTAAAGTCCCTTTCAGAAAGGACAAGCCCTTTCTATTTTCAGTCAGACCCAACACATGTTCAGCAAGAAAGCACATCCACTTTGTATGTCTCTCTTGTCACTTGCAAAATGAAAAGTAAGTGCCAGCCCTGCAGGGTAGCTTCAGTGCTTGCAGGAGGCAGCTCTAGAGAATGTCATCACTTTCTCCCTTTCCCAGGAAAGCGGCCTCTGCCTGGCCCAGCTTCCTTCAGTGGCAGCTGTTGACAAGTAGAAGCCACAGCTGCGTCCATCCTCACCGCACATGGCCACATCGGTCTCAGGCACTGTCAGAGAGCCCTGCTGCTTCCCAAAGCACCTGACTCCTGAGACTTCTGACTTCTGGAGGTACAGTCCCTCTCCTGCCCCTAGCTGAGCCCTTGGCTCCACAGCATTCGCCCACCACACATCACCTCCCACTGGCTGGTGAGTTTTCCTGTTTACCTGGTGGGGTCTGGTGTCCATCCCTAGACCGTCAGTTCCACCGCAGCAGGGGCTTCTTCCTTGTTCATTGACATGCCTATCTGACAACATCTCCTGAATATATTCTGGTTGAATTACATTTCCACTAGCACACCAGGGTTGGGCAGTATACATCCAGAAATTTCCGCCTTGCTCCCACCCAGAAGGCAGGTTAACTGGGGCTATCACTCCACAAATACAACTGTCCCCATAGGAGGAGCAGTGAGATGCCAGGGAGGTGACACACTCATGGTTTGAGACTGCCTGTGTTCTAACCCCAGCCCTAATACCCACAAGTGCTGCATCTCTGAGAATGTCATGTGCCCTCTCTGAGCCTGGGTTTCCATGCCTGTAAAATAGATGTGGTAGACAAAAATCATGCCCCCTGGACATGTCCATATTCTGATCCCCAGAACCTGTGACCAGGTTAATTTATATGGTAAAGGAGAATTCACCAATGTGATTGGGTGAAGAATCTTACCATGGGGTGTTATCTTATAGTATCCAGGTGACCCATCAAGTCATAAAAGTCCTTACAAGGGGAAGGGGGGCTGGAGAATCAGGATGGAGGTAGAAATTTGAAGATGCTGCTTTGCTGGCTTTGATGATGGAGGGAAGGGCACACACCAAGGAATGCAGGGTCTCTACAGACTGGGAAAAGCAAGAAAATGGACTCTCTCACCTGACGTGTCCAGAAGGAGTCAGCCCTACCAGCACTTTAACATCAGCCCAACAAGACCGTTCCAGACTTCTGACCTTCAGAACTGTAAGATGACAAATGTATGCTGTTTTAAGTCTCTAAGTTTTGTGGTAACCAGGAAATCGATACAAGAAGTAATAGCACCTCAGTCATGGGGTTGTTGGAGAAATGAAATGAACTCATGCTCACACAGGGCTGCCACTCAGTGAGTGCTTGGCCCCCCCTGAGTTAGCCATCTCACGCCAAGGCCAGGTGTTCTCTGCCTTTCCGTGCCTCCCACGAGGATTCCAGGATGGGGTCTGGCCCGTCGGTCATCTATCCTGCAGTTATTCACTTAATACCCATGCGCTTTGAAGTAAAACCAGCCAGGGCTCAGGTCCAGTTCTGCGTGTCCTCACCAGGGAACCATGGGAAAGTTTCTTGGCCTCTTTTGCCCTTGCCTTCATCATCTGTCGATGGAGCTAATCACACCTGCCTCGGGGTAAAGCCAGAAGGTGAAAGTACACGCACCATGCTCAGCGTCCCATACATGGCCCTGCTACTATTACTGTCAGCACCAAAGCTCACCACTGTCAGCAATGGAATCAGCTGTCCCCCAAGGTAGTGAGCTCCCTGTCATTAGAAGGCACCAAGTTACATTCTGAAGATTGCTCATCTCAGGATTTCACACTTTGAATGGAGAAGGTCCAGGCTGGTATAAAATGTCAGAGCAGAATGCAGGGGAAGAAAGTATCTTCTGAATCACTAATTTCAGCCTCTTTCTTCAAAGAAAGGTAAACTGAGACCCAGAGTGAGGAAGCAGAGGCCCTTCCAGATCCCTGCCCCCCCAGCCTTCTGAACTTCCAGCAACCTTTGTTCCCACGTACTGTACTTCCCCCGCATCTGAACGCAGAGCCAACTGTCTCCTATTAATATTCATGCAGTGGAAAATGAACCAGCTCACAATGCCACTTTCTAGCCCAGAACCTCTTCTGAGCCAGGGCCTCCTTTACCACCAGGTGCCACTGGCTTAGAACTTATTACGGGGTTCAGGCCAGGGGGAAAGGGAGCATCGGCCTTGCCTGAAGGTGGGCAAGGAGGACCACGAGAGGAAGGACCAGATCACATTTGGGGAATGCCCTGGGCCACAACCCACAGGCTTTGACTTCTTGGGAGAATTTGTCCAACCGCTCCTCACCTTGGCACTATTCTCTCCGCCATCCAGGACGAATTATCATTTTATTACTACTGTCATCATCTCCATCACCTGCGTCTCCCTCTCCATCCTCCTCATCACCATCAGAATTATCAGCACATCAACATCATGCTGACCTCTCCCTTCAAGGGGTCGCTGTCCAGCTCAGAAGACAGTGAGGCAAACAGAGCACAGGCAGAGTTGTGAGCACTATGACCTCCAGCAAGAAGCTAGAAACCCAGGAGGGAAAGCTAACCTGAAAGAGGAACAGGGAACATCCTTAGGTGAAGAGCCATGACCTGCATTGGCTCAAACGAATGACCACTTTCATTTGCTAATGGGACGAGCACTGTACCAGGAGTCTGGAGTCTAGAACTCAGGTCCTGGGCTGGCTCCAAGAGTGTGAACTGGAGGCAGGATTTCTCCACCTTGGCACTTCTGACATTTCATTCTGGATCATTCTTTGCAGTGGGGCCTCCAGTACGCTTCAGGATGCTTAGCCACATCCCTGGCCCCTACCTACCTGATGTCAGGAGCACCCCTCCCGCCTCGTTGTGACAACCAGACTTTCCCTATCATGACCTACATTCTCCCGGGTGGCATAATCAACCCTGGCTAAGAACCACAGCCTTAAGAAAATGAATCACTTAAATTTTTAGCCTTCGGTTTTCATCTGTTAAATGCTCAGGTTCCAAAATAAGCCTGCCTGGGTTTGAATCCCATCTCTACCAATTGCTGCTTGCATGTCTTTGTCTCTCTGCACCTTGGTTTCCTCCTCTGTACCATGGGGATGACAATCATGCCTACTGCATTGTCACTCTAAGAATTACACACACAATACACAGAAAGTACCTAGCACAGACCCTGGCACATAACCAGAGGTCTATAAATGTCAACTCTTATTGTCATTATCACCACCCAACTCAGAGACATAGGGTAAGAAGTGAGGCAAATGCGCTGATTATTCTACTGCAGGCTCTCATTCCCCACTCAGCCTTTTGCTCTTTCTCTGCTGCTCAGCCAATCCTTGCTAGAATGACCAAGCTCTCAAGGAACCACGGCAGGACAAATTCTCCGGGACTCGCCCTTGATCTTCTGGCATACAAAGTCCCTAGTGTGATTTACAGTCCTGCTGCCTGACAGTATTTTCAATCTTTGGCTCTAAGCCCTGGAAAAAGAGATGTCACAAAGAATTCAAGGGTTTTCATATTCTTTGTCCATTCATTATTATTGTTATGGTGCATTCAGCCAGCATATTATGTTTTTTAATCAGAGACCTCCAGTTACTGAGGCTGAGCCCAGCACCGAGAGCTGTCCCCGTGGATATCACAAGACAGGGAGGGGTTTCATGAGCATGTGCCTAAGCGGCCAATTATATACATTAAATATGTGTAGGTTTTGTATATCAATGATACCTTGATAAGTCAGAAAAAGACAAAGACAGAGGAAGGGAGGAAGGGAAGGAGGAGTTCAGAGAGGGAGAGGTGAAGGGAGGGAAGCAAGGACAGATGGAGGGAGGGAGGAAGAGAGTAGAGGGGAGGGAGTGAGAGGTGGAAAGAGAAAATAATTATTCATAGACCTTAAAAAAGTTGCTTCTGGGGCCAGGGATTTAGCTCAGTGGTTCCGTTACCTGCCTCACAAGCACAAGGACCCGAGTTTGATCCCCGGTACCAAATAAATAAATAAATAAATAAACACCAAAAAAAAATCAAAATTTAAAAAAAAAAAAGGTGCTTCTTACTGCTAGTTGCCAGGGGACTATCTCTAGGCCACTGACAAGTGTGGACAAAGTGCCTTTGAATGTAGCAAGAACTGGATTCTAATGAAGTGGCTTTGGCCAACCCAGTCTCCTCTCTTGCAAAGTAGAAGCAACAGCCTCTTCCTCTTGGTAGCACTGCAAGGTCTAAAATGCATATGCAGTGCCCGGCACCATGTCGGGAGAGGTGGGGGGGGCAGTTCCCCAGGGCCCTACTAGGGATGACTGCGGGATGAGGACATAAGAAAGGAAGAATAGTAAAGGGGGACAGGCTCTCCCGCCGATGGGTGAGGGGCTCCTGAGATGCCAGGCACAGCAGGCAGGGACCTCCCCACCCCCAGGCCTCCTCTGCCTGCCAGTGGAGCCCTGGGATGCTCTGAATCTGTATCAAAGGAAGGGTCCTTCTGGTGAGCCCAGCCCAGATCAGCTCCCAGGCTGGGAGAAGGGGCCCAGGCCCATCTGACTAGGACCTGAAAAGGAGCCCTGGCTGCAGAAACAGGAGCCCCTGACTCACACTGTGGCTGGAACAAACGCCCATAAAACCTCTTTCCTGCCCTTGACTTTTCCCTTCCCATGTAAGAGAGATTCTAAGTCCCACAGCGCCTCTCTGAGCCTTGGCTTTCTCACCCTCGAGTGGGATGCACAATGTGTAACTGCTTATGTCACAGAGCTGCCTCAGGGCTCGGGGTAAGAGGTGTGGCATGGATGTCTCTGCTAACTGCACAATGCCATATAAAAGAAAGGGCACAACAGTCCCTGTCATCGGCTCTCCCTAGCTCATCCTCAGGTTTTAGCAGTTCTGTAAACTTAATTCAGCACCCTAAAATTCAACTGTCTTTCATGTGCACTGGCTCAGACCCATAAATGTTCCAGAAACCATCTGCCCAGGCTTGGCACCTGTTTCTCTCCAGGCCATATCCTGAGCCCATTTTTAGGAATTAGGTCTTTCTAACACCTGGAATATTCATCAACAGGCACTTAGCAATGGCACAAGAAATCAGCCACCGTGTAATCATGGGGCACCCAGCAGATGCCAGGAAATAGCACAATAACAGGGCCAACTCTCAAGTGATCCATTAGATGCTTTGGCTTGGCTGCCAAGATCTACAGAGGGAATTTCTTTTCTAAAAAAATAAATTACGAGAACCAAAATAAGACTTTATGTCCTTGAAACTTAGGGTCTGGGTGCGATAACGTGTGCCTATAATCCCAGGTCCTCAGAAGCTGAGAGGAAAGGACTGCTTGAACCCAGAAGTTTGAGGCCAGCCTGGGCAATGTGCTGTCTCAAACAAGAGATTTAGAAGGACAGCAAATGTCTCCTTGTGCCTACAACCAAAACAGTGAAATTTAATGGAGACCAAAGCAAAATTCCTAAAATATATATTTACATACATACATCCACACATGTGCACATGTACATGCAGATGTACATACATACCCGATGCATAGAGAGGGAGATCCTGGGGGAAAACCCTCTGCTCTTTGAGGCACTCTAAGTGCCAAGCTCAGCTCCACCACTGAGCAGCCGAATGGCTTTTAGGACATGACTATTTATTTAGCACATGTTCGCAGTACATAATGCTTACACTCCTTGTGTGCAGTTGGAACGTGTACACATCTTTATTCCTCACTTTTTCATCCCTTTTCCTCCCCTCCCTCCCCCTCCCTGCATCTCCTAACCTTCTTCCCCTCTGAGAAAGATCTCTCTACTTCCTATTGTCTACTTTTTGTTTTGCTCCTTATTTATAATTTGCGTTTCTCAAATAAGAGAAACCATGCAACATTTCAGCTTTTGTGTCTGATTTATTTCATTTAATATTATGGTTTCAAGGTCCATCCATTTTCCTACAAATGACTCCACTTCATCTTTCTTTATGGCAGAGCAGTACTCCACTATGTGTAAATACCACATTTTCCCTATCCACTCATCTGTTAGTGGACATATAGGCTGCTTCCAAGATTTAGCTACTATGAATTGTGCTGCTATACACATGGGTACGCATGTATCACTGTAATATGATGTTTTTAACTTTTTCAGGAAGATACCTAAAAGGGGAACAGCTGGGTCAAATGGAATTTTTACTTTTAGATTTTTGAGGAACCTCCATACTGATTTCCACAATACTTGCACTAGTCTACACTCCCACCAACAATATGGAAGAGTTAATGTACACCAACAATATGAGAGAGTTCCCTCTTTTCCTGAAGCCTCAACAGCATCTGTTATTTGATTTCTCGATGATGGCCATTCTTTCTGGAGTAAGATGAAATCTCACACAGGAAATAGTACCAATAATTAACAAATGGGATCATTTCAAATTAAAAAGCTTCTGCAAAGCAAAAGAAACAACCAAAAAGTGAAAAGATCACCTATAGAATGGGAAAAAAAATTTTGCCAGCTATTCCTCAAAAGACTAATATCTATAAATATATAAAGAACTCAAAAAATAGACTCCCCCCAAAATAAAAAGTCAAATAAAAAATGGGCAAGTGGAATGAATAGACACTTAACAGAAGAAGTACAAACGGCCAATAAATGCATGAAGAAATTCTCAACATCACTGGCCATTAGAGAAATGCAAATTATGGCTGACCTTTCTGATTCTCCATTCAGCAAGGAGGAAATGATACCCTCACACTTTCACAAAGAAGATGAACATTGTAACTGTTGACAATGTGACAGAACTATCAAAAGGGTAGCAAGAGCTGTATACAGGCGTGATTAAAAATATAGTGTTTAAATTTAAAAATTGTATTACAGTACAAGACCCCATTAGCCCCCTCCTAAGTACTACCCCTTGCTTTGAACACACTTATCCCATCGTTCTTGCCACTTTATGAGGCAGTTCTGAAAGTCCTCTTTCATGGGTGTTTTTACAAGATGTGATCAAAAATACAGTGAATGCTACTGCCAAGTGTCACCCAACAGAAAGGCCAACTCATCAAAACATTCACCAGATCTGGCACTGGGCAACTTCTAGATCTTCCTCATATTCAAAATGACCATGAAAGTTAAACATTTTGAATCAATTCAGGATACTGAGGTAACCATGACACCACAACTAAAGACACTTATGAAAGATTTCCCGAACTGCTTCAGAAGTGGCAAGAACAATGGGATAAGTGTGTCCAAAGTGACAGGAATTATTGGGGAGAGGTTTAATGGCAATGTGTCTTTTGCTGTAAATTTTCTGAATATTTATTGTATTTTTCAGTCATATCTTGTATACTGTGCAACAAGTCATACTAATTATAAAATATACATTTTTCCCTCAACAAGAAAGATAAAATTTTTTAAAGGAAGCTCTGAGCATTTTGGTCCTGGTCAGCCTATGGTGAGTCGACTCTCCTAACTGACATGCTTAGGTCAAGCTTTGGGACCACGTTCATTTTCATTCGTTGAAATGCATATTTTCAGATTTGCTGTCAGTTTCGCTTGATACTTTGTGGTCAGTGGTTTTTGTTCTTGGAAAGTCTGATTATTTTATAACTCTGCTGTCTATTCACCTCCTTTGGCTGCTGTCTATGGCTTTTGTTTTTCTCTCTCCCCTATTTCCTCACCTTGTCACCCTGTAGTCCCTTCAGTCATGACCTCTTCTTCAACCTGATTCTGAGTTTCTAGGAGCAGTTGGATGGGAATAACCAGAAGCAAGAAGTCAGGAGGAACCACGATGTCTCCAGGCTTGAAAATATATTCCAGAACCAAGGCCAGAGCCCATGTGCGCGCCCTAGCCCCTTCCAACCAGTGTATTAATGCTACATACAGCTCAGCTCTGGCCTGACTACTTTCACTCTCCCTTGCAGGGATCATTCATTAAGACTGAACATCATTGTGTTTAATTTTTTTTAATTTATTACAGTAAAAGATATGTTGCCATTAATTGCTCTCAAAATACTGCCCCTCTCTTCTATACACACTTATCCCATCATTCTTGCCACTTTTTGAAGCAGTGCTCAAAGTCCTCTTTAGTGAGTTTCCTTAGTTGCACTGTCCTGGCTGCCTCAATATTCTGAATCATTTGCCTTTCATGGTCATTTTGACTCTGGGGAAGAGCTAGAAGTTGCACAGTATCAGGTCTGTTAAATAAGGTGGATAGGATACACCCTAGTGTTTTTATGAGTCTGCCTTTCTGATGAATGGCACATAGCAGCAACATTCACTGTATTTTCAATCACACCTCATAAAGACACTCACAAAAACAGACTTCCAGAACAGCTTCAGAAAGTGGCAAGAATGTGTGTTCTAAGCAAGGAGGAGTTGAGGGCTATTAATGGCAATGTGTCATTTATTGTAATCATTGTTTAAACTTAAACCTTCATGTGTATTTCAATCACCCTTTGTAAATGCCACAAGTGAATGTAAAGTTCTGGCCTTGCTCTTCTTACCGGCCCTCTAGTGGGGAGCTGTGCCTCCCCAGTCCACCATCTTTGCCATGCAAAAATTCCAGGCCATCTCCCTCTGGCTTCTGGTGCTGATGGTGCTGGAGACCCCACGGGCTCAACCCTCTGGACACAGCCCAAATCCTGACTCCACTTTCCATCCCTTTTTCTGCTTCATGCACAGAGAATCCTTGTCTCCGAGAGAGATGCAGAGCCAGAAACCACCAAGGAAACCATCCTGTCTCTTCACTCTGATGTCAATATAGCCCCTGTGACATCCTCTCTCTCTGACACTCCTATCCACATCCTCCACTGTCTCCTGCTTCTCACCTTAGTGAACCCAATGTCAGGGCTCACTGAAGAGCTTATTAGAAACAACCAGCCTTCCCCAAAATGGCTCCAGAACCCAAAGCCCAGCTCCTTTCTAGAAATTTCTTCCAACAAAGCAGGCCTGAGGTGAGGAGGCCACATCTTCATTGAAGTCTGTGGTGCAGGAGAGTTTTGAGTGGAAATATAAAACATCTGCTACAGATCGCATGGCATCCACGCACAACAGTATGTTGAAGCTCTATTTGCAGTACCTCAGGATGTGACACTATTTATAAGAAAATGGGGTCTCTGCATATATAATTAGTTGAGTTAAGATTAGTTGCTACCGGAGAAGGATGGACCCTGAATCTAATATGACAGCATCAGAAGAAGAAAGGAAGAGATACAGAGACTCTCAGGGAAGAAGGCCTTGAGATCCAGGAGCAGAGACTGGAATGGTGCATCCACAAGCCAGGGAGTGCCAAGGACTGCTGGTAACACCTGGAGCTAGCAAGCAGCAAAGGATTCTCCCCTAAGGCTGCAGAGAGAGGATAGTCCTGCCAACATCTTGATCTCAGACTTTCAGCCTCCAGGTGCGATGATGTCGTTTTAAGCTACTCAGCTGGTGGTCATTTACGTGGTAGCCACTGGAAATGGGTACCACATCTCACAGCTCAAAAAGTCCATCAGCACTCAGGAGGTTGAGGCAGGAGGATCGCTGTGAATTCAAGGTCACCCTGGACTACATAGTGAGTTCAAGGCCAGCCCACACTACAAAGCAAGACCTTGTCTCAAAAAACAAAAAACAAAAAGTTCAGCACAAGTTGCACCACTCTGTGTAAATCATAATCCATCACAATCCCAGCTCATACACCCTTTCCTGCCTCCTGGCCTTTTGCATATTCATTTTCTTCAACCTACAAACCCTGTGTCTCTCTTACTCTAGGCAACAAAATTTGACCTCATTTTCAAAATACAACTCAGATATCACTTCCTCCAGGAAGCCCTCTCCGACCTCCCATGCTCCCTACTACCATGAGTGCTCTTGTATATCTCATTGCTACAACACTTGTCCAAAGAAAGACAATTATCTGCTCATGAGTCTGCCTCTTCTGCTGGACTATGAGCTCACAAAAGCCAGAAAATTCACTCATAGTACTATCCCCACTATCCACAAAGGACCAGGGCAGAATTATTCATCAGAACCAGAATTCAGCTACATTTTTTTTTTTTTGGTACCGGGGAATGAACTCAGTACCTTGCGCTTGCAAGGCAGGCGCTGGAACCACTGAGCTAAATCCCCGGACCCTACATTTTTAATTAATAGCTTTGCCGTAGTGTGTCTGTAAAACTGTCTTCCTCCAGTAAGGAGGGCTCTGAGGTAAATACGACAAAATGTTAACATCTGCTCACTCCATAGGTAGAAACATGGGTGTCATATAATTTCCTGTGCTTTTCTGAAGGTTTGAAATATTTCATGACAAAAATGTTCTCAACCTTAAAAACAGAATGTAAGGGCCAGGGATTTAGCTCAGTGGTTCTGGCACCTGCCTCATAAATGCAAGGTCCTGAGTTCGATCCCTGGTACCAAAAAAAAAAAACAATGTAATGGGCAATCTTGGGACACTACCAATAGACAGAAGCATGATTTCTATTGGAAAAGGCATTTCTAGTTCAAAACACATGCCAGGAACATTCCTAGAACTCAGCCCACTGGTGTGTTTGGTAATACTTCTTAAGTACCCAAAATGCACTCATTTATTATGTTATTTTGGTTTACATTGTTGACTACAATCCTATGAGATCATATGATTATTTCCTCTTTTCAGAAGAGGAAACTGAGGCTCTGCGACTTGCTTAATCTGTCTCATAAATTGTGATCTGGAACTGAAATCGAGTCTATCTTCTTCTCTTCTTCCAGAGCTTAATAACGGAAATAGAAGCTTATGGGCCTGGCACACATTAGCTTATTTCAGCTTCACAACAGCCCTGAGATAGATCCTGCTATTATTATCACCATCCCAATTTATGAATGAAGAGTATGAGGCACAGAAGGGTTGAGTAGCAAGGTGCAGCAAGTCTGTGGAGAAGCTGGTACTTTAACTTGTGCACTCTGGCTCCAGAGCCAGTATTCCTGGCCATGTGGCACACTCCTCCTTCTCCTCCTCCTCCTGAGGTCCCTCCCACACACAGAGCAAGATGCTCCTCAGAACCAGGGTCTAGGGAGGTTTCCATGTCCATGGCTCTGCCTCCAAAGCCATAAGAAGGTGGCCTCAGTCACCCACACTGAGGAGAGGAATGTGAGAAAGCAGTGATTCTATGCAAGGTGCCTGGTCTGAGTGTCTGTGTCCTGTCCTCCATCCCTTCATATTAATTTGCCCAAATCCTAGCCCCGAAGATGACACTATTACCAGGTGGGGCCCTTTGTGGGGAGATTAGGTCATGAAAGTGACGCATTCGTGAATCGAGTCAGTGTACATATAAATGGGACCCCAAAGAACCTGTTGCCCCCTTCCACCCTGTGCGGACACAGCTAGATGGCACCATGTATGAACCAGAGAGCAGTCCCCACTAGACAGCCAAATAGCACCTTGATCTTGGCCTTCCAGCCTCAACTGTGAGCAATAAATTTCTGTTGTTGATAAACCACCCAGCTCAATGCATTTTGTTACAGCAGTCTATGGCCATACCACCCTGAATGTGCCCATTCGTCTCTATTTTGTTATAGCAGCCCAATAGTTTAAGATACAAGTAAACAGTCACCAAGGGAAACCATGCCATAGCCCTGTCGCCCTTCCCCTCTGCTTGGCCATCCCTATGTAAACTGATTCCCTGGAAGCCAAGAGAAGAAATCTGCTCCTGTCCTTGGCTCTTTCCCACCTTCCTCCTGCCTTCCATCCTTTCTTCTTTTTTCATATCTCGTCCTGGGTCTCACTTCCTACCATGCCTCAAGGCTAAAACCTCTATTAAAATTACAAAAGCTTAATTTTCAAACTTTAAAAATTATCCCTGCAGGTCAACAACCATATTTTACAATTGGCAGCTATACTCCATTCACAGCTAGGACCTTGGGCAGAATGTTTGAACACACAGACATCTGCCCTCCAGACTCTGCTTTCTTCCATTGGTCTAGAGAATGAGTCTAGGGCATCCTGCTAACCCCTTGTGCCAGCTCATCTTAATTGTCAACTTCACTGAATGAAGGGATTGCTGGAGAGGCGGCTCCTCCAGGGCAGGACACTGCTCAAGGACCCACTGATGTTTACAGCTGAGTGCCGGTGAGGAGATGAGGCCAGTGGGGGGTGGGTCCCTGGGGCATCTCTGGAGGGCAGATCCCTTGCTGCACTCTTCCCTGGTGTTCTGCTTCCCAGCCATGAACTGAGTGGCCTACACAATTAAGCCTGCATAAAAACCCAGGAGGAAGGGCTTCTGGAAGATTCTGGGCTGGTGGGCATGTGGAGGAGCAGGGAGGAAGAGGGCTTAGAAGCCCAGGGAGGGCTCTCACCCAGGAAAGTGGTTACGCTTTACGTCCAAAATTGTTTTGAGCCAGTCAAGGTGGGTCTCCCCCGACTGAGTTTGCTGGCCTAGCTACCAGTCATCTTCGGAAACACCCCACAGATGCCCCCAGAACTGTGTTTTACTAATATGCTAAGCATTTCTTACTCCAATCCACCTGACACAGGACAAGTGACAGTCACGAGAGGGCTGAAGCTCTCACTTCTGACTCACAGACTGTAAGCATTCAGGTTCTTCCAGTCTGCAGAGAAAAGACTAACAGACACTGTTAGAGTTAGATAGGAGAAAGAAGTTCTGGTGTTCTGCTTCAGAGCAGGGTGACTATAGATACACGAAAGGATTATGAATATTTTCGCCATAAAGAAATGATCATTGAGGGGATAAATATGTTTACCCTGACTTGAAAATGACACAATGTGTGCTGCACTGAAACAACGTGGCTGGCATCCAACAGGAGTGTGGACACATCTCTCCTTCTTAGAGGAGACAGCAGAGAGCAGGGTGCAGGCGTGGGCTGGCTGGTGGGAAAGGAGGGAGTCCTACTGAGTGTGTCTGTGATCTGTTCTCTCTGTACGATACTTGGTGATGCCTTTTGCTGTGGGGAGGAGGGAAAGCATGGTAATGTTGAGGAGTTGAGGGGAGAAAAAAAACCCTGCAATAATCACTCCAAGAAAGCAGCAAGGCACATGTAGGACTGTGAGCAATTTAGAGGGCTCACTTCGGGTTTGTGGGACCCCAGTTTGCTGGACCGTGGAGGAAGGAGAGGACACGAGGGTGGTGATGAAAAGTAGAAAATCTGAGGACCAGCAGCTCGGGGAGGCTGAAGGCAAATGAGCTAAGATAAGCGAGGGACGACAGTGAATGCCATGGTTCAACCATAGCAGTTCATGGCTTAAGTGGGCTGTAGCAAAACACAAGGGTGATTCAAAAATAAAATGAATGATTCCGTTTTTTTAAATTTATTACACTAAAAGACAGATTGCCATTAATCTCCCTCAAAATATTCTCCCTGCCTTCAAACACTTACCCCATCATTCTTACACTTTCTGAAATAGGTCTGGGGGTCCTCTTTTGCATCTTTAGTTGTGCTGTCATGATTGCCTGGATGCCTTGAATCAATTCAAAACATTGACCTTTCATAGCCATTTTGGTTTCAGGAAAGAACCAGAAGTCACACAGTGCCAGACCCAGTGAGTAAAATGGATGAGGACACCCCCTAATTTTTTTTCAATTTTTATCTTTTATTACTACCCTAGTGTTTTTACAAGTCTGCCTTTGTGTTGGATGGCACTTGGTAGCAGCATTCACCATATGTTTTTTATTCACCATATTTTTGATCACATCTCATGAAGACACTCATGAAAGCAAACTTCCAGAACTGCTTCAGAAAGTGGCAAGAGCAATGGGATGAATGCAGTCAGAGAGAGGGAAAATATTTTTCAGAGGGATTAATGGCAATGCATCTTTTAGTGTAGTAATGTTTTTATTCTAACATTCAACGTATATTTTGATCACACTTTGTACTTAAAGGCCCGAAGAATTGAGAGGCTGAGACATTGAGCAGGTCCTCTGTTTCAGCAGTTCTCAGCACTCCCCACACAGAAAGATCTTCTGCAGATGTTGTATTTTAATTCCTGAGTTCCACTCTACAGATTCTGACTTACTGGGTTTCGTATAGGCTTTAAGGGACTCTAACACTAACCAGGATAGAAAGATACTGACTTGAGTGGGTGTGAACGTCACCAAGAATAGCAGTGAGCTTGACGGGGAGATAGGCAGAGTCCCAGGTGAAAGAAGAGTGACCTGGAAGTCTGCAGGCTCCACAGCAGAGTGGGCTGAGATGTAACACTGGGTGACAAGAGTGTAGGAGAACTGCAGTGCGAGGAAGGAGACGGGAGCAGCACTGAGCACACAAGTGGGCTACGTGTGGGCCTCGGGGCCCTCTCCCAAGGCCCAGATGCAGAAGTGGGAGAAAAGTTGGGTCCACCTGAGGGGAAAGCAGGAAGCTGCGTCACTGGTGGATGAGCTACTTTCAGGAAGAGGAAGTAAGTGAAGGGGACAATCAAAGGACAGGTTGACGATGAAAGGTGAGTTACTGATAAAAGATGGAGGCCCTGAGGACACAGCAGAGGGACTTGAGATGGGGTCAGATCAGGGCAGGTCCACCAACTGGGGAACAGCATGACAGGTGATTTATTGTTGTTGTTGCTATGATGATTATTAACTTCCCTTCTCAGCTCTGCTGGGGGTGTACAGTAACTATTAAATAGGAATTGTCTCTAGTCAAGGCGGACAACTTGATGTTTGGATACAAGTATATGAAATGATCACCAGGACTAAGGTAGTTAACATATCCATCGCCTCACATTGTTACATCTGAGTCTGTGAGAACATTTACGATCCACCCTCTCAGCTAATTGGAAGTAAACAATACAGTATGACAAGCTGTTCGCTAACCTTGGTGCTGAGCTGAATGTGATATGGAGGCACCAGAAGGTTGGCCCCAGGAAGTCAGAGGTTTTTTTGGGTTTTGGTTTTTTTTTTTTTGGTACCAGTGATCAAACTTGAGACCTGGTGCTTGCAAGGCTGGCGGTGGAACCACTGAGCTAAATCCCTGGCCCCAGAAGTCAGAGTTTTAAGCAAAGACTTTGTTAAGGTTTAGATTTAAAATGCCCTCCCCAAAGTCCGATGTACTCAGAGGTAGGACTTTAGAGGGGAAGGTTGTTTTTGTTTTTTAAATTGATTATTTAATTTCCATGTGTTTGTGTAGTTTCTGTGATGTCCTTTGCCATTGATTTCTAGTTTCATTGCACTATGATCTGATAATGTGCATGGGATAATTTTGATTCTTCTGCATTTATTTAAGCATGCTTTATGGGCTAGTATGTGGTCTATTTTGGATGAACTCTCACATGCTGCTGAGAAGAATGTGTATCCTGTTGTTTTTGGATGGAACACTCTGTAGAATCTACTAGGTCCGTTTGTTTGAAGATTTGGTTCAACTCTGATATTTCTTTGTTGATTTTTTGTCTAGTTGATCTGTCCATTTGTGACAGTCAGATTTTGAGGTCCCCCATTACAGTTGTATTGGTGTTTATCTGATTTTTTTATGTCCATTAGTGTCTGTTTTATGAAGTTGGGTTTGCTAGTATTTGGTGCATATACATTTATATCTGTTATCTCTTTTGTTGAATTGTTCTCTTAACCAATATGTAGTGACCTTCTTTATCTCTTCTGATTATTTTTGGCTAGAAATCCAACTTTGTCTGAAATTAGGATAGTTTCTCCTGCTTTTTTCTGGGTTTCTATTGCATGGGATATTGTTTTCCATCCTTTGATTTTTAATCTGCGAGTTTCTTTTTTAATTAAATGTGTTTCTTGTATACTGCATTGGGGTTTGTTGGCTGGTTAGTCGGTTGGTTTTAAGACAGGGTCTCACTGTGTAGTTCAGACTGGCCTTAAACTCACTATGTAGCCCAGGCTGGCCTTGAACTTATGGTGAACCTTCTGCCTCAGCTTCCTGAGTGTTGGCATTACAGGCATATACCACCATGTCTGGCTCCATTAGGTTTTGTTTCTTTATCCATTCTGCCAGTCTGTCTTTTGATTGGGAAATTGAGCCTATTCACATTGAGATTTAGTAAGAAGAGGTAGACATTCCTGTCATTTCACTAATTTCCTGTTGCTTATTTCAAGAATGCAAGAGGAAAACTTTGAAACCTTAAATTCTGTGAGGAGAGAGCAAAGGTACAAAAGATTCTATTGGGGTATAGAAGGATGGTTTTAGCATTAGGTTAAAGTAAGAGAAAAACTGATGGAAAATATAAGATAAAAACAAAAGGAGAAAAAGAAAGAAATTATATAGTCGGTAAAAATAAGAGAGAAAAAATTAAATGGAGAAAAATTAAAAGGGGCCAGGCATGGTGGCGCATGCCTGTAATCCCAGCACTCAGGAAACTGAGTTAGGAAGATTACCACAAGTTTGAGGCCAGCCTATACTACAAGTGAGTTCAAGGCCACCCTGAGCTGCATAACAAGACCCTGCCTCAAAAAAAAAAAAAGAAAGAAAGAAAGATTAAAAGGGAGAAAAGGAAAAAATAAAGAAAAAAGGAAAAGAAGAAAAAGAGATAAGAAGCAAGGAAGATGAACAAAGGAAAATTCCTCAAGCCCCAATAAACAGTGAAGAAAAAAGAGGAAAGAAGAGGGAAAAAAACTAAAAACCATCCATACACACAAAAAAGAAAAAACAAAGAAACTTCTCTGTGATTTTGAACATGTGGTTTTTCTCCCAGGATCTCCAATTTTAAGGCGGTTTCCAAGTCAAGACCTGTCCCTGCAGCGAGGGATTTAGCTCAGCGGTTCCGCTACCTGCCTTGCAAGCGCAAGGTCCCGAAGAAGACCTGTCCCTGCTCATCCGGCTGACAGATAAAAAAGGCAGTCAGGACCAATCCATGCTGGATGTAGGCATCAGCAGGCAGTAGGATTAGGGTGAGGATGCCAATTGAGCAACTCTCAAATCCAGAGCAATTCAGGCAGAGCCCGGCCTCTGGCCATGGGGTGGACCTGTGTCCTTTAGCTTAAACCCCTCAGGGCGTCTCTTGCCAGCCTAAGGCTTCCAGACAGCTCTTTCCCATAGCTCTTTCTGAGGAACATAACATTGGGCACCCTGAATTGAAGCCAACTAATGGCTGCTCTGAGTCCTGAGCTGAAACACTCAACCCCTCCCTGGCAAGGCATTGGACCAAACACCCTCTCCCGGGAGTACGGTGGGTACTTGGACTGGAGGTGCTCACCAGCTGCTGTAGGTCACAGCATCTATAGGTCCATCCCACCACTGTGTTTCTCCCTGAAACCCTCCGCAGTCCTCTGCTTTCACTTTGTCTCTGTAGATTAAGTCTTCCTTTCTTGTGAGCCATGAGTCAGGAGACTGGGAAGAGTACAAGTTGTCCCTTGCCTTATCCGTGTTGTGTTCTGCCCTTTCATTTCTCTGTAGTTGTAATTTTCCTATCAGATTCTTCCTAGTTTCCACCAGGGATCTACTACCAACTTCTTCTTTTTCTCTTTTTTTTTTTTCTTTTTGTCCTTCCCCAGGTTGTTATTTCCCAGTGTCTGCATTCTGAATCTTGGAGAGATTAAGTTGTTCTTGCCTACCGCCATTTTTCCAGAAGTTGCAGAGGCTTTTGGAAGGTGCTTGGATCATGGGGATGCCATGCTCATCAGTGGATACTCATGTTTCTCTTTCTCTCTCTCTTTTCCAAATAACCTGAAAATAACCTCTGAGCCACCATCTGAAAGGTGAATAACCCTAAGCCAGTCAAAAGAAAGAGTGAGGACTATTGCACTCACAGCAGAATGGTAGAATTCGAGGTGAACCATGCCAAGTGCCGGGGGAAATATGAAGAACCTTGGACTCTCATCCCATGCCGGTGGGAGTCTCGATTGGTATTTCAGATGCTGGTTTACGAATTTCACACAAGGTGAGACCCTCACCTGACAATTCCACCTCTGTATTTATATCCCCATACCTACTGAAAAAAGACTTTTTTTGAAAAGAGCTTTTTTAAGAAAGGTCATGCAAAAACTAGAAGTTGAGAAAGAGTGAGGCCCATTCTGGAGTCTATACACCTCCTCACCTGGCGCTCTGGAGGCGAATGAAGGTGGGGTAAGCAAGAATGACGCTGGAAGTGAGTGGGTGGCCGGGTCCAGAGAAAGCCCTGTTGTCTCAGATCCAAATCTGAGGTTTCCCTGTAACCTATTACTAGGAAATTCCAACTGCTGAACTTCTAAGAAGTTCTGAGAGCTGCTGGCCAGCACAGGTTCATGGAGACACTCTCTAGAGACTTCATCTATCAAAGTACACATGGAAATAATGGCAAGATTTGGGGTCTGTGGCTTGAAAAGAAAAACACTTGGAGCCAGTGTGA
This sequence comes from Heterocephalus glaber, assembly GCF_053883595.1. Taxonomy (NCBI): domain Eukaryota; kingdom Metazoa; phylum Chordata; class Mammalia; order Rodentia; family Bathyergidae; genus Heterocephalus; species Heterocephalus glaber. The sequence goes on along the minus strand of NW_028258467.1, from coordinate 9,664,751 downwards.
GTGAGTGGAGGGAGGGAGGGAGGGAAGGAGGGAGGGAGGGATGGATGGATGAGCATCTGCTGCACTTATTTATCAAACAGAGGCACCTGTCCTGCAGGAGAGAGAAGGGAAGGACAGGAGGGAAGGTGGCCCTGCTGGCAAGACAGGGTGCTCACCGGGAAGCTGACAAATGTCTGTCTCATTCCATTAACTGGAGCCCTTTTACACAGCACGTAGAAACCCAAACAGCATCTCCCCAACAGAGACTTTCTGTTCGGACTAGCTCGCCTCTTTGTAACTTTGAAGTGGCACCGCAGTGTTTTTAATTAACAAATCGTGTCTCTATCCCACTGTACATTGATTTTAACTGCTCAGTGTGCCAACCAGGTGCCTTCAGGGAAGGAGGAAAATTTGAAGAAAACGGAAAGGGGGAAGGGGGAGCTGCTAGAGGGTGTCAAACAAGCAGGTACAGGCTTGTTAGTCACCCTGAATGCATAAATCTTTAAAATTAATTTCACTGATGGTTCATTTTTCATTAATGTCTTCCTAGCCATAAAAAAAAAAATACTCTACTCCCCTGCACCTTGGGGACAAAGACACATTCTCAGAGAGAGGGCCAGACTCAAACACTATGACATGTCCCTTTTCAAGGACCATTCCAGGGAAAGGGAGACCATTAAGAAGGCGGTGGCTGAAGGGAAGAAAGGACCTGGACCAGGAACTTGAGGTTTAGACAAAATTCCCCATCAGACCACCTGTAGGTGATCACAGAGCCAAGAGCAAGTCACTGGTCTCTCTGGTCCTCAGTCCTCCCTGGACCATCACAGGACTGCTGTAAATGTAAAATAAACCAAAGAGGAGGGGCCCACTTAATAAAAAGTGCTGACCTCATACACATTCATTAAGATTTGTGTCTCTAAGGGCCAGGGATTTAGCTCAGTGGTGCCGAAGCCTGCCTCGAAAGCAAAAGGTCCTGAGTTCGATCCCCAGTACCAAAAAAAAAATAAAAAGATTTGTGTCTCTGTGTGTTTGATTTGGGCAGATAATAAAAACTGACTCTGAGCCAGGGATAGTGGTACACACCTGTAATCCCAGCTACACAGGAGGCTGAGGCAGCAGGATCTCAAATTGGAGGCCAGCCTAGACAATTTAGTAAGACAGTATCTCAACATAGAATAAAAAAGGTTGAGATGTAGCTCAGTGGTAAAGCACTTGCCTAGCATGTGTGAGGCCCTAGACTCTATCCCCAGTATAGGATTAAAGAAAGACTCTAGCTAAAATTAGAGAAACTTTTCAAAAAGAAAGGAAATGTCATTAGGGAATCCAAGAGCAGTAGAGGAATTGGGACAACCTCAGTTCATTTATTCGTTCATTCATTCTTTCACCCATCTAATAAGTACTTTATGAGCTCCTACCTGTGTCAGGTGGAATTTTAGGAGAAGCGAAGAAGATGAACACACAGGTGGTCACCGCATAACAGAACACACACAGCAGTGAGCCTGAGAAGATTATCACAGAGCTGAAAAGTCCCTCTCACCTCCGACAACAGGGCCACAATTACATCACAGCACAATGCATTTGTGGTGATGCTGCTGAAAACAGACCTATTGCACTTGCAAAAAATACAGGATACACAATCACAGACAATTCATAATTCTTGATAGTGGTAGCAATAATAAATGACTATGTTGCTAGTTTGTGTATTTACCATGTTGTGGGGGAAGAGGTTGTTTGGTTGTTGTTCTTGTTGTTTGCAGTACTGGGGATTGAACCCAGGCCTTTGCACTGGGCTACATCACCATTCCTTTTTTATTTTTTATTTTGAGACAGCATCTTGCTAAGTTGCTCGGGCTGGGCTTGAACTTGTGCAGCCTGCCTCAGCCTCAAGTGCCCAAATTACAGGTGTCCACCCTGTATACCATGAGTTTTTATCACTATTTTATTTATTTATTTAATTTATTTATTTAACTCAGGTCCTTGTGCTTACGCAGCAGGCAGCAAAACCACTGAGCTAAATCCCTGGCCCTTTATCACTATTTTAGAGCGTACTCCTTCAACTTATAAAACAGAAACCCTCTAAGACAGCAAACTGTATTACAGCTCCTCCATCTGTCTTACCAGCGCTCCTAACTGTACCAGAAGGCACTGTCAGGTGACTGCCCTCTATGATCTAGGTCTTCCTGAGTGCGTTCCATGATTTTACACACAGACAAAATCACCTAGCAGTGCTTTCTCCAAATGCAGCCTCATGGTGAAGTAGTGAATGCTTGGAACTTCTGCCCACTCTGAATGCAAAGTCTAGGAAAGATCTTAGAGGCATAAACAGACCATTTCATTTTTCTTAGCAGGTGTGCGAGTGGAGCACACACAGACAGGTAGCGAGAGCCTAGGGAAAGCACTGCATCGGTCAGCTCCTGCTGTGTCACAAACTATCCCAATTTTTTTTTTGTATGAGGGATCGAATTCAGGTCCTTGCACTTGTGAGGCAGGTGCAATGCCACTGAGGTAAATCCCTGGCCCTCACCCAATTTTTTAAATTGGCAAAGGGTAGGTGGCTATTACCACCCTTGGCTTCTGGGTTGCAGGACTATAAGGGCTAAGGTGACTGCTCACAAGTCTCTCATTCCTTGGGGACCAGCAGCTATCCAGTCCTGTTCTCAGGGCCTCGGTGGCAGCAAGAGAGCAAGTCTGTTGGAAGCCTCCCCTCAGACCACATCAGAGAACAGCCCCTTGGTCAGGGCCAGTCCCAGAAGCAAGTGCAGCATCCATAGTGCAGGGAATATATTCTCCCCACAAGAGGGAGAGGGGAACAAAGGCTGGAGGAGGAACGATCCACACCATCACAGCACAGGCCCCAGGGGTGGGAGTTAGGCAGACGAAGAAGGATGACGGGGGCATCCCTGCAGAAGGAAGAACATGTGAGGCGGTGTGGGAGGCTGCATGGGGATGGGGGTGCAGTGCAGCCAGGGGCTTTGGGACCATCAGGACCAGACAGTGATGCTTGCAGGTGACATCACCTCTTTGTTCTCATTCTTTATCTACTTTTTGAGGTTTGGGAAGTTGAGACAGAGTCTTGCTATGTAGTTCAGGCTGGCCTTGAGCATGCACGGATTCTCCTGCCTCAGCCTCTCAAGTGCTAGGATTATGGGCATGCACCACCACGCCTGGCTTCTGCAATCCACTTTACACCAGAAATGCAGCTCTTCTCTGTTCTGGCCACAGCCCCACCTCCTCGAGCCAGACCACCCCCAGTTTGTGCCAGCACCTCTGTGAAGCCACCCAGACTAGAGGGTCTGCTTCCAGCTTTCTGGCCTCTGTCTTAGCCCAAGCCAGGTCTTTCTCTCCAATCTGCACTAGCATCATCTGGATGCTTCCTAAAACTTCTGAATCCAAGGCCCCACCCTAGATCAAAGCGACCCCAATCGCTGGCACCATTTTCCCTCAACTAGGAAAAACTTGAGAAGAACTGAAATAAGGAACAACAACTGCAGAGTCATCCAACCTTAAAGTGTAAGATGGCCTTGCGTTTTCATAACTCCAGGGAGAAGTCTAAAGAGTAGGTCATGGGGGTGGGGGGTACAGATCAAACAGGATCAAAAGCCCAAATTCCTCATCTCTAAACTGAAGGCTGTGAGCACTGGCCAATCCACCATCATAATCAGGAAAAGCTCACTAGTTCTGCAGTTGCTTGAGAAGAAGGAAAACCCATATATCCCAGAAATTCTAAATTCTAAAATGAGTTAAAGAAATGCAGTTTGTTAAAAATAGAATTTCACTTGACCCAGCTATTCCTCTTTTAGATATCTTCCCAAAAGAGTTAAAGGCATCATATTACAGTGATCCATGTTTACACAGCACAGCTCATAATAGCTAAATCTTGGAAACAGCCTGTACATCTATCAACAGACGAATGGACAAAGAAACTGTGGTATTTATTCACAATGGAGTACTATTCAGCCATAGAGAAGGATAAATTTGAGCCATTTGTAAAAAAACATGGATGTACCTTGAGACCACAATGCTATGTGAAATAAATCAAACACAGAAAATCAAATACTGAATAGTTTATCTTATATGAGAAACCCCAATTATAAATAATTTAAAGAGCAAAATAAAAGAGATGACAGAAACAGGGAGATAGAAGGGGATCTGGGGAGGGGGAGACAAGTGGAAGGGGAGAGGAAAAGGAAGTAAAAAGGAACAAGATGTGAAGTGTGTATGTTCTAATGGCCCAGGGTGAATGTAATTATTATGCATGGCAAACATATACCAATAAATTTTTTAAAGTTTGCACTTTGCTTTCCCTTTCAAGTAAAAGAAGCAACAAACCACTGCCTGGTAGGAGCAGGTTCAGACCTGTTTGCTCAGCAGTAACCTATTTACATGTAACTGATCTGTCCCACTTCACCAGCCCCAAGGGTGAATGAGGTCACAGTCCTTTTTAATATTCAAATTAAGTTACTCTGGGAGCACAAATTGGTTCAACCTTTTTGGAGGGCAACTGGATAGTCCCTCCCCAAATCTAAAAAATGCTTCCTTTTTCACTCCAGAAACTCTGCTTCTAGGAATATGTCCTACAGAAATGCTTCCGCAAATATATAAAAATGTAAGTGTAAAATGCGTCGGTCCCAGTGCTCTGGGGGAAAGCTGAAAACAAAAGAGGAACAACTTGGTTGGCAGTCAATAGGGAATAGTTACACAGAACAAAGCCAGTGTGTGGTGCAGGCCTGTAATCCTATACTCTGGAGGCTGAGGCAGGAGGATCATGAGTTCTAGGCCAGTCTGGGCTACACAGTGAGTTCAAGGCAATCCTGGACTCTACAGCAAGACCTTGTCTCAAGCAAATAGTAAGTAAATAAATAATAAATGAGTGAGGAGAAACATACTTGTTTCAGAAGCTCTCTAACCCAATGGTGCAGTGGTAACAGAAAACCACCAAACCATACAATAACAGTATCTTTTTAAATATAAATTTAAATATAATATGCTATATCCATTTACACTTATGGATATATCTGTATCCAAATCTACATATGTATAATTTCCATATCTACTTATTTTATCAGGTAGATATAGAAATCCATATCTGATCTGTATCTATAGCATATTACCTACATCTACTTATATTTCTCTGTGTCTTTAAGTATATGCATATTTATGTAATATTCTGCAAAAGAAAATGTCACCAAGAGACAAAGTGAAGGAAAACTTTCACTTTTTTTCTTTCAGTACTAGGAATTGAACCCAGGTCCTTCTCACTAAATTATGTGCCTATCCCTTTTTTACTTTTCATTTTGAGACAGAATCTCCCTAAGTTGCCCAGGTTGAGCTCAGACTTTCCATCCTCCTGCCTCAACCTCCCAGAGTGCTAGGATTACAGGTGTGTGCCACTATATCCAGCTGGAAACTTTCATTTTTTACTCCAGGTGTTTCTGTTGTTTGAGTTTTTTCATATGTTCATATATTACAGATGTAAGTTCCCCAAACCAAGTGGCCCTGAGGCCTGTCATCCCTCATTGGGAGGAAGTCTTTCTGCTGCCCCAGCGTCTCACTCCATTTTCTGTGGCTACAGCAAAATACCACAGACAAAATAATTTATAAAGAAAAGAAGTTGCAGCCAGGTGTGATGGCAGTATGCCTCCCAACACTATGGAGGCTGAAGCAGGATGATCGCCCCAAGTTCAAGGCCAGTCTGGGCTACGCAGTGAGTTCAAGGCCAGCCCAAATGCATAGCAAGACCTTGTCTCAAAAAACAAAAAGAAAAAAAGAAAGTTTATTTCTCACAGCTGTAGAGGCTAGGAAGTCCAGTGTCAAGGTTCCAGTGTCTGGTAAGGGTCTCCTTGCTACACCACAGCATGGCAGGTGACATCACCTGGTGACAGCAGGTGAGCGGGCCAGCTCAGGTCTCTCCTCCTCATCTAACTCCATCATGGAGGCCTCACCCTCAGGACTTCATCTAACCCTAATCACCTTCCAACTCCAAATATCATCAATATCTGAATTTGAGGGTTAAGTTTCGAATGCACGGGCTTCCGGAGGACAAATTCAAACCACAGCAGTGTCCCTGGGCCATTGCGGTCATGCTGGCCACATCACAGGAGAGACAGAAATAGGGCCTCCTTCTGGGGGGGCCTGCCCTGCATGCTGCCCCTGAGCTCTGAGCTCTCCCCTTGAAGGAAACCCCCACCAGGTGCACAGAGTGCGTAGTGCTTTCCATCTGCTCCTTCAGGGAACCCAGAAGTGGGACCCAGCTTCCAAGCACTCCAGGTACCTCTCAGGCCCCAAGTGTGGTGATCAAACAGCTCAGAAAAGACAGCAGCAGCTGAGTTAGAGCTGGGACAGAAAGATGATGCAACACTGCCCTAAACCAAAGATGGCAAACCTTTTAGAGCTTTCAATGATACAAACAGCCTTCTGGACATGTGTGTAAAAGGTTCACCACTACTGCCCTTCCAAAACCCACAGCAAGAAAGAAACGGGGACGTCTCATCCTGGGAAGGTGACAAACACATCTGTGACCCTGTCAGACTTAGAGCACAGGAGCCCCTTCTGCTAGGATTCAGACAGAAAAGGAGCAAGAGGGAGATCCATAAAGAGAAACAGCCACACCACATACACACACACACACACACACACACACACACACACAGGCTGAGGGCTCAGCCCAGGACAGATGCATGACGTTTCCTGTCCTGCACACCAGAGGGTGTGAGCTTGCACACACACGCACATGTGTTCACACATGCACACCGCGGCCAAGCTTTGCCAGTGCCTCCATTCCAGAAGCAGACAGCAAGAAGGAAAGCCAAGCTTGAGCTGCCCACTTGGGACACCATCCCAGGAATCACAAGTAGAGGGAGAGAAATGAAAGGAGGAAGGCGGTCCATGCAGGGTGTGCTTGTCCACAGGGTCTCCTGGGGGACCCACCTGGGAGGCCAGAAGCTGGGGCCGAGCCGGCTTCCTCCACCGGTCACTAATGGAAGGGTGCTTCCGGGGATGGGAGAGCTGGGTAACACCCATTCATTTTCTAGGGCCAGCACAACCGATGATTACAAATCAAATAGGGTAAACAACTGGAATTTATTGTCACCATCCCAAAGGCTGAAAGTCCAAGGCTATGAGTCCAGGCTATGAGTCTGTCTCATTGCTCTTGCCGAGTTTCTGGCCACCAGGACCCCTTGGCTTGTAGGTGCTTCATCCCTACCTCTTCCTGGTCTTCGAGGCCTTTGTCCTGTGCGTGTGTGTCTGTCTCTGTGTCCAAATTTCCCCTTTATACGGACATCAGACATCTTGGATTTGAGCTGACCCTCATGGCCTCATCTTAACATGAGTATCTGCGATGACTCTGTTTCCTAAGGTCACATTGAGAGGTCCAGGGTTAGGACTTCAATCTACCACTACCACCACCCCCAGTACTCCCTGCTGTTCCGGTTACACCCATTCCAGCAAGGCAAGTCCAGCCCCAGCTGCAGGTGCCCAAGGGTGCTCCCAGGTGGAAGACCTTGGGACCAGGGAAAGCAGGCCAGACACCAGTGGCTCCAGTTGTAACCTCTAAGCTCATGAATCCTGTTCTTCAGGCTGCCTCCCACACAGCACAAATTGAGTTAAAGCCAAAAAGGCCAGCAACCCCTCAAGCACAACTAAACAATTAAGAGTCATGGCTTAAAAGCAAAAGCCAAGTGTTCATCCAGGGCCTGGCCCCAGCCACCCACCTGCCAAGCAGTCATGAGTACAGATGAGCTGCCTTGTGACAGGAAGTGGCTCCTAATGGCCCTTCAGATCATCTCCAGCCATGTCTCCAGCTGAAGCCCAGTCATGCTGGGAAGGCCATCAGGTGAATCAAAGCACGAGGACACCTCACCATCTAGAATGAAGAGCTCCAAGATGGCTGCCACACTCTGACGTTTGTCCCTCTCCCCTGCTAACATGCAAGGTGGAAGTCACTCCTGCTTGCCCATAACTGAGGGGTCCCCTGGGATCCTGGGCCTTCAGGGCTAAAACTCTGAAAGAGTCACTGAAAGACCAGGGCAGCTAGACCTGTGGCTCCCAGACAGCAGGAACCTATTCGGATGTATCTGTGAGTGCATCCCCAGGCCTACCACAGGGGCATAGTGACCTTCAATGATATTCTCTGAATGAAGCTGGACATGACTGTAGGTCCAGTTATCCAGAAGTCTGAAGCAAGAGGACCACTTGAGCCCAGGCGTGTGGGGCCAGCCTGGGCAACATAGTGAGACCCTGTGTACTACTGCTACAGCTACCACTACCACTCCTATTAAGAGCATTACGTGAGTGGAAATGAGTGAATGAGTCTCCCCCTTTCTCCAGTCCCACGAGTTAACCAATTCAAACAGCCTGGAGGATATTTTTCCAAGCTCTTCTTTATGTCCACAAACACACAGACACACACACAGAATGAGCATACACATAATATAGAAGCTTTTTTCATCCAAGAAAGAAAGAGAAAGAGGGAAGAAAAGAAGAGAAGGGAAGAGAAAAGAAGAGTCATGTGTCCTGGGCATGATTCAGCAATTTGCTTCTTCACTTCACAATATATAGCACATCTCTTTCTAGATCAATACATATAGCTCTACCTGATTCTATTTAATTGCTCATGATGTCCCATACTACTGAATGTCAAAATTTATTCTATTATTTGCCTGATAAATTTTTGCTTCATTTTTTTCAAAGCAAACACCACAGCACAAAAAAAAATCTTTTTGCACACATCTCGACATATGTACCTTGCTGATTCTGTTTGTATAAGAACAGACTCTTCAGAGCCAAGAGCCTTGAGGTGTCTTTAGGCTCAAAGATGCTTCAAGGCTGACCTGAGTTGGACAAGGCCGAGAGAGATCCTCCCTAGCCGACTGCAGCGAGACTCTGGGAAGGAAGGCAGCAGCTCGGCTCAGCTCTCCCCAGTGGTGTGGTACACACAAGGGATGAGATTGTTCTTGGATGCAGAGAAAACCATGATGCATCTCCTGGCCCAGAACCACCCCCCAGCCCAACAGAAGGGGCCAGGGAACAGGAAATATCATGTGCTAAATGATGCCCACTGGGTGCCAGAAATTGATCTGGGTGTTTCCACACCTAAAACTCTGCATACACCCCTCACTCCACCTCTAAGCATTTCTGCAAGGAGGAGAGATGACCCTGATTTTACAGAGGAGAAACTGTGGGTCGGAGAAATGTTACGATTCCCTAGTCAGTAAGAGAGAGAGCTGGCGTTCCAACCTGGCTCCTCTCTACCACACTACGTACCTTCACCTTGGCTGGATAAAATCATCATGACACGTGAAACTTACAAATAAAAAAGAAATTATAGTCCAAACCCAGGGCATCTGGAAGGCTGAGACAAGAGGATCACAAGTTCAAACCCAGCCTGGGCAACTTAGCAAGAACTTGTCTCAAAATAAAAAGTAAAAAGGACTAGGGATGCAGCTCAGTGTGAAGGCCCTGGGTTCAACCCCTAGTGCCACTGACAGCAAAAGAGAGACAGAGAGAGAGAGAGAGGGAGAGAGAGAAAGAGAGAGAGAATATGAATCTCCAGGTATGCAGCACTATGGACATATTTGTGGTGTTTCTTCCATCCTCCTTTTACAGATGGAAACACTAAGAATTAAGCAGAACAAGTCCTCACCATCCACGAAAGCAGGAGGAGCCAGTGGGCACAGATGGTCTCACTTAATGGCTTTCTTCGAGGTTTACAAAGCCAAGAGAAGGTCACTGGGCCCTCTTCGCCTAAGCCCAGGCCAGCAAGACCATTCCCTTCTGCCTGGTTTCTCCTGTGCTTCCTGGGCCTGCCTTTTACTAAAGAAAGCCCTGGCCTCTTCCCTCCATGGATCTGTACTAACACACATGCTACACAACACACTGGAAGCCCAGGACGACGGCCACCTGCCACACTGTCTGCAGCGTCACCTTCTGTCTCCCAGGGGAGGGGGCTGCTCCCGCTGCACTGCCAGGTGCTGCTCCGGACAGCTCGTTCCCATGTCTCCCTCTCCAAAGTGACCTAGGATTGAATAGGCAAAAAAGACACTCGAAGGTTATCCCTGCCTTCTCCCAGAAACTCCCGTTTCCTGGCAGGGTGGCCAGGTTTTTCCGTACCAGAACAACCCAAGTAATGCGGTCCCCTGATGCCCCCTGCTGGCCGAGTTTGGGGTTGACAGAGAAGACAACAGGAATTGAGCAAAGTGGTGAGGGGCAGGAGACAGGTAAAGAAAATTATGCACACTTTGGAGACACTCAGTCTAAGGCAGTTGTCAAACAGCCACCAGTCAAATTCCACCCACTGCACTACTGGATAGCCCCTGAGAAGGAATGAAAGGGTTTTTACATTTAAAAACTCAAGAGCTGGGCGTGGTGGCACATGCCTGCAATCCCAGCACTCAGGAGGCTGAGGCAGGAAGATTACCAAGAGTTTGAGGCCAGCCTGAGGCCAGCCGGGGCTACACAGTGCATTCAAGGCCAGCCTGAACTACATACCGAGATCCTGTCTAAAAAAATTAGCGATCAAAAGAAAAATAATACTTTGTTAACTTGTGAAAATTGTATGAACTTCAGCTTTCAATATCACAAAGTTTTACTGGAACACAGTCGCCTTCATGCTGACAGATCCTCCAGAGCTGCTTTGGGGGCATGAAAGCAGAGCCAAGTCCTCGCGGCAGAGACTGTATGGCACACAAAGTCTGATAGTTACTCTCTGTCCCTTTACAGACAGAGTATATCGATCCATAGTCTACTGGGGAAAGGGAGGATTTACAAAAGAACTGGCTGTGGCGGAACACCCACTGCTTACTACAGGCGATCTGTTTGTGAGGCACTTGACAGACATGAGCTCACTAATCCCAGGACCAGCCCAAAGTGTCTTTATTACCTGTAAGACACGGTTTAAGACACTAAAGCCCAAGGTCCCACATTCAAGAGGCAAGCAAGCTGGGTTCAAGCCCCTGACTCCGAAATTCACATTGATCCAACTCCTAGAGACTGCCCCCCTGCTATCTTAGCAGCCTTCCACTCTTCAGATAAGAAAGCCCTGCTTGGGGAGGTTAGGGGACCTACCCAAGTTGCTCAGCTAGTGAATGGTGAAGGAAGGACTTGAACTCTTGCATCAACTACAAACCCACCATTCTGTTCTAGGCTAATTAGTCGAGAATCAGTTCATCGAACTGTCTCTCTATAATACCCAAACCCGAAACAAGAGTGATTCCAGGAGGAAAGGAAGCGTATCCTCAGGCTTCCTGCTCAGCTGTAGGCATCACTTCTTCCTTCTGCCAAGTGGCCGTAAAGCCCTGGTCAGGGGGTTTTAAACTGTGCTCCATGGAAAGCGCCAGGGCTGCAGAAGTTAGGTGAGAGCCGGGCAGCCTGAACGATCAGAACGCCGGCTTCTCTGATTGGCACACCCACATGTTGTAGGGTAAGGTTTCACTTGGAAAAGAGGACACACACTTAAGGAAACCAGTTCCGGGGGGCTCAGTGCAGGCTCCAGGAGTCCCAGGGCAGAGCAGTGAATTGGTTGCTGGGGCCCCTGATGGCCTCAGCATCCTCACCCTGAGAAAGGGTGAACCTTGGTAACTTTCCCCTCGCTGGGGCAAGATACCCAACACCCACAGTTTAAAAGAGGGAGGTTTATTTTGGCTCATAGTTTCAGTCCGTGGTCAGCTGCCTCCAAGGCAGAAACAGGATTATGAAGGGGCAGAGGAAAAGCTGCTCAAACCACTTTGTTCATGGCATGGTGATTTGTGGAGTGCAAAGCGGGCCAGGGGAAGGTGGTGGTCATTCAGGTGCTGCCCCTGGAAGAGACTCATGAAGCTCTTGTGGGACCCAGTTGGCTCCAAAGAGGTTGTCATAAAAGTACAACACTGTCTGTTCCTCAGTCTCCGACTTCCTGTCTCACCATATGACCTCTGCCTCTCCAGCCGACTCCCCCATGTGGCCCAGCTGTGCTGCAGCACAGCCAAGGGCGTCCCCATGGGAGGCCAAGCAGATGGGGCCACCCAACCATGGGTGTTCTGCCTGCAAAACTGTGAGCTAGTAAATAATACCCTTTTCCTTATGCAAAAAGCCTCGGGTGTAATGTTATAGCCACAGAAAACAGACTAACACCAAAGGTGTGGGGTACAGCTCTGGGGGAGGGGAGGACAGGGGGGCAGGGACAGGCTGGGGGCTCTGTCAGTTTCTCACCCATGTTACTCCAAGGCTGGGCGAAGCCTGGACACGTTCACTCCCGCAGCACCACCCCCTGCCCACCCTTAATGCCTGGCTGTTCCTGTATGGTGACACTTTGTCAGTGGAATTTACTTTAAGGATTTTAATAATAAGGGGATCTGATATGAGTTCCAACTGATATTCCCAGAGCAATAGGCTCTCGGCAACTCTTTCTTTCCCAGCAAGCTACACAGAGAAGAACCTGCAGATCACTGTGGAAAATCCCATATTCCCATCCTCCTGGAGAAGGATTTCAGAAGGGACATATGGTCAATGCTAAGTGAGGGGCACCTGGAAACCTGAAGCACATCGGCTCCTGACAAGCACCAAAGATGTCTGTGGAAAGCTCCAAGCTGGCCAGGGCTCTCCTGGGCACAGGGCTCTGGGTACAGGGTGAGGGTCTGACTCCCATGCAGCTTCTCGCCCTGCCAGCAAACAGCAGGATTCAATACAAGCGAGAAGAGCACAGAGAGGAGGAACAGCTCCGGACAGGCAGCTGCTCCATCTCGCCTGTCTCCAAACAGAAACTTGGCAGTTCCATTTGTGTCTGGAGTTCACACCCACAGCAGAACAGTGCGACCAGGGAGATGGGCCGCTTTTGTCTGCCCGGTATAGATTTCAGTTCACACCGGACATATTTTACTGACTTCAAATAACATTTCTAATTGACGTCTGTTATTCTCTTTCTTGTTGTTAGCCATGGGCTTTAAAGAACAGGAAAATGACTTCCAGTATTATGTCATTTGTCATAGAAGAGGTGTTAATGTAATCAATGCCTCTCATTTGTACACTTAAAAAGGATCAAATAAGCCAGGTGTGGTGGTGATGCCAGCACTTGGAAGGCAGAGGCAGGAGGATCATTGCAAGTTGTAGGCCAGCCTGGGCTACATAGTGAATTCAAGGCCAGCCTGAGCCACATGGCGAGACCCTGTCTCAAAAAACAAAAAGGAGAAGCGCTGGGGATTTAGCTCAGTGGTTTCACCCACCTCGCAAGGGATCCCCGGTAGCAAAAGAAGGGGGGAGGCTGGGGACATAGCTCAGTGTGAAGGCCCTGAGTTCAATCTTTCATAAAACAAAGAAAGAGAAAGAAAGGAGGGAGGGAAAGAGAAAGAGAGAGCAAGAGACAAGAAGGAAGGAAAGAAAGGGGGGAGGGAGGAAGGAAAGGGTCTCATAAGGGTTTTACTACAAATTTTCCAAAGAATAATATACCATACCCCCAAAACTGAATTGCACTCTAGACGGTATGTGAATTATATATATATTTGTAAGGAATATTTTTTAAAGATCCACTGTGGGCATCATAGAAGCTGGTATGCCTCTGGACGGTGTTATCTTTATTTTGTAGATGAAACAGAGGCTCAGAGAAGTAAAGTAACCTGATGAAGGTCACACAGCTGTTAAATGGCAGAATCTGGATTCAGAGCCAAGTCTGTCTATGCACACTAACAGGAGGCCCCTTTCCAGCCTGCCATTCTGCCGCCTTCAACGCCAATACCTGAGTCTGTCACAGCCGAGGGTCACGTCCCAGCCCACCCAGGGAAGGGCAACAGGGCTGGACGCGGCCATCTGGGGTGGGGTGGGGTGATCTACTGGGGAAGCGTCCGGCTGCAGTGAGAGCGATGTGACCACATCGAGGACATCAAGCCTACACGCACCGGGACAGGAGGAACAAGGGCTTCAGAGGTAACCCAGTGGCTACAGAATAGGCCACTCCAAAATACGCCTCTGGGACCCAAGGGTTATTTTAAGCCCAAGACGACCAAGAAGAAGAGATGTAAGCTCACTGCTCCCCCACCCGGGCTCCCCCAAAGCAGAACGTGAATGTATAGAGATGTCCCCTTCCCTGTCCATCAGGGGTCACAAGGACAAGACTAGACACTGCTCGGCCCAGGGGCCTCCACACAGCAGGCCTTACCAGCTCGACCTTCCTGCCGTCTGCCACCCCAGGAGTTCCTGGTCCTCCTTCATCCCTGCCACTTCTCTGCAAACCCACTTGGGGGGGGGGGGTGGACAGGGTCTCGCTATGTAGCCCAGCCTGGCATCAAACACACAGCAGTCCTCCTGCCTCAGCCTCCTGAGTGCTGGGATCACAGGTGTGCACCACTAGGCCCAGCTCTTCTTTCGTCAAGGTGCTATACCAGCCCAAGTTCCAAAAATGCATCTCATGGCAGAGTGCTTACATGATCATTCACTTGCTGGGTTTTCTCTTGTGAACTTGGCTTTTGTTTGTCTCATTTACAAGGCCCCAACAGGGAGCCCAAGATGGCTAAAAGAAATGGATTTTCAGCCAAGTGTGGTGGCACACACTGGCTGTCCCAACACCGAAGAAGGCTGAGGCGGGAGGATTAAAAGTTTGAGACCAGCCTGGGCAATTTAGCAAGACTCTGTTTCAAAATAAAAAGTAAATAGGACTGGACTCTGAATTCCATCCCCAGTACCTCAAAAAGAAAAAAGACAAAAAAATGTGGGACTGTGTGATTCAAAAGTTAATTACTCCCCTAGGTTCTGTTGTAAATTTGATGGTTGGAGTGTGTTTGCCTCGGGACAATGGACAATCAGTAATAGGGCGAGATTACTCACCATCTATTTGCCCTAAAACCAAATGTCCCGGGGCCCAGTATCTATAGGACAATCTGTAAATGTGCTGACTATCCACACAGGGTGGTCGTGACTATTAGTCAGGATGTCTGCTGACCATCAGCATGTGACAGTGAGCCACTAACCTTTGTTCTTTTTTTCTGTGAATCTACATGTTAAACGCCCCCCTCAACCCCCTATAAAACAGCCTCGGACTCTGAGCCAGTTGCCTCTCTGAGCTATTTTGCTTCGGGAGTGCCATCTGGCCAGACTAATAAAGGTCTGTTTTCCCACCATGGCCGGTGTGTTCCTTCCCGGGTGGTCCTCACTGTAGTCAGCTCCTTGGAGCATTTGGTAAGGCCCTTGGTCTTACATTCTGGAGGCACCGCTGGGATCCCTGGGTGTGCTTCACTATAGTCAGCTCCTCGGAGCGTTTGGTAAGGCCCTTGGTCTTACAAAAAGACACTAACTTTCTTTTCTCCCCCTACAACCTAACAGCTTTGAATTCAGTAGTGACTTATCCCAGCTGCATCAGCCTCCGGAGCAGGAAGTGGACCAGGACCTGGGCCAGAAGCACTAAGAATCACTTGGCAGGTGTGGAATCCATGGTCTCAAACTCAGGACCCAGGCAAGGTTGGGCAGCCCCGGGACACAGTCTCGGGCCAGCTGCTGAGGCTCCTTCTGGAAGCCTGGAAACAGGACACTGTGGCTCAGACCTATCCGAAGCCCTAAGATGGCTCTCCACGGTCACCAGGCTTCACAAGCCCCCAGGACAGCTGCCCCCACTTCTCCCCGCTCCTTTTCCCCACTCCTTCTGCCAGCTCAGAGCTCAAGGAAGGACAGGCCTAGGAAGCAGCCTCTGACGGAAGACACACAAGGCGACGGGGTGTGGCCCCAGGTTCCCTGTCTCGGGGACAGTCCAGCCCCTGTTTAGTGAGATAGATGGAGTTAATGAAGGACACCCAGGGAAACAGACTAGCATGGCTGTGCCTAGGGGCACGTGGCCACTCTGGAGACATTTTGGTTGTCCTAAGTGAGGAGTAGGGAAGAGAGGGAGAGGGGGAGGGGAGGAGGAGGGGAGGGGGAGAGAAGGGGGAGGGGAGGGGGAGGGAAGGGGGAGGGGAGGGGGAGGGAGAGAGAGAGGAGAGAGGTCCAGCTGCAAGTGTCAATACTGCTGAAACTGAATCAGAAAGTCTCTCTCTCTCTCTCTCTCTCTCTCTCTCTCTCTCTCTCTCACACACACACACACACACACACACACACACACACACACACACCACAAACACCATCTGCAGCCAACAGAACCCCAGGAGAGGAAAGGAGGAAGGGAAAGAACAGGGTCCCACAGCCCCACCAGACTGAACTTCCCAATTCAATAGAGTAACAGTTTAGAGATTTGAATAATAATGAAAACACTTGCACTTCAAAAGAATATTTTATCTGCAACCCTCCTGAAGGCTGGCAGGTTCTACCTGGGGTGCCAGAGGAGAAAGCAAATGAACAGTCAACTGCCAGTGGGGACAGGCGAGAAAGAGACACAGGCAGGAGGGCTTTATTCCCCCCAGGAAACAAGCTCCAATAAACCCGATGCAGCCAGTAAGCAGCGGAGGTGTTGCTCTGCTTGCCAGGCTTCGGAACACCTGTTTCTCCTTGCACACATAGCCCCAGCTCTGGCCCCAAGGGCCACCCAGAAAGCCTGTCTGTGGGCTCCCAACTGCCCCTGGCATGGGACTTCACTCTTCAAAGCCTGGCTTTCCCAACACCCAGCAGTGCAGGACCAAGGCAGCACAAAACAAATCCAGGTGGAGTTTCCAAGCTCCTTCCAGCAGCCTCAGCCCCTCTCCGTCTTCACCTCCTCCCTTCTCCTGTTGCTCACTCTGCTGCCTCCACACTGGCTTCCATCCTGTCCCTCAAACCCATCAGACATGCCCCGCCCCCCGGGGCCTTTGCACTTCCTGCACCTTCACCTCAGACTCTCATGACTCACTCACCCTCTCCTTTCAGGCTTCCTTCATGTACCTGTTTAATGTTTATCTCTAGATAGACTCCTGGCACATGGAGGACAGAAACAATTACAGGCTGAATGAATGAATAGTGTCTATACCTCATAAGGACCCTGTATGATTGGTAATATCACGTACTCTATTTGAAGATGGGGAAACTGAGACAGAGACCTGAAGAGAGTTGCCCAAGATCACACATCCTGGAAGTGAGGAGGCCAGGCCTATAAACACAGTGTGCCTGGCTACAGAACCTCAGCTCCCAGTCAGGACCAAGGCAGTAGCTTAGGACAAGGATCACGGCATGCCATTTGGAGGACTTCAAAAATTAGCGACAGGGCTGGGGATTTAGCTCAGTGGTTTCGCTGCCTGATGTGCAAGCGCAAGTACCCAAGTTCGATCCCCAGTACCAAAAACAAAACAAAAATTAGCAACCACAGTGACCCTCAGTAAACGCCTCCCAAGTGCCAAGCACAGCACCAAGCTCCCTAAATGCATATCCTCTCCTGATGGACACCGAGGCAGGCACACAGCGGCCACGTGACTTGCTCCAGGTCACACAGGCGCTGCGTTCCGACCCAGTTTCCAGCCCAGGCGGGCACCTGAGGCCTTCTCTCCTCCAAGCTGCCACACGGCCTCCCGGGCAGTGCCATCTCGCCCTGTCCTGTGCACACCAGGTGCAGCCTTGGACAGCTTCCTGTCTTCAGCCTGCTCACTGGAGAGGTGCATCTGGATGCAGAGACTCCCCCAGGCAGTGGTCAGGGATGGTGCACACCAAGTTTGAACCCTGCCTGGGCAACTTGACAACTTAGTGAGACCCCAATCTCAAAAAATCAAGAGGCTAGAGATGTAGCTCAGTACAAAGGCCCTGGGGTTACTCAATACTGCAAAGGAGGGGGAGGAGGAGATAGACGGGGGGGGGGGGGGGGCAGAGAGCAGTAGCAGCAGCAGCAGGAGAAAAAAAAAAGAAAAGAATTCTTCCCGGCGCTGACATCTCTGAAAGGTCGTGTGTATTCTGTCCCCTCCCCGTCCTATCCAGCAATACTGAACACAGGCTTGTAAGGGACCGTGACCTGTGTGGATAAGACAAACTCACAGAACCAGGTTCCAGCCCTGAGTAGCTGCTGTGGGGCCTTCCTTGAGGAATGTGGCTGTTTTGAGTTGAATTGTCCCACTGAAATAAAGGTATTGAAGTTCTAACTCCCAGGACCTCCGAATGTGGCCTGACTGGGAGCTGAGCTCCTTACAAAAGCAATCGGGTGAGGGTTCGAATGAAAGCACTAAGGCGAGCCCTGATCCATATGACCACTATCCTTACAGAGCCCTTAGGAGATGACTACTTCTCAGAAGCGTCTCCCCGCTGTATTAGCTTTGGGGTTTTGAGTCTGTTGCAGGAGCCTGCCTCTTCAATTTATTAGGGATAAGAAGTTCCTACCTACTTGGCCCAGCTGCCAGTTCTTTGCCCCTGGCCTGCAGGGGTTTTTTTTTAAGACCCTTAGGCAATCTCAGTCTTGGTATACCAGAAGGAACAACTGATTAGCACAATTATGTCACCTTGGCTAAAGTGGTACAATCAACATTAACAACAGCATCAAATACAGCCTAGAAAATGACAAATTATAGCCCTTAATATGGCATTTTTACCCTTGAGGACAAGACTTTAAAGGGGTTAGTGGGTAAAAAAAACAGAAATAGAAGAAGAGGAAGCGATCAGAAGAAAGGCTGGAGGACAAACTAGGAAATTGGCGAAGAAGACAGGTGGGAAAGAGAACAGGAAAAATAAGAACAGAACAACAACAATAACAAAAAACTAGAAACTGTTCAAACAATCAAGAAAAAACAAAACAAGGACTAGGAAGGAGGAATAAAGAAAAAAGAAAAGAAAAAAAGTTTTTAAAAATCCAAAAACGTCCAATTCGAGGTGTGTCTCTGCTGTCACTGTTAGGCAATATGGGTAAATGGAGTCCAGAGACAAACTGATTAATCCTAGCAAGCTAGCGGCAGCTTCGTGGTGGGGTAGTGGATAATCCCAGCCAGCCAGCCCCTTTAGTTCCTCTGAAGGTCAGGCCAGTTTCTGGCTATAAGGCTGGAAATGGATTCCTTGAGTCTACAACAGTCTATGTGTCTCTCCTGCCGACTTGAACTCCGCTCCCTGACCTCCTGCTGACTTGAACTCAGTTCCCCAACACCGAGGCACTGGGAGCCACTAGTTGGAGTCTGCCCGCAGCTGTTCTGAGTTCTGAGCTCAGTTGGCTCCTCTCCGAGATGGCTACCAGCCAAGCACCCTCTCCTGGGTGAGGTCTGAACCTGGATGACTCACCAGCTGCTGCAGTCCTGTGTCCGCTGCTCTGTTCCACTGGTGGGTTTTTCTGTGGAGGCCTCTAGGGTCATCAGCAGTCATTGTGGATCTGCAGGTTCGGCCCGCTGTTCCCTTGCAGAGAGTCCGGGCCCTGGAAGAAAGCCTTGCTTGGTACCTTCCTCTTCTCTCTCTCTGTAGGCTTCAATTCTCCCCTCTGATCTTTCCTGGGTCCCAGGGACACACTTCCCTCCTCCTCCTCCTCCTCCTCCTCCTCCTCCTCGAGCTGCTATATTCCAGTGTCAGAACCCCAAATCTCAGAGAGGCTCTTTCTCTGCTGTTCACCACTCCACCATCTTCCCGGAAGTCCTCACAACTCTTAATCACTGTTAGATTCTGCCAAATGATTCAGTGTGGTCTGCCAACCTCAACTTGTTTGGCACCACTATCCTTACAGGAAGGGAAAATCTGGACATAAGATAAGCTCAAAGGAGAGATGATGGACACACGGCGTGCTTTTGATTTGGATGTCTGCGTCCCCCCAAAATCCATGTGTTGAAATCCTAATGCCCCTTGTGATAGTACTAGGAGGTAGGGCTTTCGGGGAGGTGATTGGTCAGAGCCCTCAAGAATAGGACTAGCACCTTTATAAAAGAGGTCCCGGGTGCCAGGCATAGGGGCACATGCCTGTGATCTCAACATTCTGGGAGGCTGAGGCAGGAGGATTACAAGTTCGAACTCAGCCTGGGTACCTAAGCAAGACCTTGCCTCAAAATGAAAAAATAAAGGGCTAGCAATGTAGCTCAGTGTGAAGGCCCTGACTTCAATGCCAGTATCACAAAACAACAGAGGCCCAGGGGAGCCTGTTTGCCCCTTCCTCATGGGTGAACACTAAGAAGATGAACTCTCTGACCCAGACATGAGCCTTCTTTGCCAGGCCCTGAATCTGCCTGTGTCCTAACCTCGGACTTCCGGCCTCCAGAATGGAGAGAAGCAAATCTCTGTTGTTTATAAGCTACCCGAGGTTTAATGTTTGTTACACGGCCCAAGTGGAGTAAACACACCAAGAACATCAGCAAAAGCAAGGCCCGGGGCCACCAGAAGCCAGCAGAGTCTGATACAGGGTCTCCTTACCTCAGAAGGACCCTGCCTTGCTCACCACTGGATTTCAAAGGTCTGGCTCCCAGAAACTCAACAGGACAAATGCCAGCCGGGTAAGCTTCCTCATCTGCTGTACTTCTTTGGGGTGAATGCAGCTTATCCTAACTTCCGACTGACTGATCCAGAGGCTCCTGCAGGGCTTGGAGGAGGAGGGTGCTGTCCTCATGAGAGCACAGGTGCATGTGCGGATAAGGGCAGTGGGTGTCACCCTGGAGGGCACATCTCTCCCTGCTGCTCTTCCCTGTGTTCCCCGCAGCCACTCTGCTCCGCCATGTCCTTCTGCCCTGGAACAAGCCAACCAACAACTGAACCCCTCAAACCATGATTTTCACCTTTAAGTTGGCTATGTATTTTGTCCCAGCAGTGGGTAAGTTGATGAATATAGTAGCCCTAGGAAACTGAATAGATTTGGGGTTCTGTGGATAGCAAAGAAGAGAAATGGTCACCAAGAACACAGACCACCTCTATGCGGAATTCCTGTCCACTCAGACACCCAATTTGAATCCTGAGGCAAGGTCCTTCTTGTATTTGAATTTGTTCCATATCTGAGTCCTCACTAGATGTTTCTTGCACTCTATCCTCAGAAATCCTCTTAGCTTGCCAGGCATAGTGGCACACATCATCCCAGCAGTCTAGGAGGCTGAGGCAGGAGGACTGAAAGTTCAAGGCCAGCCTGGAATACAAGACCTTGACTCTAGAAATCAAAAAACAAAGCCAGGTGCGGTGGCACATGTCTGTAATCCCAGTGCTCAGGAGGTTGAGGCAGCAGAATAGCTGTGAGTTCAAGGCCAGTCTCAACTACATAGCAAGACCCTGTCTGAAAAGGAATCCACTTGGCTTGATCCACTGGGCAGTTCTGTCACATACCCCCTATTCTTCATGGTCTCCCCTGAAAAGAGGACACAATGATGTGATCACTAACCCATGTGCCAGCTGGATTATAACTTATTAGATGTGCCTTTCACTCAAACACTTGGGAAACTTAATAAAAACCATAAATGTTTCAGTTTGCAAAAGGATAAGTGCTTTCTCAAGCGAATTAAAAGTATTCAATCCCCACCACATGTGGCGGTGCACACCTGTAACTCCAGCACCTGGGAGACTGAGGCTGGAGGACTGCTGAGTTCAAGGCTGGCCTGAACGACATAGTAAGAGTCTGTCTCAGAAAACAAAACAAAAAAGTATTCAGCTCTGCCCTTGAGGAAAGGATAAATACGACCTTGATCTGGATTAGCATAAGCAAAAGTAATCCGATGCAAATCACAAATAAATGGGAAAGTCAGTAGGAATTTCACCTCACACAATTGAAAGAAAAACACCCATTTCAATAAATGAAACCTAAGTTTCTCCTACACCACAGAACTCGACCATATTTATAAATGCATAAGTTACCTACTATTTGGCTTGACTAGGATTGTTGGGTTAGTGTGGGAAATGTTTATCATTTTCCCATTTTCTATACAGAATATATTTTCCAATTTATATATGAAACAATTCAATCAACTTTTATTTTTTAGGGCCTGCGATTTAGCTCAGTGGTTCCCACCGCCTGCCTTGCAATCACAAGGTCCTGAGTTTGATCCCCAGTACCAAAAAAAAACTTTTATTTTTTAGTAATGGAGATTGAACCCAAGGCCTTCTGCACACTAGTAAGTGCTCTACCACTGAACTACATCCCAAGCCCTTTTTAAACTTTATACTGAGATAGGGTCTAAGTTGCCAGGTGGACTTAAACTTGAGATCCCAGTGCCTCAGCCTGCCAAGTACCTGTGCTTACAGGCATGGGCCACCATCCCTAGCTTAATGAACTTTAAAAGGCAACTGCTGGGGATGCAGCTCAGTAAAAGAGCACGTGTTTAGCACACATGAGACCCTAGGTTTGGTTCCTGGCACCACACACACACAAAAAAATTACATACAAATAAATAAAATGTATCCCATTTAAATTGAAGTTATCTATATAGTAATTTCTCCACAGTTGTAAGAAAATTATTTTCTTTGCTACATAACTAACATAACATTTGGCATATAAAATACTGCTTTATCTCATACCCACATCTGTACTGTTTGTTTAATTATAGCAATGTTAAATAATAGTAGGAATTATCTTTTCCCATTCCTAATAATAGGAATTATCTTCTACCCATATATTTAATACTGGTAAATTTTGTCTTTTTTTTAATGTTAAAGAGTAACCATTTTGGGCCGGGGATTTAGCTCAGTGGTTCCACAGCCTGCACCGTAAGCACAAGGACCCAAGTTTGATCCCCGGTATCAAAAAAAAAAAAAGAGTAACCATTTTGATTTTTGTCTTCTCTTTCCTTCATCCCTTGATAATGAACTTTGTAACAATTTTCTTTCTTCCCTTTTGCTGCTCTTGCTCTTTCCCACTTGGGATTCCTTAGTAATCAAGTTTTATGTTCCAAAGACTGGCG
This sequence comes from Heterocephalus glaber, assembly GCF_053883595.1. Lineage (NCBI taxonomy): Eukaryota > Metazoa > Chordata > Mammalia > Rodentia > Bathyergidae > Heterocephalus > Heterocephalus glaber. Next base: position 9,642,093 of record NW_028258467.1, on the reverse strand, counting down.
ATATGTTGCAGCATCAGAGAACTTGAGAGCCACACCCGATCCTGGAAACCGTCTTGTCCACAAACATTAGTTGTGTGCAGCAGGTGTCACTGAATATTTGAGAAATGCATCACCCATAGGTTACACGGCACCAAGATGACCTGGGACCACTGGCTCCAAGAAAAATGTTCAGGCATGTTTTTGAAAACAGAAACCCAAGAGAAGAATGTGACTAAATTATTTTCGAAAGGCCAGATTCCAAATGTGGAACAATTGAGCTATGTGTTTGTAAACACAGCTATTTAAAGGAATGTGAGGCTTTTCATCCAATTAAAATACCATGCAAATTTGTAAGACCAAGTTTTGTCAGCTAAAACTTGTACATACATGGGAGAAAACAGAACAGCTTAAATGATAGCATTTCTAGTTGAGTTAGTTCTTTATGATCAGATGATTTTCCTTTTTATAATTGTTTGGGACAAAAAAAGAAGTTAACAACATGTTCTTGATCATTTTTCTTTCCAGAAGAATTCATCTCTAGAGTTCTTAATGGGGATGAGGGACAGTTATTATAATTAGATCCTAGAGAAGCTAATAATAAAAAGCCATTTACTAAGTGTTTACAATGTGTCATTACTTTGATAGGCAAGTTATGCAACATCTCATTTAATTATCCCCAAAAATGTATGAAGTGGTGCATTTATTAGGATTAAATTCAATTACAAGTAACAGAGACCCAGAATAAGAGTGGCCTTGGGCCGGGGATTTAGCTCAGTGGTTCCACCACCTGCATTGGAAGCAAAAGGTCTCGAATTCATTCCCTGGTACCAAAAAAAAAAGAGTGGCCTAAATAAGATCAAGTTTGCTTTTTTCCATGACACAAAAATCTGGCATTAGGTTGTTTAGGGTTGGATGTTCCATCTGCAGCCACAGTGAATCCTGGATGGAGGGAAAAGACTTTCTTCTGTCTCCTTGGTCCACTATAGAGGTCTTCTATTCTCCATTCACAAAACAACATCATGTTCCAGGTGGGCTGCTTCATTCCCGGCCATTATGCCTGCAATACAGCTGAGCAGAAGTATGAAAGGGGAGAAATGGGCAACATCCTCAAGGAGTTTCCCAACCACTTTTACCTATGCGCATTGGCCAGCACTGGTCACATGACTATCCATAGCTGCAAGGGAGGCTGGAAATGCAGTCATTAAGTGTACCCATTTGCCACACACCTCCCAAAACGGCAGAATAGATCTTAAGGGACAGTGAGCAGTCTCTGTTATAAGTAGATACTATTGTTAACCCCTTTTCACAGACGGAAAAAGATTAGAAGGCAGCAACATGACTGAGGTCACAGAGCTAACAGGTGATGAGCTAGGATTTGCAAAATCCTCTGACATCTGTTCTCATGCACTTTGCATTAGTGAGGTATGAGTTAGAACCTCTGCATTGCTCAGAAGAGAGAAATTTTATGTATATATTTAGAAAGAGTGGTGCATTCAGAATTTTGCTAGGGTTTTTTCAAACAAACTTTTAAAAAGAGCAGTTGTCCCCATGGCAGGGGACATACAGACTAACAAAGAGATGGGGTTTCTTCCATCCCTGGAGAGAGTAAGAGGAAGAGGTAGCCCTGCTCAGGTCCTCAAGGGCTTGGGAGCTTCCCGCCCCTCCTCTCCAGCCCAGCGCTCACTGTGGCTGTAGCTGTGACATCATTGCCCTCCACAGCTCATCTGGAACTCGGCATGGGAGCCAGAGCACAGCCCTCACAGTTCCCAGCCCAGCCAGGCCCCAGTGGGACTAATATCCCCCAACTCCAGTCAGCCCGTCTCATAACAAGCATCGTGCCAGGAATGGAGGACAAAGCAGGGAAAAGACACCTCCAAGAATGGAACTGAAGCCAGGCGTAGTGGCGCAAGCCTGCAACCCCAGCACTCTGGGAAGTGGGGGCAGGATGACTGCAGGTGTGGGCCCAAGCAGGGCGATTTAGCATCTTAGCAAGAACCTGTTTCAAAATAAAAAGGGCCAGGGATGTAGCTCAGGAGAGTTCCCTGGGTTGAAATCCCTAGTACTGGAGAAAAAAAAAAAGTATGTGGACAAGAAACAAAATTGTCCAGAAATAAGTGAACAACAGTAAGGGGTAGCATGATGGTGGCAAGAAGCGGGGCAGATGGGATGGGCCTGGTTTGGATCAGAGACTGAAAGAAGAGGACCAGCATGGGCAGGTAATGGGGCAGGAGGAGCCCTCAGGGCCGGAGAGCAGTAGGTGGAAAGGCCCTGCCATGAGAAAGGGCTGAACTTTGCGTGCGCAGGGCAGGAGCCCCAGGTAGCTGGCACAGCACAGGCATAAGGAGTCCTGAGCAGGGAGTGACCAATCCGATTTATACAGGCAGATTTAGATCTAGGTGTGTGTGACTTTGGGGTGGAACTCAGACTGGAAGTGGGCAGGAGGAGAGTGAAGGTTCAGGAGATGTGTGGATCCAGCTGGACCAGCCTGCAGCCAATCTGAGTTGCAGCTACCATGACTGCCCCAGAGCACGGTCCCCAGCAAAGTATAAGTAAACAGAACCATGAGAATGGTAGGTAGTGCTTTGCCACCAGACCCTGGCACCAGGCACTCTGCCTGGCTCTTTGACATCAGCATGAGATAAACCGGGATCATTCTGGCTTGGATTGAAGTCAAGTTTTATCCTATGTATAAGCCCCTCCTCCTGACCCAAACTGAGGGCACACAATTGGTCTTGCTGCCATCTGGAACTATGCTTCTGTCAGAAAGTCTCCAGTGAAATATAACCTGTGGAGGCCTGGATCTTCGGCCTCTTCTCTGGGGCCATGGCTCCTTGGGGCTGGTTCTCACAAATGGGGTGGGGTGTTCATTTCCGGGTCAGGAAGTCATCACACATCTCCAGGAGAGGGAACATTGCCCTGCTTAGGCTACATGAGGAGGCGGGTCTGAGGGTAGTCTCGGCCCTGGAAGCTGGAGGACTGGTGGGCAGGGCAGGAATGGGTGTGAGAGACTGAGTGTGAGCTGCCAGGTGTGTGGCGGGAAATGACCAGAGGAGCCCACTGGGCTGTCTGTCACCTACAAGACTGAGGAGCTGCCACAGACTTCTGAGTCATGTCCAACAAAACAGAAGTTACGCATGGCAGCACTGTTCACAATCACAAAGAAGACATGGGACAACCTCCATGTCTCTCAACCAATGAACAGATGAGGAACATATGATCTATCTATACAATGGAATATTACTCAGCCATAGAAAGGAATGAAGCACAGGCACAAAGGGCACATACTATGTGATTCCCTTTATATGAAATCCATTGGAACAGGAAGAACGCAGACTAATGATGCCTAGGGGCTGGCAGGAGGGACAATGGGGAGTGACTGCCAATGGGTACAGGGACTCCTTTTGGGGTGAAGAAAAGCTCCAGAGTTAGATGGTGGTGATGGCTGTGTAACATTCTGAATGTACTTACTGCCCTTGACTACTTTCAAGTGGTAAAAATGATAACACTTATGTTAGTTTGTCATAATTTTTAAAGCCACAAAAACAACTGAGAGGTTCCTACTAGCCAACGATGAAATAACCTGAGCACCAGTGAGGAAAATAATCCCACACTATCTACGTTTCTATCCAAAAGGGGTAAAGTAGTCTCTAAATGCTCATCAGCCTCCTCTGGAGTGCGCCAGTGAATGAATTCATTTAAAATGGGATGGAGCCCGAGTCTTTATCCTTCCTTTTCTTGCATCACTGGGTAATGAAATGGAGACAAGGGAAGCTTCTCTCTGCAGAGCTATTCCATCTAATAAACACAGAAGGGATGATACAATTAGACCACCATCCCTTTGCAAGCCCAAAAGAATCAGTGGGCCCGGACAGTGCTCATCAACAGTGGCTAACATCTCCCAAGGATCAGACGCTATCCCTCCTAGGAAGCTAGTGTGTGCTTGTTTGTTTGTATGTTGTTTCTTTGAGACAGGGTCTCACTTTGTAGTGCAGGCTGGCCTTGAACTCACTCTGTAGCCCAGGCTGGCCTCAACTCATGGCAATCTTCCTGCCTCAGCCTTCGAAGTGCTGAGATTACAGGCATTCACCACACCCAGTCTAGGAAGCTGTTTGCCAAATAAAGCAAATCTGAATCTGAACAAACATCTATATCCAAAGGTCAATCTGAATAAAGCAAAAACAAAGGAATGTGATCAACGACATCCTGGGATAAAATCAGAAAAATCCAGGCTGTACAGGACAAGAAGCTCAGATCTGCCCAAAAATAAATTTCAAGGAAAGGGCTAGGTCTATAGCTCAGTGGTGCATACACCTGTAATCTCAGCACTCTGGGAGGCTAGAGCAGGAGAATTAAGTAGGAGGACCAGAGCCATGGGGCCAGTGGGCTCCTGGAGAGGGAAGGGTAGACATATACACGTGTATTCCAAAAGTAATGAAAGGGGCTCTGAGTGCAACCAACTTATTTCAGACTTGAAAGCCCTCTTTAGTGATTAAAAGCTGAATTCCTACTTTACACTCAACTACAGCAGTCGGATCACCACCCTCATCCCAAGACAAGACCCCAGGGTGATTAGGAGAAATTTTCTAACCTGAGAGTGTGACAGTGAAGGGCACAGCAACGTTTCCTTCTGCTCAGCCCTCACATGCTTCTAACAGTGGTTTTGAATACCTTTCATGTATAACCCAACCATCCCGCCTCATTCTAAGTGATTTGTGCAAACTTGTGGGACGCCCCTCCACGGGGAACCACTGAGCCTTCTGATCCACTGAGTCTTCATGCATGGCCCATGTTTTAAGAATCACTGCTCCCAAAGCTTCCTCAATCCCCCAAGAAGATCGACATAAGGCCTCCTGCAGGGTCTTGCACTGTGCTCAAAGAGGCTTTCAGAAAACAAGCAGCCTGCCAAGGGGTCCTGCATGCAGTACCCAGAGGGCTCTCTCTTCCTTAGGGGAAGAGAAGCCCAGTGACCGAAAAAGGGGGTGGAAGGGCCCGATGCCCTGCGGCCCAGGAGCCTCTAGATGGCAGTGCCCAGCCAGAAACAGAGCCGGGGAAGGCCAAGGAACATGGCTGAGATAGACGCCAAACTGCTAGCAGAGTGTCTGCAAGGATACCCGGAATTGGGTTGTGAGGACCGCTCCAAGTTGTATTTAACACTTAAGTGGCGCTAACTGTACAGCAAGTGCAATTCTAAGGCCCTTACAAACCTATGCAAGCCTTGTAATAGCAATTGAAATAGAAAGCATTATCCACATTTTATAGATGAGGAAACTGAGGCACAGGGAAGCTCACTGGATTTACAGTATGTAAGGTCACACAACTGCTTTAGTGTTGGAGCCAGGATTCAATTCAGATGGCCTCTCTGGAGCCTGAACCTCAGAATCATTTTGCTTAGGCCTGTCTTGCCATGCTGTTCTCGAATCAGTAGTGTTAACATTTTAAGTCTGCTGTTTTAATAAGACTTCCTTTCCCCACCCCTGTACCAGTGATCGAACTCAGGACCTTGCGTTTGCCAGGTAGGCACGGTGCCACTGAGCTACATCCTCGGCAAGACTTCAATTTTTAAACCGGACATGGTAGTACATACCTGTAATCCGAGCACTTCAGAGGCTGAGGCAGGAGGAAGGCAAGTCTAAATCCTATCTTTAAAAAAAAAGTGCCAAGCCGTGTGTGGTGGCACACACCTGTAATCCCAGCACTCAGTGGGCATAGGCAGGAGGACCACTGTGAGTTCAAGTCCAGCCTGAGCTACATAGTGAGTTCATTGTCACCCTAAACTACAAAGTGAGACCCTGTCTCAAAAAACAAAACAACAACCAAAAAAAAGTTCCATTTTTTATCATAAACTAAAATCATAATTTGGTGGGAAACGGCGTAATTGAGGAATGATTCTCTACGTAGACCATGAAACACATAAAATGATCCCAAATGTCACACTGCCCCCCTCCATCTCAACCTGCATGGAATCAGATAAGGAAATGACCCACAGGAGAGAGCCAGGATTTAAGAGATAAAATTCGGCACTCCAGCTGTTGTCCTCAGACACCAGGCTGTCTAAGCATCTCCTGTGTGGAAACTGTGAAGCAGGGTATGCATGCAAAGCACCAGGGGACGGTAGAGAACTGGGCTGCTATCAGGACGACTGCTGCGACCGGCCCCTCCGGCCCCTCCCAGGTCACCGTGGGCACCAGAGATTCCGGCAGGTCTGGCCGGCTTCCTGTTTGCTTCAGCCCCACCCTCCTGCGCACAGCCAGAGGCTGGCACAAGGATCAAAGCCACAACTGGGACCTCGGGAGACTTCTGAGGCAAAGTCCTGAAGGCAGGCCAGGGGACTACAGCCCTCTTCTGGTAGTCAAAGAACGAGGAAGTTGGAGGATGGGGAGGCAGGACCTAACCCCAGGGAGTAATCACCTGTGTGTCCAGTTCACTGACTCCTGAGCGCCCCAACCCAGAAGCCCACATCCAGAACTGGCCCCCCGCCCTTTCTAGAGCGGAGCAGGCGAGGCCCCAAAGGGTGAGCCGCTGTCTGCAGGCACTGGAAGACACTCCCTTCCGGGCACCTGGGCCCAAGACACTCTTGTCTGGTTTACACACAAGCACAGCAGTGTGTGCCCTACGCAGCGCGCCGTGCAAGCCACTATGCTCCTGGGACTGCCGGCTATCACTTACCTGCCTCGGACACTGATAGATGGTCTCATGGATTCTTTAGAAGCCCAGAGTACTGTTCCCAGTTTTCGACAAAAACATGACAGGCCCAGGGAGGATTAGGCCAGGTTAGTAAGGTCTCACCACACAATCCCTTTCTCTGAAATGGTCCTGGGAACCACTTGCACGCTGGCTAAAAGCAGTGGAGTTGTCGTTCCTCCAGGGAACTTAAAGTCGAGTGAGGAAGAGGGAGCATGTGGACTGTGGGACTTGGCAGCCGACCTCTGCCTTCAGGAATTCTGGGACCGTTCCTCAGGACCACTAGGACAAGCCCGTCGTGGGAGCACTGTTGCTTTAAGGCTCTGGTGGGCGGGTCCAGCCGTTTCCAAGGAGCCGGCTCGGAGTACCCAGGCGCCACATTCCTCAGCCCAAACAGGAAGTGAGTCACCTTAAGAGAATGTAAGCTTCCTAGCCTTAGGGGGCTCAAGGCCAACCTCGGAAGCCCCCGTGAGGATTACCCCTTTGTGGGTGGGGAGAAGGGTGAATGTGGGAAGGTCACAGGCTCAATCCAGGTGCGTCTGAATTGACCAAGGTCCACCAGGTCCCTCTGGCTTCTTTCAAGGGCCAGACCAGGGCCGCAAAAGGTGAGCATACACCACAGCTCACCTGAGCTCAACGTTTTATATACCTGAGGTCCTGCGAGATAGTTTCTTGGAACTGGCCCCTGGAAATCCGCCCCCCCGCCGTGGGCCGGTGCAAGGACGGAAACCAAGTCTCAGGAACTGACTTAAACGAGGACGGATCCGCCTGCTTTGGTGTCGTGTCTCCATGTCAGATCTCAGGCCACAGGGAGATTCTCGAGCCCATCTGTTGCGCTCAGGTTGTGCGCGGGTTAAGCTCGGGACAAGCAACTCCTTGGGGGTAGGAGCATGCAAAATGAGTGAGCATTTCGTAGCTAGTTCCTGGGGTGACCCATCAAGCTTCCTGCTGACCTCAGCACACTCCACTCCTTTCCCTCACTAAGGCATCAGCCACTACCATGGGCCAACAGCAGTCAGGTTACCAGGCCTGGCAGCTTGAATAGTGTTTCACCGGTACCTGAGTTTTCAGACAGTACCTCATTCCCTCCTACAAGTCTATCCCCTCCTGTTCAGAAGGGGGAAACTGAGGCAGGCTAGCTTGAGTGCAGTGTATATGACCTTTGTACACTGTTCTTCTGGAAATGTTGTATGCACGCTTTAGGTGCAACTACTAAGTCATGATTAAAGGAAGATTTGGGGGGATATGGGCTGGAAACTCCTCCAGCTAACAGGTTCCAGTTATGCCATGGGTGACATGCTGCAGAGGGTCTCTGCAATTTCTGCTGCATCCATCAGCATTCACCTTGCTCCAGCTTCCCTCATCGTTGCACGCAGCTTGGGTGGCTCCGCGTTTACCTGCACAGCAGACACGCAGGTGCAGGACAGTTGAGGAAGGCAGCAACAGTACCTTTCTGTACAACCCCACACTCTGGTACATGATTACTAGTGTCATTTAGAAACATAAGCAGGGGCCAGGGATTTAGCTCAGTGGTTCTGCTGCCTGCCTTGTGAAGCACAAGGTCCCAAGTTCGATACCCGGTACCAAAGAAGACAAAAAAACCCAGAAAGAATGAAACTAAAAACGTAAACAGTGCATGAATGGTGGGACTCAGAATCCTGTTGTTTACTTTACCTTTTAAATAAGAAAATTGCCAGGCCGGGGATTCCACCGCCTGCCTCACAAGTGCAAGGTCCTGAGTTTGATCCACGGTACCAAAAAAAAAAAAAGAAACAAAACAAGAAAATAGCCTGTCCTACCACAGACCTTTAGACTCAGTGCATGTGTAGGTGGAGAGTCTAGGAATCTGTTTGAAGCCAACCCCAGGGTGACACAGCTCCACCAGGCCAGGTCACTCCTGGTCAGCCATGACTCACTATGCCCTACAGCTTGTGGGTGCCAAGTTCCTCCTGCCAAGCCCAGTAAAACATCCTGCCCCAGAGAACTTGCTGGTCACGCTGACTTCCTCAAGGCCTGGAGGCCTGAGGGTGGAGCCACGTCTTCTGATAGCACCAGCTGCCCTCTGCCTCAGGGCTGGCCCCCAAAGCCAGTGACACTATAGCAACAAACTGTACCACAGGCCTTTGGACAGTGGTTCTCTACCAAGAACCTGAAAAATCATGGTACCTGGATCCCAATCATGGTACCTCTATCCCGAGGAGTCCCACCTATATTTCTGGGGTACAGCCTGGCTATGGCTGCTTTCCATATGTGGGAAGGGTAAAAACGGTGCAATTTGCAGGATGGAGGGGATAGGGAAAAATGGAGGCTGAAGGCTGGCACAGAACCCAGGAATGTTACCCAGCCAGGTGACAAAAACCACATTTAATCTACAACAGAGTGCTAACCATGAGTCAGTCATCTTCGTCACTCCAGACCTGAGTCAGGGCTGGGGAGTCAGGCAACAGTGGTGAACTGGGATTCTCATCTGTTATGTCCCAACCCCATCACACCCTTACTCCTCAGGCTAAGCCCCAAGGAGGAGGAAAAAAGGGATTTTGTGAAAACTTTTTCCAGCCTTTTTATACTCATTCAAGAGACACAGATAGATAGATACCTATCCTGTGACTGAAGCTGAAGTTCAGAGCCCAACTTTTCAAGGTAGTTGTGAGATGAACATGGTCACAGAAAGTATGTTTAGTAAAACACCAAGAAATCATAAAATGGAGTGCATCATAGGCAAAAAGGTAGGAACTGTGGGGACTTCCTGATTCAGTTTTGTGTCTGTGTATGTATACATTCACAACAGGTCTCGATGGGAGTTATTTCTCCTCATAGATCGTCATCCAAAATGTCTGAGAAACCCCAAGTTGGGCAAGAGGCCAGCCCTCATAAACCACAAGACCTTGTGTGAAAACACAGTTCTACACAGCATTTATACTAGCCTGAGTGGCCCTAAACAGCAAATCAAAACCCCTTGGTGGTTACAAGCATTAGATAGATACACATTCACTTGACACCACCAGTGTGATCTTGAAATTCAGCATGGGGAGAAGAGACTGGGAAAGCTCCATCAGCCTCCTTCCAAGCTCAGACAATTTGACAAGGGATCGCTCTCCTCCAGGATTCCACCCTGGATATCAATCCTAAGAAACACATAGGAACAGTCTGAGAATCCTTCCTCAAAGCTCCAACTTACAAATGGCACACACCTTGGTGGACTTACGAGGACCTCTTTCTGTATGGACTCCACTGGGTCCTGCAGGTGCTAAAAGCAGCCCAATTACTCCAAGCCCTTATTTCTGGGTCAGGCTGCAAAATTCCACTCTGAACCTGCAGAGCTCTTCTGGTAGCAAAAGCTAGATAAACCCCAGGCCTCCTGAAAATCTCCAAGGCAGTTCTATAAATGATCAGAGAGTTCTCCACACGCTGTTGCCTGCCAGACCTGATGCAAAGGAACGCCTCAGCCCTCACAAACAAGTGCAGGTTTTCAAGTAACAAGAAAACCTGTTTGCTGCTTGGCTGGCAGCACACAGCCAACCCACCAACAGGCACGACTTGGGTCAGAGGCATGGCTTCCCTCCCGAGATGAAGAACAACAAAGAGGGGCAGGGCAGCTTGGACTTGCCCACCTGTGACATCTCCAAGGTAGCTTGAGCTCAATTTGAAAGATCTCACTCACCTGTACACAAACCTGTGCTCTGAAATCTAGCTACTCTGCAGCACACACAAACTTCTCCACGTTTGTTGTCCACCCACTGCCACTTTCAAACTGCCCCCAGGATACAGTGAAGGCAGTTTTCAAGGCTAGAGCTCCTAAGTTCCAGTCTCCCATGATGACTTTTCATACTAAAGTGCTTCATTGAACACTAACTCCTACCTAACCACCAAGTATCCTATTTCAATAGCTACATATATGAAAGACTTGTAAATGTATAGAACATTGTTTGAAAGATTACTCTCCAAATATGTTTCTGCCCTTGTGGAAGGGAAGGCAAGAGGGGCAAGTTAAAAGGACCTTTACACTGACATTTTCATTTTCTTCACAAAAATCCGAGTGTTAATTTTTCAATGGCACACTGAAATCGATGGCACATTATTGAAATCAATTCTCAGCCACATTCCAGAATTCTCTCAGGCTTGCTCCACTCATAGGAAGGCATATCCAACTGTCAACTAATTCGTGCCGCTAAAGCTCCCATCTTTTTCTCTGTACCTGTTTTACAGATGATGGAACTGAGGCCAGATAGGCAAACTTACTCAGATTCTCATACCTATATGATGGAGCTAGCATTCAGACCCTCGTATAAGAAAAATAGCTTTCTTCCTATAAAAAAGCAAAAAGCAAATTAATCACTTCTGAGGAAGTGTTATACCCAACACAGGCTAAGCTGCAGACTGACCCATGCTCTTACGACCATGGAAGTTTTGTGGGGTTTTTTCTTTTGTTTTTTTGTTTTTGAGACAGGTCTCACTAATAGCCCAGGATAGCCTTGAACTCACTGTGTAGCCCAGGCTGGCCTCAAACTCGTGGTGATCCTCCTGCCTTGGCCTCCCAAGTGCTGGGATTACAGGCATGTGCCACCACACCTGGCATGACCATGGAAGTATTAACTGGTTTTTTGTAGAAGGTAGTCTGGTAGGTCCTATCAGTATTTTAAATATGAACTCCTGGGCTGGGGATTTAGCCAGTGGTTCCTCCGCCTGCCTCGAAAGTGGAAGGTCCCAAGTTTGATCCCCAGTACCAAAAAAAATAAATAAATATGAACTCCTTTGCACCAGCTACTTCATCTAAAGAAAATTATACCGTAAGAAAAAAAAAAAATAGTAACCACTGCACTACTACTAATTATAGAAAACAAGGACTTAAATAAAGACCCATATATTCAAAGGAATGCTACTCAGTCAAATTCACCATACTCTGATGCAGACAGAACTTCACACAGTATAAACATATGTGGTTAGAATTTTGCAGTTTTAAATCTTTAAGGAACTGAATCAATGCCAATAAAACGGGGGTCATTGGAAACTTGGAAAAGCATCAAAGAAACTTCCCAAAGAAACTTTTGCTAAGAGCCTCAAAACCTTAGAACCTAAAAACTCACTCATGTCACAAACTGCTATCTACTGCACTTCCCAAGGAACAACCAGGTCCCTCACAGGTCAAACCTAGAATCTCGCCACATCTGGTGTTTCATATAGTATGTATGACTCTGGCCCAAGTCTTCTTACACACTTCAAATGCTGCAGAATAGAGTATGGAAGCCAGCTTTATGAGATAAGGTCAAAGCTGGGACCACTTTCAAGAAGGGGGATGAAAATGGGTGCTATACACACCTGGTTAGAACCTCCTTTGGTTAAATAATCTTGTTTAACTTTGAACATGGGCTTCCTGTGGCAGACTGCTTCAGGGCACTTCATTCCAAGCAAAATATACCTCTGGAGATTCCCAACCTCACCATATCCAGATACCTCAGTAATCAATCTAATGGATGAACAGTCAGGTGGTATGAAATGAAATCCCATGAGATTAATCTAACAGTCACTACGATGTAACTCAAAAATTGCAGGCAATACAGTCATGCCAAAAACATGATTCACATTCATAAAAATTTCCTAAAATTGTGTGGCCCATATCCCCAGCTAAAGGGCCTATTTCAAAATCATCTCTCTGTATCTTGCACCTTGGTCAGGTGGTAGCCATCCCCTTGCTATAAACACTGCTGAACGAAAATCTTCAGGCCCTCGGTCACAATTACGCAAACTGAATGAGTTCTAGTAGCCCTTGGGGGGAAAAAACTAAAAGTCTGCTTTTCAAAAATCTAAACTTCATTGACAATTCTATCAAAAAGTTATTCAGGGGTAGAGGATGTAGCTCAGTGGTAAAGTACAGGTGCTTGCTTAGCTCAGCTGAGGACCTGGATTCAATCCCTAGCACCAAAAAAAAAAAAAAGACAAAATTATTCAGATGTAATGACCAAAACAAAACTGCAGACAAGCCCCATCATATTTTGGGTTTTTTAAAAATGATTTATTCATTTTATGATTTAAGGTGTGTATCACTACTTCAGCTGGGTAAGCCACATTGAAGAACGTGACTTTGTATCTTTAGATTTAGCCAAATACTGTCCCCATTAATTTTGGTCTGTAAAATATTAAACATTATAATAGAGTTTTTAATATTTCAGCCATGCTCAGAACAGTGTATGGATCAATTCAACCTGCTTGTACCAAGGTGGGGGCAATAGGAACAGAGCTGATGAGTGGCCTGAAAGAGTCAGACTCCATCTTAAGACTAAAAGGTTCTGCTCCCCTGAACTAAACTGCTAGGTTTTTAAGTTCAGCTTACACTGTCCTCAAGAGACTGAAAAATGTAATTTTTTAAGTACCATACAGGTAAGCAATCTTCTATGATTTGTTTCACATCTAAACTGGCACACAGAAAAGTTTCCAAAAGATTGAACTAAGTTGAAAACTACATTTTCCTAAGATTAGAAATCACTTCCCTTTGTCTCTGGAGGACACAGGAGAGAGCAATGGGTCAGAGGAGGGAGAGGAGGTTAGGGTTAGGTGACAAGTAGCATTTGAGATTCAATGCAATGGAAAAACGTACCAAATGCTAAAGTTTTTAAAAAGTTTAATGGAGCCAATAAGGCATATAAATTGTATTCTGGCAGACATTAAGACCTGCTTTCTCTTACCAAAGAAAATGGCACATGTGTTATCAAAATTTGACAACTGAGATTAAAGGGTATTAAGATTAAGCTTCAGAGCACCAACTAAAACAAAACAACCAAAAATATTGTTATTCAACTTGGAAAGAGGAACTAGAACCAAAGCATAAAGGGGAGATTAAATGTGTTCCTCCATCTCAAAATCCGAGTTCTGGCCTCTCGTGAGCAATGCTTCACACCACCAAACCCAATTCCAGAATCTAAATTTACAATGATAGAAAAGCAAAGATTAACTCCAAGTGCATTTCTTGGTATATTCCAAAGGGAAGCTGGAAAATATTCATAATACATAGGCTTGCCCATTTCAGGTAAAATGACAGATTGCTATAATTCTTCCTGCTATTCAAACAAACAAACAAACAAAAATCCACTTCTGCAAGAATTTAGAAATATCTCACTTTCATTCCTAGTTTGAATATGGATTTCACTGTTTTAAATAAGGGCTATATCTATAAAGAATACAGAACTTCAATTCACACATTTCTAACATTCCATCACATCCCACCCAGTTAATAATGGTTAACTTAGCAAAGTTTCTTCACAGAAACATATTATCAAATAGCTGAAGAAATTGCAAACTTTAACAAAGTGCTGTAATTACTGGAAAAACCCTTACACTGATTTGCAATGGTCATTTAAGGATAAAAATAGAAAGTAACTGATACTGGACTACAAGTTTGCAAGGAAACATTTTTCACTGTCCTACTTGATATATAATAGGATAGAATAAATTACAGTACCTGGCAGGCTGACATCAGTTCTTCATCTAAGACTATCATTCAGTTCAAGATATTAAAAATGAGGATGAAACATGCTCTAAAAAGTTGTAGCTACAGAGGTCTTATATTTTACTCAGAGGACTCTATTGAGAACTTTTATTTAGGTCTACCTAACATCTAGAGAACCTCCATGCGATTCCATCCTTTTTAGAATGAGATTCCAAACCACTTCTTAGGAGAGGGAATGGAGGGACAGAATAATTCGGTTTTGCTATTTGTGATCACATTATTAGTTGATAAAACAGAGCTTTATCATCTTCCACCCACTATAAGGAAAACTGCATGAAGTAGGGCAACCATGAAAAATGTTAACACAGGATATGAAGGACTAGAATATCTACCCACCATCACCTCCCTAATACTGAATCGAAATTCAGGAAGCCCATTCTCACAGGTTAGGACCTCCTTCCGGTCACCTTGAATACAGTCTACACGTTTACATTTACCATAAGGAAAGTACCTCAGAAAGTAGTACTTATCTTAAAATTGAGTATTTGAAGCCTACAGGATTAACTTGGGGGCAGTTTAATAATATTGCTATCTTTAGAGCACAAACACACACAAAGTGAATCCAATAAAGTTCTGTGTATTGTTTCAATATTAAGTATTAATTGCATGACCATCATAGCACCTCTTTACATCACACAATCACCAGAATTAGAAACTGCTTTGGAAACTAAAAACAGGGCACAATCTGATAATTAGAAGTTGCACACTGTTACTAAATAGAAACCAGGTGCATGGTAGAGTGCAGCTGCCAAATTTGGAAGCCTGCAGATTTGACAAGGGAGCCAAATCATGTTTTTAGACAATTTTAGGAACCTGGCAATACTGTTGAAGCAAATTACTCAACACAGCAGGAAATGGACCAGGAAAAAAAAACATTCTATAACCAAATAAAAATCTGATTATTTCCTTTCCCTTTGAGAATAAATACAGTTAAGGTCACTTTTAGCCTTGGAACGGATGTATGTTTGCCTATGATGATCTCGCTAATGACTACACGGTATCTGATGTCCTCTGCTAGGGTTATAGTTTTGAGGAAGCCATAGTTACAAGAGGCGTCTACTGTAAATTCCTAGAATTTCCTTTTATGGCAACCACTATAGAATTCACTTGTCTTAAACAGTGAACAGGGGAAGATGGCCTCATGTTTCCTTTGCAATAATAGTATATGTTGAGGATCAAGTGGCTTTCAAGCAGCATGGTGGGTGTGAAAATGTTTGCAGTTTAGATCATTCTGTTGCGTTTATGGGTTGGTGAGTCTGTAATGACATCGCCACACTGGGCTGAGGTACGCTTTCTAGTTCCACCATTGTCCAAGTGGAGTGCCATTTCTTCTGATATGAAAGTGTTCAAATCGACATCATGGAGTCCATTTCTCCTTCGACTAGCATTCGATCCACTGCTTACATGTGTAGGAGAGCCTGGGGTACTCGAACGCACGCTTATACTAGCCATTGCACCACTAAGACCTAGGAAGAAGAAAAGAGGTTTTAGAGTTGCTCAATTATTTAACCCTTTTGAAAGCAACCCACTTTACTTTCCATGTTGCCATAGTGTAAAAGGGTGTCTGCCAATTTTCTTTGCAAGAGGCCACCACTGAGTAATTAAATTTTATTCTGAAAAAACCACCTGGCTTTGGCAATGTTTTATTGGTAATACTACTGATACTTACGATATTGGTCGCTTAGCAGTCACAGAATGCTGTGTATTGAGCACTGTGCCAAGTGTACAAATATCTCAAGAAATCCTCCCATCTACTTCTCTGCTAGGTAGGTAGCATACATCATTTACACATAGTAAAGACAAAAAATGCTTGCTTTAAACAGGACATTGTTTATCCAAATCATTCCAACAGATCTCTCTGGTACACGTCTGTGTATGGTGCACGTACCGGAGGCAGGACATCATTTCTAAGCCTAAGTAGACTTAGTCCAACATCCCCTCTTTAGATAAGGTGTCAAGCCTGAAAGGGGGTCACTGTTAAAAATTACCCCAAGACAATGAGCCCAAAGTGGATATACCCTGGACACATGGGGCAGTATGATCACCCAAGATCTGGACTCTATTTGGTAGATTCAGCCCGGGGATTTAGCTCAGTGGTTCCGCTGCCTGCCTCCCAAGTGCAAGGTCCTGAGTTCGATCCCTGGTACCAAAAAAAAAAAATATATATATATATATATAAATATATATATATATATATATATATTTGGTAGATTCCCAAGGACAGCCTGGGGCAACATTGTTTCTAATCCCTAGAGAAGGAAAATGTAGGGGTGTGGTAAAAAATCTTTCTGCTTTGCTTCCAAGCTATTAAATCTAGAACATACTCCAGCATTTATGGTTTGAATATTCATTGTTTAAATCTTGAACAGTTAAGGAACCAATTTGTATTCTACTTCTTTTTTTTTTTTGTATTCTACTTCTTAATGTTCAGGATGAACCCGGGAAAGGCATAGTCAGGGCAGCACACATAAATCAGCAATAAAATTTTAAAAACCTAGTGACACTGACGTTGGACTTTCTGACATCAATTTGGCCTAACACTATTCTAGCCTCACCTAGGTATTTTCCTAACACCAAACTGACATTTTTCTTTTTTTGCTTTTATTATCAGTGCATGTCAATTTTATAGAACACTGGGTTTCAATGTGTGTATTTTCATCACATCCATCCCATTTATTCCCCTCCCTTACACGTTCCTCACCCATTAGATGAAATTTATAATATGATCTAGTTTAATCAAAGTTTCCAAAGAACAAGACTTCTATCTTAGGTTTCAAAATAAGCTTAGAGGTTTGATTTGGTGGGGACCCATTCTGAGTTCTGAAAATACATAATATAAATATAAATATAATCTTGATAAAATATGCTAACTCATACCACATCAAATTTATTAAATCCCCTGGACATCATTTTCATTTCATCAACAACCATGGACAATGTTCTCAACCCATAGACCCCAACTACCTTTCATCACTGACAGTATTCCATGCCCACATCTCCCTGGATCAACTGCTTGGAACTCAACTCCCGCCTCCAGGTGCCCCCCACACCCCTATCTGCACTAATCCAACCAGCTCCCTCACAGCTTTCCCTGACAAGGAGGCACCCCACTCCCATTCGGTCTGAGAAATTCTAACTAGTCTTTCTTTACCTCTTGACCTTTCAAAGGCCAGCACCTGTTAAAAAAAAATTAAAATGCTGGAATATTTCCTACATCAGCCACTATACTAAGTACTTTTTAATTTAATCTTTGAAGTAACCCTATGACATCTATATTACTCCATTCTGCAGATGAAAAGCCAAATTTTAAAAGGTGACTAATCCACCCCAAGCTCAACAGGTAGTAAGCAAGAGCTGAGACAAGCACTCAAGCGCAATCTACACTCCTATTCACTGTAAGCTGCCTCCTCTTAAAGACTGAATTGGTTTAGTGAGGAAGTGGACTGAGAGTCTAGGCAGTGATGGCGAACTTTCTAGAGCTTCCAATGATAAAAATAGCCTGCTGTGGCACGTGTGCCATAGGTTCACCACCGCTGGTCTAGGGCCAGCCTGCCTCTTAAGGCCTAGTCTAATTAGTTGCTCTCCCTTTCTGTCCTCTTCACCCAACTTAAGACTAAATCATTCATTGCCAATACCAATAACTTGCAGTTCCTTCCAAAACCAGGTCTGGGCTTCTCTTCCAAGGCTCACTGCAGCTGCCTGAGGCTCACAAGTTCCTCTGGCACCTCCACAGAGGCCACTGCCTGCTTCTCCTACCTCTCCTCGTCAAGTCTCTCACTGGCTCCTTCTCCCTCCTGCTTGAAACCTACTCCTTCCTATTCTCCAACCTGCCAGCTCCTTCCTCAAGTCTCCTCTGCCCAGCTTCTCTTCTGCCGGACAGCCAATTGTTACCAAGAGTGAGTTTCTCCACTGCTTTAGTTTGCCCACAGGCAATGTTTTCCAAGGTTGGACCTTAGAAATGGACCCAGCCCCAGGACTTCAAGGCTGACCTGTATTTCTAGCTCCCTACTGGACATTTCAGAATTATCATCAGAAGAACCATACTTCCTCCTCCCCAACACACTGACTTCTTTAAAAAAAAAAAATAGTTAAACACCTTGGGCTATTCTTATACAACACTATCAACCATCTCTTCCTATAGACAGGTTTTTTTTAATCTCCAATGGACTGAACAGTGTCTGTACATAACACTAACTGAATTTTGAAAATGAATGTCTCAAAAGTCCCACCCCACATTTTGAAATCAGTGGATTTTAAGAAATGAATTCAGGCTGCTGGCAGCTCACTTCACCTAAAATCAATACCATCATATTTACAGTTCCATGATCCCCAAGTTGTTGGCAGTTTTTTTTAAAGCTCTACACATAAACTGAACTTGCAAGGAGAGCTGTACCCTCCTTTTTCCTAATTCCACAGCCCATAACATACTACCAGGTCATCGTTTTCTGTAATACTGCAAAACCTGGAATTTGGCAATTAACCGGTCTATCTCATTAAATTCAGGATCCCCTTTATCATTTAAAACTACAGGAAAATTTCAACAAACCTCATCCCAGATTCCCTTCCAGTTAACTATAGGGTCCTGTGGCAGTAATGACCAATGCCAAAGGCTCATAAAGCATTCCATCACAAGTGGATTAGGCACTTGTAGCCAATGTTTCTTACAGTTTCAACTTCTCCATTAAAAAGACAATACACTAAGCTGGGGATTTAGCTCAGCGGCACCACGCTCAAGCGCAAGATCCTGAGTTCAATCCCCAGTACTGAGGGAAAAAAAAAAAAGAAAGAAAGAAAGAAAATACATTAAGCATCTATTTGGCCAATCTGAAAATTCCCCAGTAACTTCTAGAGAACGAGTCTTCCTCCATTGGGTGTAGGACTTGTTTGATTGAATAGCACAAGTAAAATCACAATGTGCAACATTACCTATCTATTACCTACTCTCAGCTGTGAGAATCTTTTCAAAGTTTGAATTCATTCATCTTCCCCCCAAAACTTCACAAGTGTCAAAAAAATATTAACAACCAAAAAATATGTGCATTTTAAACAGCCCAAATTTTATTTTATAAACCAATGACAGCTACTAAAGATGCTTTGGAAAACCTTAGCTAAGCCACATGAACAATCAGACCTATACAAGTACAGAATATCTAAACATGCTTCAGAACTAAAAAACTAAGTTGTATGTCCAGGGGGCATACAACTTAATTTCTACCAAAAACACTTTTTCAAAGGGAATATCAATTGACAAAAAGCAGTAGAACAAGTAGCATGATTAGACAGAGAAGTCTCAAGCACTTAATACAAGATAAATTAACTCATCAACTTTAAAGTTTCTGCATTCACTTAAAATTAGTGCAGGAGTGGGAAAAGGTTTAAGATGATTTAATCATACTTTGAAAACTCCCACTGGAACTAAAACAAGTTTACAGTCCAGGTTATAGGAATCCAAGTTACATGGCAAATTATTAAAAGTAGCACACAGCTATTATTGTCATTTCAAGTCCATGCTTAGAGTAATAAGAAAATGCTGTTTGCAAAATTCATTACATGTAATTCCAATTTCCCAACACACAGTCTGGTCATACAAAGGCAGAGAAAGAGCAAATGCTGGCTCAGTCAATCTCACTGCCGTGTCCAGCAGCCAGTGGCCTGAGGCTTCGCCTACACTCTCTACTGGCTCCAAGCACCTTGCGCCCCTGTGAAGAGGGCTAGCCCTGGAGGTGAGAAGGCACACTGTTGATCCACCAGCACAGTTCAGGGCCCTCTGCAGATCTGCTCCACCAATGTCACCGTCTCCCGGAGAGGGGCGGATCTGAAAACCCAACTGGAACAAAATGGGTAACCTCCTGTCTGGAAGCCCTAAGAACTGGCATTCTTGCCTTGGAAATGCATTTCACTATCCAGATGTGCAGCACTCTCCAAGGCATGTGCTGAGGTGCCAGGCAAGCACTTGTAGTGTCAACGGAGTGTTTCAGATGTACCAGGGGAGTTTAATCAATTAAAAAGGAATTCTACTAAAAGATTTGTCATTTGAAGTAGATACCACTCCCCACCCCAATCTGTAAAATGTAACACTGAATTTTTATTGAAGTAAAGCACACTAAATCAAACCAATTACAAAGATACATGTGTCACACCAAGAAAACATTTTCAGTTATGCTGACAGCCCAAAGTGCTTTCCATTTTCAAAGACAGTTTTTAATGCCATGGGAAAAAATGCTCACGACGTTAAAAGTGAAAAAAAATGCAAAATACAGTTACCATATATGCAGAATGATCTCAACTATGAAATAATTTTAATATTTATACATTGAAAAAGACTAAAATGAAAATGTGCCAAACATTTAACTGCATTTATGTCTACGTAATGGAATCACAAGATACTTAATTTTTTATTTTTTTGGAAATTTTCAAATTTTCCAAGAAATTAATATTAAGTCAGAGAAAATTAAATTCAGATGTAAAACTGCATCACAACTACCACCAGTAGATTATTAGTTAAATCCTAGGTAAGTAAACTGGCTTTGAGGTGTGGCTACATAGCCTCTTTTTTCACTGCAATAAAAAATAATAAAGGTCCAACAAAATTTTATCACAGATCCAAGGCAATCCTGATGCTTAAAGCCTTACCTCCAGACACTTCAGCATTTAATATCTAACCTTCATATGCAGAAAACACCAACTTTTCATCAGAAATTTTAATGCTATTATAACTGCTTTAATTGTTCTCAGAGGCTGTTTTGAAGAAAAGGCACAATTTAAAAGTTCCAGCCTCAGAAGAAATTTAATTACAGATCTGGGGATATTACAGTGAATTTTAAGCAACTAAGAGATTGCTTCAGTGCATTAATCTCTTACATCTTAATTTCCAAAGAAGCTTTTTAGATAACATTTTACTGCTAAAAAGCCATCAACAGTTGTTATTTCAAGATGCAGACTGCAACTTTCAGCAAGCATTTCCTAAAAACCTACCGAGTTCCACACACCACTGAGTATGGGTTTCCTCCAA
This sequence comes from Heterocephalus glaber, assembly GCF_053883595.1. Lineage (NCBI taxonomy): Eukaryota > Metazoa > Chordata > Mammalia > Rodentia > Bathyergidae > Heterocephalus > Heterocephalus glaber. The sequence continues at coordinate 9,620,920 of NW_028258467.1, read as the reverse complement.
GGAGAAAATAACTCTAAAAGATGGATGGACTTAAACCCTCACAGGCTGGTTCCAATCAGCCAGCCACAGAAAACTGCAAGGACCTTCTTCTATACTATCCCATCAGTTTCAGAATCCTTAACCTAACACCTGTGTTAGCTGTCAGAAGAAATTTCTAAACATAAAGCTATACTAATGTAAGGGACAGAGGAGTGACAGGGGAGGAAGGGTGACAAAATACAAGTAATTAAATTCCTCCTTACATATGCTAAATGTCAACTGTCTAGGCATGGTAACTTCCCTTCAATATCACTCTGGCACACTGCAAAGAATGTTTTGAGGGAGGAATTAACACTTCAAAAGCTTGCGCTCAGATGAAATACACTGGTTCAGGCTACCTAAAATCACAGCTCTCTATAAACTGTGGGTTGAAGGTAACCATTTTATACTTTGAAAAATTCGCAATTTACCTTATTTTTCTAGGTAAAAATTACTTTCTGACCTTATACCCCCCCTCCTGAACCTGATTTTCAAATGACTACATTTTTCTTATAGGGTCCTACATCCAGCTTCTTCAGACCCAAGAATCTGTCAAGGATTTAACCGAGTAAGAATTCCCATGTAGCCCACAGACTGTTAGGCACAAGGGGAAAAATGCTAGAAATAGAGCTTATGAATTGCCCAAGCAGTAACACTGTATCCCAACCCAATTACCTGGATGTATATACATTTTTTTTTTTTTTTTTGGCACCAGAGATCAAACTTGGGACCTTGCGCTTGAGAGGCAAGTGGCAGAACCACTGAGCTAAATCCCCAGCCCTACCTGGATGTATATACTTTAGGCTGTCTAATAAATCCACTAGGCCTGAGACTACTTATTCATCTTTTAGTCACCTGCCTCTACTTCCAATTAGCAGTGTTCAGTAAGTAATGAACTATTAAGAAGGAATATAGAATGACAGTATATACCTTCATTTTAACACCAACCACAACTTCAGCAGGACTTAACTGCAGAAATCAGACCTCTTAACACCAAATCCAAGAAAACAAGGGGCTTTCAAACCAAAAGTGCTCAGCCTCCAATACTAAGGAGCTGCTGTCTTAATTCCTGAAGTACTTTTCTCTTTTTTGTGTGTTTGTGTTTTTTTGGGCGGGGGAGAGGTCCTTTAGATGTAGCGCAGGCTAGCCATGAACTCACAAGGACCCTCCTGTCTCAACCTCCTGAGTGCTGGAATTACAAGTTCTCCACCTGGGTTGGATCCCCAGCACCACCAGAGTCAAACCTGCACCTCTAGTCCCAACATTCAGGGTGGAGAACTGAGGCAGGAGGATGGCCAGGTAGTGGGACCTTATCTCAAAAGAATAAATAAAAGATTATCTTTCCTTTAGATTCTTTGCTTTTTCTAATTCTCTAGTGTCATATTAAAGGCCTAAGAATGCAAGTCCTTTCTCAGCACTTATGCTAGCAAATGTGACAGCCCACTATGCCGTAAATCTGCTTTCAACATGAGAGACACTTAAAATTGACAAGATGGTATCTTAAAGCCAATTGCCAATGACAGCGATGGTTCCCACCAACCAGTGCCTATGGTGTCACCGGACCTGCACGCTACAACCTTTGAGTCTGAAATGATGCATAATTTTTTACAGAGGGATAACCCAGGCCCAATGAGGCTGACTCCAAGTACTGCAGTCAAGAATGTCATCAGTTGTCACTGGTTGCAACTGAAACCAAGTATCTTTGTTTTTTATGGGACAGTGTGACAGGGTGAGCAACCTACAGAGACCACGTATGAAGTGACAATGAATGAGGTTCTGAATGAAGTTATCAAGTGAGTCACATGTAACACCTGTTACCTGGCTCTGCCACTCAAGAGGATACACCCCTTCTTACTCAACCCTTGCCACCAATCAATCCTCACAATGACAACGGAACTCAGGACAAGGAGAACAGACTTCAAATACAGGGCTTTCCAGACAGCACTAGCTTGGGGAAGCCAAGTCAGAGCCTCTCTCTAGGCAGTGGAGAATGTAACCAACTTCATCAGTTTATCAACATTAAACAAGCTCAAAATCTTGACAAGCAGTATTTAAGTAACAATCAAGTTTAAAATTAACTTGCTCTCTGGAGTAAATATCTGCCAATTTAAACAGGGAATTAAGAAGGATCCTCAAAGGCCATGTAGGACCATGAGATTGGGGCCACAGGTCTATTTTTGCACCTGGGCTGCCACAGGACAAAAAGGGCATGGCACTCACAGGCAGGACTTCTAACCAGCAATCCTCCTTCCCTCCAGGAAAAACACACTGTGTTTACGTGTTCTATTTAGGTTTTCCCATATCACCTTATAAACAAAATGCATCACTGGCACAAAGGACACTGGCTTGGAAAGGTTAAAGAACACTGCCCAAGACTATATAGGGAATGTGGCCTATGGCAAAGTCTGGCCACTCTTCCAACCACACAAGCCAAGGGTTCACAGCAAGTCCCAAATCATCCATCTTCAAGCCTGCTTATCCAGATTTGGGACACACACACACACACACACATGACATGACACCCTATACACACACAAATCTCATGTATTTCCTAGTATCTTGTTTTTTTGAGGGTCTCTCTGTGTAAACCCTGGCTGGCCTTGAAATCACGGCAATCCTCCTGCCTTAGCATCCTGAGTGCTGGGATTACAGGCATGTGCCACCATGCCACCAGGATCCTAATGTCTTTAAACAAAATTCTCCTCTTACCCCAACCCCAAGTTATACAAAAAGGAGGGTGTGGGAGTAAAGACACCCTAAATCTACAAACATAGCAGTATAGCGGTAAAGAGGATAAATTTTTTGAGCCAGATAAATCTAGATAATCTATTCTACTACTTACTAATCTGCACCATCTTAACCAATGAGCCTTCATCAATAAAATGGTAATAATCCAGGGTATGGATTAAATGAGACTCCCCTTACCATGGTACAAAAGTATACATAAAAGAATAGTTCTAATGGTATCACCCTCAGGTCCCAGCAAATCCCAGTTGTTTTAACACAAGATTCCTGCTAGTTCCTCTAGACACACAGGTTGCGTTCTCCCCTACTTGTAGTCTTCTATACTTGTAGTCATCTGGGGACAATAATCGTTACCATTTCCAGAGGTTTCTCAGTCTTCACTGTGCTATATTCCCTTTTCAGAACTCTGTGTTAACCCCTGTAGTAAATTCTGAATACACCTGTATCAGATATTTTGCGAAACTATGTAAAAGCCTAAAGGAACAAGAGAGGGCCTTTGCTGAAGTAACAGCCAAAAGACAGTCATGGAAATAAACAAGCCCCATTCAAGGAAGACTGCAAATAGGAAAAACCACAGGAAAAACTGTAGAAAAGCTGACTCAGAAGTGGCATTTCATCAACCTTCCAGGATGAAGAGGTAGGGTAGGAGGGCTTGTAAGGACAGCATGAAGTTATTCAAAAAATTAAACAGTATGGCTAGGATACTGGACCCCAGGTCAAGAAAGGGCCTTGCAGTGCCCTGCTGAGTCTGCACTTGCTCCAGTAGATACAGAGGACTCATGCAAAGACAGACTGGTGACCAAGTCAGCTCAGAAATAAGAACCAAAAGCACAAACTATCCCAAGCCCAAGCTCAGTTCCTACCAAGGGCCATTCCTCAGCCCATGCTAACCTGCACTGTGAGATGCTTCTTTCTATCCCCCAAATGTCTTACACATGTCATCTTCAAGACAATAGAATAAGTCAACCTACTATATGTTTGCCTCAACAGAAAAAAAATAAAGCACTCTTTATTGGCTTATCTATTTCTTGAGACTGCACAGACTGCTGAATGGCTATAAAAGATGCCATGTATTTGCTGTTTTGGGAGCAGAAGGTCAAGTCTGGTTTGAACCATATTCTGAAACAAGTATGTACGGGACACTTATGTTTGATACCCTGGAGAGAAGGTCTAAAAGAGAAGTAGCCATCTAGAATTAAGAGATGACCCTGCAGGGCCTACTGAAAGCAGCAGGTAGGGCTAGATAGCTGGGACATCTAACTCAGATCAGTGAAAGAACCTAAGGGAAGATTAGAGCCAAAGTAGCAGAATAGAAAAGGCTCTGGAAGAGAAAGGACTACTAAAAGAGTCAATGGAAAGGTAGGCAGAGAACTATAATGTAGTCCAGGTGATTTAGTCCACCTAAAATACTGTTTACACAAAAAACAAGTTGCTAATTTGGCTCTCAGTAGATTTTCAGCATTAAGACAAGGAAATGACTAAAATCAATTCATGTGTGTGGGAGTCTAACATCCAATGGCTAGCTCCCATAGTACAAGAAAAACAAACAATAAATTATAGACAAGGGTCAAAATAAAGCACTGGATTAGTCTTAAGCCTGGCTATTAAAGGACCTTTGACTGAAACTTTCGGATAACCATTAGTTGATGTACTTTTCATTGAAGCTGTTTATCTAAATCTCTCCTGCTAAAGTGGGCTCAAGGTTAGTGAGGCTTATCCAACACTGAATCTTACTCATCTGTCACACCCTCTACCTGAAATGCTCTGCAAATGTCCCAAGTCTGCCATTTTCCCTCAAATTGGTACATTTTAGGTATCCATGGGTGTATCTGGTGGAGGTACTGGAGGGGTGGGTGTCTAGGAAGTGATTAGAAAAAAACTAATATAGGGGAAAAGTGTCCTATTTATAAAGACAGGACATGAGAACATGATGTTTGCTTAAATTATAAACTCAAGTTTGCCTCAACAAACTCTTTTTCCCATGTCTCTTGCTCTACAAAAATTTCACAAATTTAAACTCACTCTCCAAAGCAAAACTACAAAAACTTCTATTTGACCTCACTTCTTTTTTTGGGTGGGGGGGCGGAATATCAGGAATCGAACTCCGGCCCTCGCACTTGCGAGGCTGGGGGAAGAACCACTGAGCTAAATCCCCCACCCCTTGACTTCACTTCTAACTACAGATTTGACTTAAAAAAAAATTATATGCAAAACTGAAATCTTGCTTAGTATTTACCCTAAGATGTTTCCAAGTACATTTTAAAAGATCACCTTGACAGTTTTTACTTGAATTTACATAAGGTAGTTAATCTACAATACTAGTTAATAATGCTCTTACTACAATTCAAATTTTTTTACAGATTCACATGAGACTTGTATTCTCAATACACTTATGTTCCTGAAAACCACTAGAGCATAAAGCTCAGTGCAATTTGTTTCAATAGACTCTTTCAAGGGGCCCTATTATTCATGCAACACTGACTTAACATAAATTATAGGTATGATTCCAAAGAGTAAAGTGTACTTCCTGTCTACCGAATTGGTGCTGTTATAAATCATTTGAGGGAAAATTATTTTTCAACAAAGTATTGTATTTAAGCTTTGCAAAACTCTTAACAATTTAAATGTATGTCAAAATTATAAATAGTCCCTTGTGCAACTACATCATCACTAAAACTCCCAAAGTTCAAAATAATAAAACACAGGTTAAAAAGATTCAACTTGAGAAAATACACTGGGAGTTAGAGTAGTTTCCCAAAGAGAGGGACTAGCTTGTTGTTTTTACTATGTACACAAGTACATTATGATCTAACAAGCTGGCATTTGTTGCTTAAAAACTATTTCTACAAGACAGTAGTATAATACAGAAAAGATAAGTATGGAATGAATCATAAACCTGAGACATGCTACCATAAACTAAATCTGTTATATAGGCGTACCTCTTATAATTCTATTTGCAAACTTAAGGGGTAAATTTCAAACTCTAATTCAGTAGGAGCAGACCAATCATATTTTTGCCTGAGTTCCAAAAGTTCTGAACAGCTTAACTATTCTAACATATTAAAAATAGTCTAGAGTCTTAAATACTGTGTCCGTGTAACATGGGCCTTCTTGGGAATAATTTTTTAACTTGCCATAAACTTGTAAGCCACAAAAAACAAAAATACTTTTTCCAACTCCATATTCTGATTAGGAGTATAGGAAAGAATCAAAGTATGCCAAAAGAGAGTAAGAATTTCTATAGGCATTAAAGTTTCAATGATATAAAAGACCACGTGTGTTTGTGTGCATGTGTATCTGTCACATTTTTATTACCAGGTTAACTTTTAGATGACCTATTCTATAGCCTACAGATGTTAACTTTTAACAGGATTCATAATCTAACTCACTAGTTACTTCTCAGTAGTTACACTTCTTGCTTAATCATCTGTTTGACCCATGTTTTCAACTTGGTTTCAATCATTTCTTAATTATTTTGTTGCTTTTTCTTTTAGCTCCAATATTGTATGCTGTCATACAGACAACTCTCCCAGTTCTCTACATGGAAGTCTGTATTAGAGAGCAAGCAACAATAGACTTATCCCTGACAAGAAGCCTGTTCCTCAGGCTTCTCCTTTAATCCTAAAGCCCCTCATCCAAGAATGCCTTCTGATGACAAGTCTAGCCTGGGAAGGTAGTGATGGATCTGCCCACAAGCTGCACTTCTGATCATCCTATCAAAGCAAGAAGGACCAAAAGGACAGCAGGACAGAGGAAAAAGGACCTCCTATCGCCTCTACCCCTTGGTCATCAATGCCCATCCTCTACAGCAAAGAAGATAATGAAGGGTCCCAACAGCAGTTCTCAGTTCCCGAGAACTAACCCAACAATTACCTGCTTTACTTGCCTCTTGTGGACCAGGCTGCCCTCCAAGCAGCTATAAATGCAACAGAATTCTTAAGACACAAGAACTTTCTTAACTCAGAAGAGTAAGAAGACATGTACATCATATAATGCAAAGCAACAAATTCTAGTTAATGTTGCAGAAAGACTGTTACTATAACATCAATATGCTTGAGCTAACTTTCTAAAAACATTTTTAGGATGGCCTAGCTCACAGTCAAAAATTGCCCTTAACTTACATTCTAGTTCAAACATTTCTAGAGTGTTTACTGTAATAGACAAAAAGCAGACAATATATCTGGATCTATGCCTAAACATGAAAATGAGTCCACAGGCACACTCTTAACCATCTTTCCAAAGAAATATGTTTAAACGGCTTTACCATGCAGAGCTATGGCTTCCCGGAAGGGTTGCAAATCAGTCTCTACAGAGGAGCTAGTTTCCGCTGAAGTAGCTCGGTTAGGGGACACTACAGTCAGTCTTGGGGGAGCTCTAGAGTTTCGAGGTGGAGGAACCTTTCCACACAGGAAGCTGATCAAATCTTCTCTGCGAATAGTTCTTCTGCGTTTTTTAACCCAAGCCAACACATCCTTATTGCGTCGCTGATAGCCAATCTGAATTCCAATATCAAAACTTCGCTGATGGGTATCCACGCTTTCTGTTAGAAAGAAAACGAAAAAAGATACATGATCAGTAGAGCCATACTATTCCCTTGTAAAGAAAATTATTTTACAAGTTACCAAATATAATTATACCATTAATATAAGGCCTCTAAGTCTTTAAGTAATCTAATAATCTGAAACCTGTTAGAAATACTATACATTTAATCTTAGTGGTCTAAATTCAGAGTTCATACATAGTCCTAGAGCCTATCTGTCCTTTCAAAAAAAAATATACATAGGGCGGGGAATTTAGCTCAGTGGTGCTCCCGCCTGCTTCACAAATGCAAGCCCCCCCACAAAAAAAAACAAATGCAAGGTCCCGAGTTGAATCCCCAGTACCAAAAAAAACTACACACATACATACAGAGGAGCTACTTATCATTAGCCAAATCCCTAAAATAAGGTGCTACACTTAATGGTATTAACAGTAGCTAAATTATCAAGTGTTTATTACTGCTTTATTAAGATTCAAGATTAAAATCGCTTCTCGGCCTTTTGGCTAAGATCAAGTGAAGATTCAAGATTAAAGTAACCATCTACATTTACACAGGTACTACTACTCTCTTCTACAAGTGAGGAAACTGAGGTACTGAGAGTTAACTTCTTCAAGGTCCCAGTACCTACAGAAGAGCTGGAATTTTATCCACACCCTGCTGGTCCTTAACCTCTAAGCCATATCACTCTCCTTCAGAAAGGTGAATTCTCACAAATTCTAAAATAGACACAACACATCATTCAACAGATGCCTAAATACTGAGCATGACTCAGGCCATGCTTACCTGCATTTACCCTATCATTTCAGAGACGCACGCCTACTGACAGTTTCAGCACCAACAATTAAAAATGCACAAGGCTGCAGCAAACTTTAGAAATTAACAAGGGAAAATCAATTCTATACAACATGAAAAACAAACAGGTGCTTCATTCATTTCCCTGAATTTATTTCCATTGTTTCTAATTTTGAACAATTTCTTGTACTTCACTACCATTCCCTTAACTTAAAATTCCCCAGACTAGATTCCTCCTATATACTGAATCAGAATTCAGTAAAATAATCCCCGCCCTTCAGTGGTTTTATCTAGTTGGAAAAAATTTGAAAATTTAAGTCACTGCAATTTATTTTTAGTTAGCTGCCATACTAGCAGAAAATCACTAGTACATCTTTATCCCTAGACCTTCTATAAAAGCAATGGGAAGGTCAGGCATGGTGCTGCATGCCTGTAATCCCACCTCTTGGAAGGTGGGGCAAGAGGATCACAAGTTCAAGGCCAGCCCAGACTACTTCACGGAACCTTGTCTCAGAAAACAACAGGAGCTGGGGATTTAGCTCAGGGGCACCATATCTGCCTTGCAAGCAGAAGGTTCTGAGTTCGATCCCCAGTACCAAAAACATAAAACAAAACAAAAAGCAGTGAGATACATTATCATCACTACTGGCTGTGATTATTTTAATTCTGTGTCTGTTACATCCAGAGTAGACTCAAAAAGGAAAAGCAATAGTCAAACAATGAATGATGAGCTTGGTCCCCCAAGGATCCCAAGCTGCATCTGCTTTATTCAAAAACTGACAGACTACAGGTGCAGCAGCTCCATAGCTCTTGTGTTTGGCACTCAGTAAGCCCTAGGTTCACTCTCCAGTACCTCTCCCACCTCCACCCTTAAATAAAGGGCAAGGGTACAGGTGCACAAACAGAACTATAAAACAAGGAATACTCCTTGGTGAATGGCCTGTCTTTATTGCCAAAGAATAGAAAAATGAGAAGCTGAATGTGGGAATAGGTCATTTCCCTTAAACATACTTTAAAATAAAAAGGACTAGGACTCAAATTCAACATCCATTGAGAACTTGTGGTAGGCCATACAGTGTATTCCTATCTTCTCATTTAAATCCCACTATAATTTTGAGAAAGCAGATTAGTCTAATCTTGCAGCTAGATTTATTAAAAATAGGTCAAGTGAAGTCATTTCTGCAGTATCTCACTATTAGATAATGGCAGTCACACAAAATGAGTCAGTATCTGCTGACTTCTCATTTCATCATACACAAAGCAGGCATGAACTCCATTTTAAAATTAAACAGCATTTATAAGGACAATACCATACACCACTTTCCTGTCCTGCAGAAGACTTTCAGGAAAGTCAACTTTAAGAGGGTAGATAAACCTAAGGTAACTTTGAAAAGTTGTATCTAGATCTTCAATTCTAAAAGAGCTGAAGTCATTTAAGGGAAATCAAGTCATGAGCAAGCTAAGCCTATATCCCATGGGCTTAAAAGATAAAGGTAAAATGTACAAACCTAGAAGCAATGTGGTTTTTATAAATCTTCCCTACCCAAAAGAATTATTTTCAATCAAAGTCATAACTGGGGTAATTTGTTTCCAAACATAATGAGGTAATTTTATCTTTCTAGAGCTAAATGAAGGTAAGGCTAGAATTAAAAAAAAAAAAAATAGAGGAGCCGGGCATGGTGGCCCACACCTGTAATCCCAGCACTAGGGAGGCTAAGGCAGGAGGATCACCTCAAGTTCGAGGCTAGCCTGGGCTACACAGTGTTCAAGGGCAGTCTGAACTACAAAGGGAGACCCTGCCTCAAAAAAACAAATATATAAATAAATAAAAATTTAAAAATAAAAATGCGCACATAAAAGATCAAAAAAATTATTAAAAAAAACAAAGGTGGGCAACACATCTGGAATATAAGCTAGTTGGAAGGCTGGGGCAGGAGGATCACAAGCTCAAGGCCAATGCTGTCAACTTTGCAAGCCCAAGTTTCAACAGGAAGTAAAAAAAAAAAGGACTGGGTCGCACAGAGGGTGGCTGAGGCAAAAGGAATACAAGTGCAAGTCCTGGGCCAGGGATTTAGCTCAGTGGTTCCACCACCTGCCTCAAGTTTGATCCCCCGTACCAAAAAAAAAAAAAACAAAAAAACAATTGCAAGTCCCACATTGGCAACTTAGCAAACCTCTGCCTTAAAATAAAAAATAAAAAGGGATAAGATGTAGCTTAGTGGTCAAAAGCCCCTGGACTTAATTCTCAGTGCCACAAAAAAAGGGAAGGCTGTGGGTGAAACTCAAGCGTTCCCTGGGTTCAATTCAATCCCCAGTACCTCCAGAAACAAAACACCTTAGACAACGGATCATATGAGGTGATTGTTTTTTTAACTTACAGGTGCGGGGGAGCTTGGTTAAGGTTCGAGTGGTTTTGATTGAGGACACAAGAAGTCCCAACAGGGCTAGGGATGTAGCTCAGCAGGAAAAGCACTTGCCCAGCATGCAGGAGGCCCTGGTTTGACTGGTCCTTGTGGGGTGAGACACAGGACAGGATGGAGAAGTAGTCCCAACAGTCAGATACATAAGGGACTAATGCTCTCACACATTTAAATTACACATTGGGACACTCAATACATACTGTTTTAGAAGGCAGAAAGTTACACAAGTTGTGAACCTCTTTTAAGAAATTATAAAAAAAAAATATGCAGCTCACCAATAACCACACCTCAGAATTTCTGACCAAGTTTCAACATCAGAAACAACTAAGAGCTTGATAAAAATCAGGTATTTTAGCCAGGCATGGTGCCTATGCCTGTAATTCCATTCCTCAGGAAGCTGAGGCAGGAGATGGACTGGCATGAGTTGGAGGCCAGCCAGAGCTACACAGTGAGTTCACAGCCTGCCTAAACTACATAGTAAGATCCTGTCTCAAAAAAAAGGGAAATTTGCAAACACTAATTTACAGACTAGAAGGAGTAAGAGGAAAAAAGTAGATACATTTAAGGTCTTCAGGTACATGTTTTCCCATGACCTGAGCATAGCTTGGTTTGATACCATTAATAACCTACTCTGAAAGCCAGGTCCAATGTATCACAAAATTAATACAACCTCAGTTACTTCCCTAAAAAGAAAGTCTCCTACTACTGCTAGGGCATTTAAAACACACATCTTACAGGTAGGACTTTCTAGCTGCTGGGTTAAAAGTAAAGCCCTTGCCGGGGATTTAGCTCAGTGGTTCGGCCACCTGCCTCGCAAGTGCAAGGACCCAAGTTCAATCCCCGGTACAAAAAAAAAAAAAAAAAAAAGTAAAGCCTTCCTCAAACCTTGAACTAAGTAGGAAAAACCTGCATGCTTACTGGAAAACCTTAGATATGAAGAGATTACATTTTGTTTGTTTTTTTCAGACAGTCTTAATCTGTAGCCGAGGCTGGCTTCCAACTCTCCTGCTTCAGCCTTTAGCCCAGCTAAAGAGACTACATTTTAATATAATTTCTGAACAACATAGTGTCCGTTGAATAATAATCATACACACACACACACACACAGCCTCATGAAGGCTCTGAGCCAAACACTGCTTTGAACCCTGACAACTAGACACCCAAATTCTGGAATTTGGGCCCCTGGCCCAAAACACCTAGGTACAGAAACTGTGAGACAGTCTTGGGATCAACACTATTTTACCAAAACCAAAGCTATTCTGGAAAAGGGTCATAAACGTGAAGGTCAAATGAGTCCCCAGGTGCACTGAAATGTTAGATCTAACCTTTAACCACAACAGTAATCTTTTTCAAAAAAGCAAATTGATTCATGCAATAGTCACACGAGATATCCATGTTTAATTTTTTAATGTCTTTGTATAAATCTAAAATTGTATTCAAAAAATTTTAGGTTTACTCTTCGTGGTGGTGGGGGTCGGGAGAATACACAGAATCATACTGATTCTGAGGTGAAAACCAAACGCAGAACCTTAAGCGATACATACAGACAAAATTAATCAAAATGCTGTATTTTTTGGTGCTAAGGATGGAACTTAAGATTCCATGTACTCCACCGAGTTACTCAATGTTTCTTTTTATTTTATTGAGACAATCTCACTACGTAGTTCAGCCTGGTCTCAAACTCATGGCAATTCTCCTGCCTCAGCTTTCTAAGTGCCAGGATTACAAACATGCACTACCACATCTGGCAATGTTTCTTGAGTCTCACAAAAAAGACTATGTGAGAAGGTATTCCAATTTTGTAAACAAGAAAGTAAGGCTCAAAGGTCTGTCCAAACTTGGGTAAGTGACAGTTTCTCCTGCAAGCCATTTCTTCCCCACAAAACAAAGTCTCTCATTCTCCTGAAGAAAATCCAGAAGTCATTAGAGCACATTTGTTGTTGTTGTTGTTTTTGGTACCGGGGATCGAACTCCAGTCCTTTCAAGGCAGGCGCCAGAACCACTGAGCTAAATCCCTGGCCCTAGAGCACATTTCTAAACCAGAGCAACATTTTTAAGGAATACTGCTGTTTACAAAACACTTGATCATAATTAATCATCCAGTCTGGCGAAGCAAAAAATGTACTATTGTATTAGGAACATGAGGATCTGAGTCAAAGCCAACAAAACTGTATTCCAACTGTTTTAATAATGTCTGTGTATCCCCTAAGGAATTGTTGGAAACTTAAGCACTACCTTCTCACTTCTTATATGTGAGCTTAATCTTCACCTAGCACACAGAACAAAGGACATCCACCAGGAAGATCATAGCAGCCACTGTGTGTTGCCTGCCCAGCCTTGAATCCCTGTCCTGCCCTGTCTACAAAGCTCTAGAGTATTTTGTTTGGATCTGTTTTTATTTTATTATTATGGGTTTTTTTGGTACTGGAGATGGAACTCAGGTCCTTGGGCTTGTGCAGCAGGCAGCAAAACCACTGAGCTAAATCCCTGGCCTCAAGTATTTTGTTTGGATAGCCAAGCACATGCTGAGGGAAGCTTGCTCCACACTCCCTCCAACTATTCTGTGTATTCCCACATTCTGATTAAGGTACTTATGCTAGGTAAGTAATGAGTCTATTCTGGGCAAGAAACTGGGTTCTTCTAAGCTTCAGGAGCAATCTCAAGAGGTGAGCTCAAAGAGGTGAGCTACCTGTCCTGTCACCATGATAAAACCAGTCTGAACACAAAGTGCACACATGTATATGAACATGCAAAGGGGAGAGAACTGCAAAGCAGGAGCCTGAACCACCAAATTAAATCCATCCCTATCTCCAGCATCCAAGTTAGAAAGGAGTCCATACCACTCAAGACAGCCTGACTTGTCCTGCAGCCAAATATCCTCCTCTTAAGGACTCCACCACCACCACCCCAACTGTGGATTGAACATAGAGGCTTTATATCACTAAGCAACATTTCTAACAATCTCAAACCTCTTTTTGAAAAAGGAGCTCAACTAAATCACCCAGGGTAACCTCCAACTTGTAATCCACCTGACTCAACCTCCCAAGTAGCTGGGATTATAACGTGCCACCATGCTTAGAACAAAATATCCTTTTTACAGAAAAGTTATACAGCAGAAAATGATTATTTTCTATAAAAATTTACAGACTAAATCTATAAATGGGGCATTACAAATGATGGGCTAGCCAGGTGTGGTAGTGCACACCTATAATCCCAGCACTGGGGAGGCTGAGGTAGGAATATTGCTGTGAGTTTGAGGCCAGCCTGGGCTACAAAACTGAATTCAAGGCCAGCCTGAACTACATAGCAAGACTGTCTCAAAACAGAAACAAAAAGTAAAACACAAACAAAAAAAACCAGGGCTAATCCTCCTTATAATTGAAGGTGAAGAAGAAAATTTAAGTCTTAGGGTTTCTAACTATAATCTACACTGAGGTATTTAACAGTTTCAATGCTCAGGAATAATTTTTTGTACCATGGAGAGTAATAACCCAGTGCCATCTATCTCTGATCCTATGCTTTCTCTCACCATTTGTTTACAATTACCCATTTGGTTCAACAATTTTCATTATGATCAATCCACCATTAGCTTCTATGTAGGTCCAAAATGGCCACACTAAAGTGAAACAACATAGCAAGAAGCAAATGTGACATCACACTATTTTTCTCACCTGTCAATTGTATTTATGTTTGCCCCCTTTTAGGAAGGTAAGGAAGAAAAGTACATATCATAGTGCTTACTTAACACAAAAAAATTTAAAAACAAAAACTAAACTAGAATTATTCCCTCCATAGTAAGCACCGCCTATAGTAAAAAACATGCAAAAAATAGTTAAAACTTGACCATCAACACAATCAACACTTGGGAACTCACTATATGCTAGGCATAAAACTAAAAGCTTGCACTGAAGTTAGTGGATATTAACTCACTTAAGAAAACCAAGAAGCACAATGGTAAAACACCTGGCACCTGGCTCCAATACGCCTGTAGAGCCACACAGGTAACCAGTAACAGCATCAAGGTCTGAAACCGGATGATCTGGCAATAGATTCCAAGACCCTTGACTACAATGAAACTAGGCCTGTGCAAGTACTACTAGAGCAGACACCTGGAGGCAAATGATGTTCTAGGGCAGGGGTGGTGAGCCTACAGCATGCATAGTCGGCTTTTTTATCACTGAAAGCTCTAAAAGGTTTGCCATCACCCTTCTAGAAGAATCTGAGAAATATCTTTTAGTGTGTGCAGTATTAAGGGAAAGCTCTCGGCTCCATTCAACCAATGGTTCAACTGCACTGCTAAAACGTAAAGCAAAAAAAAACAAGAATCAAAGAAGAAAAACATTAAAAAGCTGAGAAAGAGCCATTGAGAAGCAATGAAGGGGGGGGGGGCTATAATCCCAGCTACGTAGTGGGTTCAAGGCCAGTCTGCACAGCGACCCTGTCTCAAAAAACCACAAAGAAAAGAAATGAAGCTAGTGTAGTGCACATGCTAAGAGGCAAATGGATCACAAGTTTGAGCCCAGCCTGGGCAACTTGGCAAGACTCTGTCTCAAAATAAAAAATAAAACAAGGGCTGGGGATGCAGATCAATGTGAAGGCCCAGGGTTCAATCCCATACCAAAGGTGGGGGGGTGAGGGAGATGGTCAAGCACTGGCTCCATGAGGGCACCAGCTCCCATTTCAGGCTGCCCTGTGAGGCTACCTAGGTTATCTTTGCCCTGGAGGACAACCACCAGTCCCAACTCTCAGGAGCATTCAAAGTACACAATGCTTTCCTAGGAGAAATCAAGAGACCATGATGGAAACCAGTCACCAAGAGATGAGAGAAAAAAAAAAGAGAGATGACAGGTGGGCCGGGGATTTAGCTCAGTGGTTCCAGCACCTGCCTCACACGCACAAGGTCCCGAGTTTGATCCCCAGTACCAAAAAGAAAAACAGAGATGACAGGTGAATTTATAAAACCAATCTGGCGCTAAAGGTGCTGCTCAATGGTAGAAAGCACATGCCTAGCCAGGGATTTAGCTCAGTAGCTCCTCGCCTGCCTGGCAAGCACAAGGTCCTGAGTTCAATCCAGGGTACCAGAAAAAAATTTAAAAAGCACATGCCAACCATGCAAGAGATCCAGCGGGCGAGGGAAAGGTGCAGACTTGGCCAAGTATTTCCCAGGTAAGCATCAACCCTGACTAAGATTAAAACCACCTCAGTAACTTTTCACTCACTTCTTTGGTTAGAGGCATCAAAAAACACACTCACAAGGACCTGAGTTCAATGCCCAGTACTAAAAAACAAAAAAACCACACACACTCAGGCAGGGACCCAACAATGCAAAGAAATACCATCCTCTTCGTATTAATCAAATCCATGACTAGCATCGAGGATTTTTCTCCCTTCCAAAAAAGGAAGCCAAAGTTTGACCCGTATTATCTAAACAGGAGGACCATGCACTCCATTTTTCTGAATCCTGTTCCCACTGAGAAAACAACGTCAACTTATATTCTTTTGTAACTCTTTCCAGTCACATTTCTAACTGAGTCAATCACCATTCTACTCTCCAAAAATCCACTGGCAATTTAAAGGAGCCCTCTGCTAGGTTTTTACCTCAATTCTGACCTTCCGATGTGCTGATTTCAGGAATTATCAAAAGGCTGATATGGGTGCTAAACAATCCCCAGACTGCAAAATTTGTCATTTTTAGCTTTCCAGATTAAGTACTCACATATACAAAATACAGATGTGTTTCCCTCTTAAAGGATCCTCCAAAATCTTCCCCTCTGTAAATTACACTTAAATATTTCATCAGAACTTTGAAAAACTTAGCACTACTTAATGCCACATGCACTTGCTAATTTCATTGGCTCTATTTAAGACAACCTATTATTCCTACAGTTGTACTTCTGTTCTCTAAAGACCACACCCTGAAAAGGAGGAAGGGTATAAGGATTTGCAGAATACTATTTAGTTTCCTCACAACAAATAGGAACTGAGGCCGGCCATGCTGCATGCCTGTAATCCCACTTGGGAGGCCCTGGATTACATAGTGAGTTCAAGGCCATCCTGAACTACCTAGTGAGACCTTGTCTCAAAAAAAAAAAAAAAAAAAAGATAGGAATAGAAATAAGCTCTCCCAACACTACCAAATTCCACAGAACACAATTTATCCATTCCTATTAGCTAAGAAGGGATGTTTCCTGCTAAAAAAACACAAACACAAAAACTAGACCAGACTATACAATCCAAGAACTACATGTAACACTTAAATGTCCCTGATTAAATTTTCTGAACAAAGAAAACTAGTACACACATCTCAAATGAAATAGTCAAATTAAGGATTATTTCAGAATTCAGCTTCTAAACCTACCTTCTTTTAAAGAGTTAGGATTACTAAAAAACTGCTAAATCCTAGAGGGATATAATCTACTTAATACACAACAGCACCAAAACTAAAAGACATTTATATGTGTACTGTACATGGCTAAAGAATCTTGGCACATAAAAAACACTAAAAATATATTGCTTTCCTCTTCAAACAACTGCAACAATGGCAAAAGGATAAACCTTATACTTGTACCTCCATACAACAGACTACAAAGCATTAAAATGCACTAATACCTGCAGTGTGAACTCCATGAATCTACCTCAAAAACATCATGCTAAGGGGAAGAAGCCAAACACAAAAGGATACAGACCACAAACTCTTAATGGAAACCTACATACAGTACACTGCAGTCAGATCAGTGGTTGACAGGAACAAAGTGGGGAGACAGATAACATTCTTTTAAAAGTATATGCCAAAATCAAACTACACTTTTTTAAAAAACTATACATCTTAAAGGTGATTTTTTTGTTTTGTTCACTCCCAGGTACCAAAAACAATAAACAAAACCAAAAAAAAAGTGATTTTTGTGTGTGTGTTTTTTTTCGTGTTTTTTTGGTACCAGGGATCGAACTCGGGACCTTGTGCTTTCGAGACAGGCACCAGAACCACTGAACTAAATCCCCGGCCCAAAAAAGTGATTTTTTTAATGTATATATACTCCAAGAAACTTGAGTCTGTAAAAAATTGAGTTTCTCAAGTATTATTTCCCTAAAACCACTTCAAAGAGAATGCTAAAAACCCCAAAAACATCTATGACATAAAAAAGTCATTTATAATATATAATAAACTCAGCCACATAGAAAAATCAAAGCTGACCACTGAGGCACCATTTAATCTGTTTCCCTTTTCTCAATAAGGAGGAACTATTAGTTCTTCATTCCCTAAATTAGCATTCTTATTCACACCAATTTAACAGTTCTCAAAATTACTCCCCCCAGCCAGGCATGGGGGCGGGGGGGTTGCCATGAATTCGAGGCCAGCCTGACCAACACAGTGAGACCCTATGTCCTCCCGCCAAAAAAAAACCCTCCCCCCAAAAGTACAGTTTATTCAAGAAATCTCATAAGGGATATGTCTTACAGAATGCTGCCACTTTTTTGCACATACTTGTTTGTTTGGTTTTGGTTTTTTGAGACAAGGTCTTGCTTTGTAGTGCAGGCTGGCCTTGAACTCAATTATGTAGCCCAGGCTGGTCTCAAACTCAGGGCTCCTCCTGCCTCAGCCTGAGTCTGAGTGCTGGGATTACAGGCCTGTGTTACCCAGCCCGGCCATTTGCATATTCTTAACCAAAAATAGGGGTCTAAGATCAAGGAGAGATTGCAAAGTTCATTTCAACCTATTTTGATATTTGTGATTCACACAAAATTCCATTACTGTTAACAGCTCCTAAGTTTCTTAAAACATTTAATTACATGTTTTATTAAGATTAACAGTCAGGTCCAAATCTTTTTTTCATACAAACCCTGCCAAAAATCAAACCCAGATTTCCAAATCTTCCCTATCTGCATGGCACAAAATCTCAACCTATGTTGGCAAGACAGCTCAATGGGCAAAGAACAATTAAACACATCTCTCATCATCACAGAGGAGGAAAAATAAACCCCAGAAGGCACCGGGAGGAAACACATATACATCAATTCAAAACTAAAGATTTCCTAGCAACAACTTACAACCAGTTACAAGGGAGTAAGGAGGAAAATGATGAAATCGTTAAAGGAGTGCAGATGTTAATATGCACACCATGCTCTAAGCGGCTAGACCCAAAAATCTTCCCTGAGATTGTTCCACTTCTGTGGTACAAAAACAAACTTTTTCTCTTGCTGTCTTTTCCAAGAGAAGCAGGTCTCACCCATCTTCCAGTTCCAGTTCCTACGTAGCCTCTTAACACGGGTACTTAACACTTTGGAGCTGGGTAAATCCTGGCTGAGTGGGGAGGGGCTGTCTTGGGTACTGAAGGATAAGGAGCAGCTTCCACCCACTAGATGCCAATAGCAGCCCCCCTCTTAATCAAGACAATCAAAAATGTCCCTAGACATTGCCATGTGTTTCCTTAGGAAGAGGAAGGAGCTGCGGGTATCAAAATCGCCTCCAGTTGATCTAGCTAGAACATCACTGAGATTCTCAGGCTGCAAAGCATTCAAGGTTAGCGGCTACACTGGGGAGCAGAAAACACGGTCAGAACGCAGGACACACACCCTGCCCCTCCCCTTCACCAGCAATACACCAAGGTTATCTTTACCTTTGTAGAGGTTGGTGACAGCGGTGGCTGCGTTCTGGAAGGGAACCCAGAGAGAAAGTCCTGGCTGCTGACACACTCGGTCTGAAAACAAACATCAAAAAAAAGAGGGGGCGGGGGGACAGAATGGACACAAACGCACGCACAAGGACACAGAGAGAGAGAGACAGACAGAGACAGGGAGAGAGAATGTTATTTGGGCGTCAATCACTCCGGAACGGCCATATTAGGTTTCGCCATTTTGTTCAAGGGTTTCGGGATCCCAAAGTGAGCGGGGGGCCAGGATCAAGGGGTCGCGGCGGGGCGGAAGGCAGCGCGGGGCTGGGGGCGCAGAGGGCCTGGCCGGCACCGGGAGGCGCCCCTCGCAGTCCCCGCCCCGAGGCCAGGTCGGGGCACAGTGCGGCCGGCCGGCCGCCTTCTTCGCCATTTTGTGGCGGGGGCTCCTCCCCGGTCCTCGTAGCCCTGCCCGGGGATCCAAGACACCCCCCTCCTCCCTGGCTGCGCCGTCGGGGGTTCCCCTCCCCAGGGGGGCCCTACCCGGATCTCCCCAGCGGCGCCTCCGGGCAAGGAGGGTGCAGCAGCTCGACCACCAGACCCGGAGGCCGCCGCCCCCAGCACGCGCTCCAGTAGGGCGAGGGGAGGCTGCGGCAGGAACGGGCCGGACGGGGACGGGACAGGGTAGGGACGGGACAGGGTAGGGACGGGACAGGGTAGGGTCGGGACAGGGTAGGGTAGGGTCGGGTCGGGCCGGGCCGGGCCGGGCGGCGGCAAGATGGCGGCGCGGCCTCACCTTTGTAGAGCTGAGCCACGGCGGTGGCCGAGTTCTGGAAGAGGTGCCACAGCTTCTGCTGCTTGTGCTCGGGCTGCGCGGCGGCCGCTGCCTCCTCCTGCAGCTCGGGGGGCAGCTGCTCGTCCTGCTCGGCCTCGGCCAGGCACTGCCGCTCCCACTTGGAGAACCAGTGCTCTGGCCCGTGCTCCTGGATCTCCGCCTCGCCCTCCTCCTTCCGCTCCTCCATCCCCCGCGGCCTCCCGCGGCCTCGCCGCCGCCGCGGCCTCCTCAGGCGAGGCCTCCGCGGGAGCGTCGTCCTCGAGCGGCCCAGAGGAGGAACCCGGCGGCGGCCGGCAGCAGCGCCTCGCGGCGGCCTGGGACTCCTACGACCCCGCCCCAAGGCCCCACGCAGCCCCGGAAGACCCCCGCCCCGGGCCTACCCTCCCCCGGGCCCCGCCGGCGGTCGCCGAGCCGGACTGAGCGCTGCCGTCCCTCGCCTCGGCCTCGGGAGCTCTGCTACCGCCCGCCCATGGCGCTGTGGCCTCCCCGGGGCAGCTGTAGCCCGCCGTGCCCTCCGCACCACCCGGCCTGAGCCGCCGAGCCCACCCCGAAGACTGAGCGACGTCGCCGCCGCCGCCGCCGTCTACGCCTCTGCGGCTGCTGGCCCCCCCTTCCCCCGCCCACATGCTGACTGGGAAGCACCGCCCCTCGGCCGCGGCTCCTCGGGGCGGTTGGGGCGCCCCTCGCTCTGAGGGCACCCATTGGTTCGATCCGACCGGTTCCGCGTGCCGACCCTTGAACACAGCATGCTGATTGGCTGGGAAGGCTGTCTGCCTGACATCACCAAGGGGCGGGGGAAGGGAGTAAATGTCAGGAAGGATGAAGACAGAAAGGAGAGGGAGGAGTTGACAGCGGTCGCGGAGGAGCCAGCCAAGCAGGGGTGTGGGCGGGGGGGGGCGGGGATTAGAGGTTAAGCGCATGCGTATTACTGTCTGCCCGGCAAGGGGCGCTGGGCCAGAGTCATGTGATGCGACCGGGCAACCGCGCCCGGCGAGGGTTTTTCCGCTGTTTCCAGGCTCCAGGGACGGGAGATGCAGTGCGGATCGGGGGAGCTCCAGACCCCGGGGACGCGAACTCCGCGAGGGGGAAGCGGGGAGGGGAGGTTGGGCCACAGTGCGCTTAGTCCGACCCCCTGGGCTTCCAAAGGCCGGGAGAGGAGCTGGAGAAGGTGAATAAACCCCTCAGGTTGTGTCCAGATTTGCAGAGCGCTTTCCCATCTTTTTATTCCAGTGGTTTTTGCCTGTTTCTTACAAGCACCTCGGGAGCCCGGTCCTGAAGGGGAGGCCGAGGTGCGGCTCGGCTACCCCTCAGGGCTCCTCCCGCCGGCTGTGGGACGGCCGGAGGAGCCCCGAGAGAGGTCCGGGCGAGCCCCGAGAGAGGGCCGGGCCGCGCCTGCACCTGTGCCCCGAGCACGCGCCCGGCCAGCATGTGCTCCGTCACGCGCGTCTCCGCCCGGGCCGGCCCGGCTCTGCGAGGGCGGCTGGCGGTAAGAGTTGACCGTACAGAGGCCCCGGGCACGGTCGGTCCGCGTCACGCACGACCTCGCCTCCCCGCAGGCCCTGGCCCCGTGCCTCCCACCTGCATCGGCCTGCCCCGTGCTTTTAGAGGACACCGGGCCCAGCGCAGGCCCAGCCCACTCTGTCGCTGCTGTGTTTCCAAAACAGCGTCTACCACTGCCTGCGACGGTCCGCTATTGACTGTCCGTTATGCGTCTAATCGGTTCTAAGAGGGCAGCGGTCTTATCAGTCTTGTTCCTAGCAGGATCATCAAAGATAGGTGAAGTGAAGAAAGGAGAGGATGGGCGGGCATAGTGGCGCATGCCTGTGATCCCAGCACTCGGTAGGCTGAGGCAGGAGGATCGCTGCAAGTTTGAGGCCAGCTTGGGCTATAAAATGAATTCAAAACCAGCCTGAACTACACAGGGAGACCCTGCCTCCAAAAGGGGGTTGGGGGGGGGGGGGACAGAGACAATGGTGCCAAGGACGTGCCAAGCCAGAGCAGGGGTATGCAGGCAGGGAGTGGTCTGATAGAATCCTAAGCCCGGCAGGCGACCAAAATAGGAGATGGAAGGCAGGGCACTTCAGTCAGCTTTACAGTCACCCTATTTTGCACCGAATATACCAAAAAAATACTAAATTGTAACAATAAATTGTAATATGAAAAATTAAACCGGGTCTGTTGGTGCATGCGTGTAATCCCAGCACTGGGGAGATTGAGGCAAAAGGATATGAAATTCGAGGCCAGCCTGGTCTACACAGCAAGATGTCCAAAAAAAATTTTCCAGTCTTGTCAATAGTATTACAAAAACTCACCTCTGTAGATCAAATTAATTAGAGGGGGGAAAGTGTGTCTTCTTGTGGTTATGCTGAGTAGCTTTCTAGTTTGTCATTTTTTTTTTTTAATTTTCTTTATGCCTTTCTTGCCTCTCTGGGTCTGTGATCAGCATTGAAAAATATCACCTATCTTCTTCATTACCACGACCCTAAGCATTAAAGATCTTTATTTTTAACTCTCAAATCTTGTGAACTGTGAAGTTTGATAACTTTAGAGTCTTTGAGCTATTACTAGCTTATCTTATTACCCATGAAAACCTTACCAATGGCACGTGGGAATGGCATAATGTTAAAATGACAAACAGCTCAGGGATTTAGCTCAGCCACACAGTGCCTGCCTGGCAACCGTGAGGTCCAGAGTTTGATACTGGATACAAAAAAAAAAGTGACAACACATGCTACAGCCAGCAGTCACCAAGTAGAGGACACAGTCTGGAGGCTTCTGTCCATGATGACTGCTCCTCAGGAGAGCTCTCCTGCCTTTGGTGAGGTTCCCAGACCACCGTGTGATCCACATTTCAAAACAGCACTTTTTCTTTTTTTCTTCCGTGTGTGCAGGTGTGTGTGTGTGTGGTACTGGGAATTGAACCCAAATCCTTTCCATTGAGCTGCAACACAAGCCTTTGGTTTGGTTTGGTTTGGTTTGAGACAGGGTCTCACTATATAGTCAAGGCTGGCCTTGAATTTGAAATCCTGCCTCTGCCTCCTGAATACTTGAATTACATAGATGTGCCAATACCCATGGCTCCAGCCTCTTGTTTTTTGGTGTTTTGAGACAGGGTCTTGCTTTATAGTTCAGACTGTCCTTGAGCTCACTATGTAGCCCAGACTGGCTTTGAATTCATGGCGATCCTCCTGCCTCAGTTTTCCGAGGGCAGGGATTACACCTAGCTCCAGGCCTTTTTATTTTATTTATTATTTATTTATATATTTATAGCCAAGATCTTCCTAAATTGCCCACGCTGGGCTTGAATATGGGATCCACCTACCTCAGCCTCCCAGAGTGCTCAGGATTATCGACCTGTGCTACCACATTTGGTTTCTTTTTCTTTTTTTCTTTTTTTTTTTTTCAGTACAGGGGATCAAACTCAGGACCTTGCACTTGACAAGCAGGCGCAACACCACTGAGCTATATCCCAGCCCTTTTTTGTTTTTTGGGGTTTTTTTGAAACAGGGTCCCACCGTGTAGTGCAGGCTGGCCTTGAACTCATTATGTAGCCCAGGCTGGCCTCAAACTCATGGCGATCCTCCTGCCTCAGCCTCCCTAGTGCTGGGATCACAGGTGCCACAATGCCTGGCTATGCCTGGTTTCAAATGGAAACTTGTGTTTTGTTTTTGTTTTTATTTGTTTTTTGAGA